>NW_027149844.1:0-300000 GCF_031143425.1 Pleurodeles waltl | reverse complement strand
CCAGGATGGCATAGAGGGGGCAATTCCATGATCTTAGACATGTTACATGGCCATATTCGGAGTTACCATTGTGAAGCTACATATAGGTATTGACCTATATGTAGTGCACGCGTGTAATGGTGTCCCCGCACTCACAAAGTTCAGGGAATTGGCTCTGAACAATGTGGGGGCACCTTGGCTAGTGCCAGGGTGCCCTCACACTAAGTAACTTTGCACCTAACCTTTACCAGGTAAAGGTTAGACATATAGGTGACTTATAAGTTACTTAAGTACAGTGTAAAATGGCTGTGAAATAACGTGGACGTTATTTCACTCAGGCTGCAGTGGCAGGCCTGTGTAAGAATTGTCAGAGCTCCCTATGGGTGGCAAAAGAAATGCTGCAGCCCATATGGATCTCCTGGAACCCCAATACCCTGGGTACCTCAGTACCATATACTAGGGAATTATAAGGGTGTTCCAGTAAGCCAATGTAAATTGGTCACTAGCCTGTTAGTGACAATTTGGAAAGAAATGAGAGAGCATAACCACTGAGGTTCTGATTAGCAGAGCCTCAGTGAGACAGTTAGTCACTACACAAGTAACACATTCAGGCACACTTATGAGCACTGGGGCCCTGGAGAACAGGGTCCCAGTGACACATACAACTAAAACAACATATATACAGTGGAAAATGGGGGTAACATGCCAGGCAAGATGGTACTTTCCTACACAACCCCCCCCCAAACGAAGGACAATAAGAGTAGCCATGACCTGATGAGTCTTCATTGTCTAAGTGGAAATATCTGGAGAGTCCATCTGCATTGGAGTGGCTACTCCCAGGGCTATGTTCCACTGTATAGTCCAATCCCTGTAGGGATATGGACCACCTCAACAATTTAGGATTTTCACCTTTCATTTGTTTTAGCCAAAGTAGAGGTTTGTGGTCTGTCTGATCAATGAAGTGAGTGCCAAACAGGTATGGCCTCAACTTCTTCAGAGCCCAGACCACAGCAAAGGCCTCCCTCTCTATGGCAGACCAACGCTTTTCTCTAGGGGTCAACCTCCTACTAATAAAAGCAACAGGTTGGTCCTGGCCCTCAGAATTAAGTTGTGATAGGACTGCCCCTACTCCTAATTCAGATGCATCAGTTTGGACATAGAATTTTTTAGAGTAACAAGGGCTTTTCAGGACAGGTGCAGAGCACATGGCCTGCTTTAGCTCCTCAAAAGCTTTCTGACAGTTTGCTGTCCATAATACCTTTTTAGGCATTTTCTTGGATGTGAGGTCATTAAGAGGGGCTGCAATGGAGCCATAGTTCTTAATGAACCTCCTGTAATACCCAGTGAGGCCTAGGAAGGCTCTCACCTGGGTCTGAGTGGTAGGGGGAACCCAATCAATAATTGTTTGGATTTTCCCTTGTAGTGGTGCAATCTGTTCCCCACCAACAAGGTGTCCCAGATAAACCACCTTACCCTGCCCTATCTGGCACTTTGAAGCCTTGATAGTGAGGCCTGCCTTTTGCAGGGCCTCCAAAACTTTCCATAGGTGGACCAGGTGATCATCCCAGCTGGAGCTAAATACAGCTATATCGTCCAGATATGCTGCAGTGAAAGCTTCCAGGCCTTGCAGGACTGTATTCACCAACCTCTGAAAAGTGGCAGGTGCATTTTTCAAACCAAAAGGCATTACAGTAAACTGGTAATGGCCTCCAATGGTTGAAAATGCAGTTTTAGGTTTAGCATCTTCTGACAATTTGATCTGCCAATACCCTGCAGTCAAATCAAAAGTGCTTAGATACTTGGCAGATGCCAGTGTATCTATGAGCTCATCTGCCCTGGGTATAGGGTGAGCATCAGTTTTGGTTACCAAGTTGAGACCTCTATAGTCTATACAAAACCGCATTTCCTTCTTTCCATCTTTGGAATGGGGTTTTGGTACAAGTACCACAGGAGAAGCCCATGGACTTTCAGAGTGCTCAACCACTCCTAGTTCTAACATTTTCTGCACCTCTTGCTTTATGCAGTCCCTGACATGGTCAGGCTGCCTATAGATCTTACTTTTGACAGGTAAACTGTCTCCAGTATCTATAGTGTGCTCACACCAAGAAGTGGTACCTGGCACAGTAGAGAAGAGTTCAGAGAATTGATCTAGGAGATTTATGCAATGGTCTTTCTGCTCAGCAGTAAGACAATCAGCCAAAACTACACCTTCCACAAGAACATCTTGTTCTGTGGAAGAGAAGAGATCAGGTAGAGGATCACTGTCTTCTTCCTGTCCCTCATCAGTTGCCATGAGCAGGGTGAGATCAGCCCTGTCATAGTAGGGTTTCAGGCGGTTTACATGGAGTACCCTAAGGGGACTCCTTGCAGTGCCTAAGTCAACTAAATAGGTGACTTCACCCTTTTTTTCAACAATTGTGTGGGGTCCACTCCATTTATCTTGGAGTGCTCTTGGGGCCACAGGCTCCAAGACCCACACTTTCTGCCCTGGTTGGTACTGAACCAAAACAGCCTTCTGATCATGCCATTGCTTCTGGAGCTCTTGGCTGGCCTGAAGGTTTTTACTGGCCTTTTTCATATACTCAGCCATCCTTGATCTGAGGCCAAGTACATAGTCCACAATATCCTGCTTAGGAGCTTTTAAAGGTTGTTCCCAACCCTCCTTTACAAGTGTGAGTGGACCCCTAACAGGGTGTCCAAAAAGAAGTTCAAAGGGGCTGAAGCCCACTCCTTTCTGGGGTACCTCCCTGTAGGCAAAAAGGAGGCATGGTAACAGGATATCCCATCTCCTGCTGAGTTTTTCAGGTAGACCCATAATCATGCCTTTGAGAGTTTTGTTAAATCTCTCCACCAGTCCATTAGTTTGTGGATGATAGGGTGTAGTGAACTTGTAAGTTACACCACACTCCTTCCACATGGCCTTTAAGTATGCAGACATGAAATTGCTTCCTCTGTCTGATACCACTTCCTTTGGGAAGCCCACCCTGGAAAATATTCCCAGGAGGGCCTTTGCCACTGCAGGAGCTGTAGTGGTCCTTAAAGGAATAGCTTCAGGATATCTTGTGGCATGGTCCACTACCACCAAGATGAATCTATTGCCTGAAGCAGTAGGAGGGTCAAGGAGGCCAACTATGTCAACCCCTACCCTTTCAAAGGGAACCCCAACCACAGGCAGTGGAATAAGGGGTGCCTTTGGGGTGCCACCTGTCTTGCCACTGGCTTGACAGGTTTCACAGGACTTACAAAAATCTTTTGTGTCCTCAGACATCCTAGGCCAATGAAACAAGGGTACAAGTCTGTCCCAAGTTTTCATTTGTCCCCAGATGCCCAGCTAGGGGAATGTCGTGTGCAAGAGTTAGGAGGAACTTTCTGTACTCCTGAGGAATCACTAATCTCCTGGCAGCTCCAGGTTTAGGATCCCTATGCTCAGTGTACAAGAGGTTGTCCTCCCAGTAAACTCTGTGAGAGTCACTGACATCCCCATTAGCCTGTTTGACAGCTTGCTGTCTGAGACCCTCTAATGTGGGACAGGTTTGCTGTGCCACGCTCAGCTCCTCCCTGGCAGGCCCCCCTTCACCCAAAAGCTCAGCAGTGTCTGCTTGAAGCTCCACTGCTGAAGGTTCTACACAGGGAGGGAATTCTTCTTCCTCTGAAGTTGAATCCACTGTAGAGGGAGGGATAGTAGGAAGTGGTTTGCTTCTACTAGCCCTGGCTTTAGGGAGCACTTGGTCCATTGTTCCAGGATCCAAGCTTCCCTGTCCTTTTTGCTTTTTGGCCTGAGCCCTTGTCAAAGCAAAAATATGCCCTGGGATGCACAGCATTGCTGCATGGGCCTCCAACTCCACATTTGACCAAGCTGATGTCTCCAAATCATTCCCTAATAGACAGTCTACAGGTAAATCGGAAGCTACCACAACTTTCTTTGGACCAGTAACCCCCCCCCCCCCCAGTTGAGATTTACAACAGCCATGGGGTGGCTAAGTGTGTTGTTGTGAGCATTGGTTACTTGGTACTGGTGACCAAGTAGGTGTTGTTCAGGGTGGACCAGTTTCTCTATGACCATAGTCACACTGGCACCAGTGTCCCTGTAGGCCTGAACCTCAACACCATTTATTAGGGGTAGCTGCTTGTACTTATTGTAGGAAAGTACCATCTTGCCTGGCATGTTACCCCCATTTTTCACTGTATATATGTTGTTTTAGTTGTATGTGTCACTGGGACCCTGGTAACCCAGGGCCCCAGTGCTCATAAGTGTGCCTGAATGTGTTACCTGTGTAGTGACTAACTGTCTCACTGAGGCTCTGCTAATCAGAACCTCAGTGGTTATGCTCTCTCATTTCTTTCCAAATTGTCACTGACAGGCTAGTGACCATTTTTACCAATTTACATTGGCTTACTGGAACACCCTTATAATTCCCTAGTATATGGTACTGAGGTACCCAGGGTATTGGGGTTCCAGGAGATCCCTATGGGCTGCAGCATTTCTTTTGCCACCCATAGGGAGCTCTGACAATTCTTACACAGGCCTGCCACTGCAGCCTGAGTGAAATAACGTCCACGTTATTTCACAGCCATTTTACACTGCACTTAAGTAACTTATAAGTCACCTATATGTCTAACCTTTACCTGGTAAAGGTTAGGTGCAAAGTTACTTAGTGTGAGGGCACCCTGGCACTAGCCAAGGTGCCCCCACATTGTTCAGAGCCAATTCACTGAACTTTGTGAGTGCGGGGACACCATTACACGCGTGCACTACATATAGGTCACTACCTATATGTAGCTTCACCATGGTAACTCCGAATATGGCCATGTAACATGTCTATGATCATGGAATTGCCCCCTCTATGCCATCCTGGCATTGTTGGTACAATTCCATGATCCCAGTGGTCTGTAGCACAGACCCTGGTACTGCCAGACTTCCCTTCCTGGGGTTTCACTGCAGCTGCTGCTGCTGCCAACCCCTCAGACAGGCAGCTGCCCTCCTGGGGTCCAGCCAGGCCTGGCCCAGGATGGCAGAACAAAGAACTTCCTCTGAGAGAGGGTGTGACACCCTCTCCCTTTGGAAAATGGTGTGAAGGCAGGGGAGGAGTAGCCTCCCCCAGCCTCTGGAAATGCTTTGTTGGGCACAGATGTGCCCAATTCTGCATAAGCCAGTCTACACCGGTTCAGGGACCCCTTAGCCCCTGCTCTGGCGCGAAACTGGACAAAGGAAAGGGGAGTGACCACTCCCCTGACCTGCACCTCCCCTGGGAGGTGTCCAGAGCTCCTCCAGTGTGCTCCAGACCTCTGCCATCTTGGAAACAGAGGTGCTGCTGGCACACTGGACTGCTCTGAGTGGCCAGTGCCACCAGGTGACGTCAGAGACTCCTTCTGATAGGCTCCTTCAGGTGTTAGTAGCCTTTCCTCTCTCCTAGGTAGCCAAACCCTCTTTTCTGGCTATTTAGGGTCTCTGTCTCTGGGGAAACTTTAGATAACGAATGCATGAGCTCAGCCGAGTTCCTCTGCATCTCCCTCTTCACCTTCTGATAAGGAAACGACCGCTGACCGCGCTGGAAGCCTGCAAACCTGCAACATAGTAGCAAAGACGACTACTGCAACTCTGTAACGCTGATCCTGCCGCCTTCTCGACTGTTTTCCTGCTTGTGCATGCTGTGGGGGTAGCCTGCCTCCTCTCTGCACCAGAAGCTCCGAAGAAATCTCCCGTGGGTCGACGGAATCTTCCCCCTGCAACCGCAGGCACCAAAAAGCTGCATTACCGGTCCCTTGGGTCTCCTCTCAGCACGACGAGCGAGGTCCCTCGAATCCAGCGACGCTGTCCAAGTGACCCCCACAGTCCAGTGACTCTTCAGCCCAAGTTTGGTGGAGGTAAGTCCTTGCCTCACCTCGCTGGGCTGCATTGCTGGGAACCGCAACTTTGCAGCTACTCCGGCCCCTGTGCACTTCCGGCGGAAATCCTTTGTGCACAGCCAAGCCTGGGTCCACGGCACTCTAACCTGCACTGCACGACTTTCTAAGTTGGTCTCCGGCGACGTGGGACTCCTTTGTGCAACTTCGGCGAGCACCGTTTCACGCATCCTCGTAGTGCCTGTTTCTGGCACTTCTCCGGGTGCTACCTGCTTCAGTGAGGGCTCTTTGTCTTGCTCGACGTCCCTTCTCTCTTCAGGTCCAATTTGCGACCTCCTGGTCCCTCCTGGGCCCCAGCAGCGTCCAAAAACGCCAAACGCACGATTTGCGTGTAGCAAGGCTTGTTGGCGTCCTTCCGGCGGGAAAACACTTCTGCACGACTCTCCACGGCGAGAGGGATCCGTCCACCAAAGGGGAAGTCTCTAGCCCTTTTCGTTCCTGCAGAAACCTCAGCTTCTTCTGTCCAGTCGAAGCTTCTTTGCACCAGCAGCTGGCATTTCCTGGGCATCTGCTCATCTCCGACTTGCTTGTGACTTTTGGACTTGGTCCCCCTTGTTCCACAGGTACCCTAGATTGGAAATCCACAGTTGTTGCATTGCTGGTTTGTGTCTTTCCTGCATTATTCCTCTAACACGACTACATTGTCCTTAGGGGAACTTTAGTGCACTTTGCACTCACTTTTCAGGGTCTTGGGGAGGGTTATTTTTCTAACTCTCACTATTTTCTAATAGTCCCAGCGACCCTCTACAAGGTCACATAGGTTTGGGGTCCATTCGTGGTTCGCATTCCACTTCTGGAGTATATGGTTTGTGTTGCCCCTATCCCTATGTTTCCCCATTGCATTCTATTGTAACTATACATTGTTTGCACTGTTTTCTAAGACTATACTGCATATTTTTGCTATTGTGTATATATATCTTGTGTATATTTCCTATCCTCTCACTGGGGGTACACTCTAAGATACTTTGGCATATTGTCATAAAAATAAAGTACCTTTATTTTTAGTATAACTGTGTATTGTGTTTTCTTATGATATTGTGCATATGACACTAAGTGGTACTGTAGTAGCTTCACACGTCTCCTAGTTCAGCCTAAGCTGCTCTGCTAAGCTACCATTATCTATCAGCCTAAGCTGCTAGACACCCTATACACTAATAAGGGATAACTGGGCCTGGTGCAAGGTGCAAGTACCCCTTGGTACTCACTACAAGCCAGTCCAGCCTCCTACATTGGTTGTGCAGTGGTGGGATAAGTGCTTGAGACTACTTACCACTCTTGTCATTGTACTTTTCATAAGAGAAAAATATACAAAACAAGGTCAGTGTATATACACATAGCCAAAAAGTTTTGCATTTCCTCTTTTCACTCTTTTCTAAGTGCTGAAAAGTACTTCTAAAACTTTCAAAAAGTTCTTAAAAGTTTAAAAAGTTTTTTCTGTCTTTCCAAAAAGTTCTGAAAACTTTTTTCTCTTTTTCTATCACTTTAACTCTCTCAAAAAAATGTCTGGCACAGGAAAAAATGTTGAACTGTCCAAACTTGCATATGATCACCTTAGCTGGAAAGGAGCAAGGAGTCTCTGCATAGAGAGAGGTTTGAGTGTAGGGAAGAATCCTTCCTTAGAACTGTTAATTAATATGCTTAGAGTACAGGATAAGGCCATAAGTGCCCAATCTGTAGAAAAAGTAGCTAATGGTTCTCAATCTGATCCAGGGACTCCCCCAGGAAAAGGTTCAGGAAAGAAACTTCTCAGCCTGCCCATTACTAGGCAGTCTAGCATAGTTGGTACAGAGGTTGAATCACACCATACTGATGGTGTGCTCTCACATTATGCTGGTAGCCAAGCTGTTAGGGTGCCCTCTGTAAGGGACAGGTCTCCTTCTGTTCATTCCCATCATACCTCTGTATCTAGAAATGTCCCTCCCACCCACCCTGATGACAGATTGTTAGAAAGGGAGCTCAATAGATTGAGAGTGGAACAAACCAGACTGAAGCTCAAGAAGCAACAGCTGGATTTGGATAGACAGTCTTTAGAAATAGAGAGGGAAAGACAGAAGTTGGGTTTAGATACCCATGGTGGCAGCAGCAGTATTCCCCATAGTCATCCTGCAAAAGAGCATGATTCCAGGAATCTGCACAAGATAGTTCCCCCTTATAAGGAGGGGGATGACATTAACAAGTGGTTTGCTGCACTTGAGAGGGCCTGTGCTGTACAGGATGTCCCTCAAAAGCAGTGGGCTGCTATCCTATGGCTATCATTTAGTGGAAAAGGTAGGGATAGGCTCCTTACAGTGAAAGAAAATGATGCCAATAATTTCCAAGTTCTTAAGAATGCACTCCTGGATGGTTATGGCTTAACCACTGAACAGTACAGGATAAAGTTCAGAGAGACCAAAAAGGAGTCTTCACAAGACTGGGTTGATTTCATTGACCAGGCAGTGAAGGCCTTGGAGGGGTGGTTACATGGCAGTAAAGTTACTGATTATGACAGCCTGTATAACTTAATCCTGAGAGAGCATATTCTTAATAATTGTGTGTCTGATTTGTTGCACCAGTACTTGGTGGACTCTGATCTGACCTCTCCCCAAGAATTGGGAAAGAAGGCAGACAAATGGGTCAGAACAAGAGTGAACAGAAAAGTTCATACAGGGGGTGACAAAGATGGCAACAAAAAGAAGGATGGTAAGTCTTCAGACAAGGGTGGGGACAAAACTAAAAATGAGTCTTCATCAGGCCCACAAAAACACTCTGGTGGGGGTGGTGGGCCCAAATCCTCCTTTAACCAGAACAAGGAAAAGAAACCATGGTGCTATTTATGTAAAATAAAAGGCCATTGGACAACAGATCCCAGTTGTCCAAAGAAAGGCACCACAGCTCCTACCACTACAACCCCTACTGCTACACCTAGTGTCCCTACTAATAGCAGTGGTGGTGGGAGCAAACCTACTAATAGCCAATCCAAGGGAGTAGCTGGGCTCACTTTTGGTAATTTAGTTGGGGTTGGTCTGATTAGGGAGACCACAGAGGCTACTTTAGTCTCTGAAGGGGCTATTGATTTAGCCACTTTGGTTGCTTGCCCCCATAACTTGGAGAAGTACAAGCAACTAACCCTAATAAATGGTGTTGAGGTCCAGGCCTACAGGGACACAGGTGCCAGTGTCACAATGGTGATTGAGAAACTGGTGCACCCTGAACAACACATACTTGGACACCAGTACCAAGTAACCGATGCTCACAACATAACACAAAGCCACCCCATGGCTGTTGTAAATCTCAACGGGGGGGGGGGGTAACTGGTCCAAAGAAAGTTGTGGTAGCTTCAGATTTACCTGTAGACTGTCTATTAGGGAATGATTTGGAGACATCAGCTTGGTCAGATGTGGAGTTGGAGGCCCATGCAGCAATGCTGGGCATCCCAGGGCATATTTTTGCTTTGACAAGGGCTCAGGCCAAAAAGCAAAAAGGACAGGGTAGCTTGGATCCTGGAACAATGGACCAAGTGCTCCCTAAAGCTAGGGCTAGTAGAAGCAAACCACTTCCTACTATCCCTCCCTCTACAGTGGATTCTACTTCTGAGGAAGAAGAATTCCCTCCCTGTGCAGAACCTACACCAGAGGAGCTGGAAGCAGACACTGCTGAGCTTTTGGGTGAAGGGGGGCCTGCCAGAGAGGAGCTGAGTGTGGCACAGCAAACCTGTCCCACATTAGAGGGTCTCAGACAGCAAGCTGTCAAACAGGCTAATGGGGATGTCAGTGACTATCACAGAGTTTACTGGGAGGACAACCTCTTGTACACTGAGCATAGGGATCCTAAACCTGGAGCTGCCAGGAGATTAGTGATCCCTCAGGAGTACAGAAAGTTCCTCCTAACACTGGCACATGACATTCCCTTAGCTGGGCATCTAGGACAAATGAAAACTTGGGACAGGCTTGTTCCCCTGTTTCATTGGCCTAGGATGTCTGAGGACACAAAGGAATTTTGTAAGTCCTGTGAAACCTGTCAAGCCAGTGGCAAGACAGGTGGCACTCCAAAGGCACCCCTTATCCCACTGCCTGTGGTTGGGGTTCCCTTTGAAAGGGTAGGGGTTGACATAGTTGGCCCCCTTGACCCTCCTACTGCTTCAGGCAATAGGTTTATCTTAGTGGTAGTGGACCATGCCACAAGATATCCTGAAGCTATTCCTTTAAGGACCACTACAGCCCCTGCAGTGGCAAAGGCCCTCCTGGGAATATTTTCCAGGGTGGGCTTCCCAAAGGAAGTAGTATCAGACAGAGGAAGCAATTTCATGTCTGCATACTTAAAGGCCATGTGGAAGGAGTGTGGTGTAACGTACAAGTTCACAACACCCTATCATCCACAAACAAATGGACTGGTGGAGAGATTTAATAAAACTCTCAAAGGCATGATTATGGGACTCCCTGAAAAACTCCGCAGGAGATGGGATATCCTTCTACCATGCCTCCTTTTTGCCTACAGGGAGGTACCCCAGAAAGGAGTGGGCTTCAGCCCCTTTGAACTTCTTTTTGGACACCCTGTTAGGGGTCCACTCACACTTGTAAAGGAGGGTTGGGAACAACCTTTAAAAGCTCCTAAGCAGGATATTGTGGATTATGTTCTTGGCCTCAGATCAAGGATGGCTGAGTACATGAAAAAGGCCAGTAAAAACCTTCAGGCCAGCCAAGAGCTCCAGAAGCAATGGCATGATCAGAAGGCTGTTTTGGTTCAGTACCAACCAGGGCAGAAAGTGTGGGTCTTGGAGCCTGTGGCCCCAAGAGCACTCCAAGATAAATGGAGTGGACCCCACACAATTGTTGAAAAGAAGGGTGAAGTCACCTACTTGGTTGACTTAGGCACTGCCAGGAGTCCCCTTAGGGTGCTCCATGTCAACCGCCTGAAACCCTACTATGACAGGGCTGATCTCACCCTGCTCATGGCAACAGATGAGGGACAGGAAGAAGACAGTGATCCTCTACCTGATCTCTTCTCTTCCACAGAACAAGATGCTCTTGTGGAAGGTGTAGTTTTGGCTGATTGTCTTACTGCTGAGCAGAAAGATAATTGCATAAATCTCCTAGGACAATTTTCAGAACTCTTCTCTACTGTGCCAGGCACCACTTCTTGGTGTGAGCACACTATAGATACTGGAGACAGTTTACCTGTCAAAAGTAAGATCTATAGGCAGCCTGACCATGTCAGGGACTGCATAAAGCAAGAAGTTCAGAAAATGTTGGAACTAGGAGTGGTTGAGCACTCTGACAGTCCATGGGCTTCTCCTGTGGTACTGGTACCAAAACCCAATTCTAAAGATGGAAAGAAAGAAATGCGGTTTTGTGTAGACTATAGAGGTCTCAACTTGGTAACCAAAACTGATGCTCACTCTATACCCAGGGCAGATGAGCTCATAGATACACTGGCATCTGCCAAGTATCTAAGCACTTTTGATTTGACTGCAGGGTATTGGCAGATCAAATTGTCAGAAGATGCTAAACCTAAGACTGCATTTTCTACCATTGGAGGACATTACCAGTTTACTGTAATGCCTTTTGGTTTGAAAAATGCACCTGCCACTTTTCAGAGGTTGGTGAACACAGTCCTGCAAGGGCTGGAAGCTTTCAGTGCAGCATATTTGGACGATATAGCTGTCTTTAGCTCCAGCTGGGATGATCACCTGGTCCACCTTTGGAAAGTTTTGGAGGCCCTGCAAAAGGCAGGCCTCACTATCAAGGCTTCAAAGTGCCAGATAGGGCAGGGTAAGGTGGTTTATCTGGGACACCTTGTTGGTGGGGAACAGATTGCACCACTTCAGGGGAAAATCCAAACTATTATTGATTGGGTTCCCCCTACCACTCAGACTCAGGTGAGAGCCTTCCTAGGCCTCACTGGGTATTACAGGAGGTTCATTAAGAACTATGGCTCCATTGCAGCCCCTCTTAATGACCTCACATCCAAGAAAATTCCTAAAAAGGTATTGTGGACAGCAAGCTGTCAGAAAGCTTTTGAGGAGCTGAAGCAGGCCATGTGCTCTGCATCTGTCCTGAAAAGCCCTTGTTACTCTAAAAAATTATTTGTCCAAACTGATGCATCTGAATTAGGAGTAGGGGCAGTCCTATCACAACTTAATTCTGAGGGCCAGGATCAACCTGTTGCTTTTATTAGTAGAAGGTTGACCCCTAGAGAAAAGCGTTGGTCTGCCATTGAGAGGGAGGCCTTTGCTGTGGTCTGGGCTCTGAAGAAGTTGAGGCCATACCTGTTTGGCACTCACTTCATTGTTCAGACAGACCACAAACCTCTACTTTGGCTAAAACAAATGAAAGGTGAAAATCCTAAATTGTTGAGGTGGTCCATATCCCTACAGGGAATGGACTATACAGTGGAACATAGACCTGGGAGTAGCCACTCCAATGCAGATGGACTCTCCAGATATTTCCACTTAGACAATGAAGACTCATCAGGTAATGGCTAGTCTTATTGTCCTTCGTTTGGGGGGGGGTTGTGTAGGAAAGTACCATCTTGCCTGGCATGTTACCCCCATTTTTCACTGTATATATGTTGTTTTAGTTGTATGTGTCACTGGGACCCTGGTAACCCAGGGCCCCAGTGCTCATAAGTGTGCCTGAATGTGTTACCTGTGAAGTGACTAACTGTCTCACTGAGGCTCTGCTAATGAGAACCTCAGTGGTTATGCTCTCTCATTTCTTTCCAAATTGTCACTGACAGGCTAGTGACCATTTTTACCAATTTACATTGGCTTACTGGAACACCCTTATAATTCCCTAGTATATGGTACTCAGGTACCCAGGGTATTGGGGTTCCAGGAGATCCCTATGGGCTGCAGCATTTCTTTTGCCACCCATAGGGAGCTCTGACAATTCTTACACAGGCCTGCCACTGCAGCCTGAGTGAAATAACGTTCACGTTATTTCACAGCCATTTTACACTGCACTTAAGTAACTTATAAGTCACCTATATGTCTAACCTTTACCTGGTAAAGGTTAGGTGCAAAGTTACTTAGTGTGAGGGCACCCTGGCACTAGCCAAGGTGCCCCCACATTGTTCAGAGCCAATTCACTGAACTTTGTGAGTGCGGGGACACCATTACACGCGTGCACTACATATAGGTCACTACCTATATGTAGCTTCACCATGGTAACTCCGAATATGGCCATGTAACATGTCTATGATCATGGAATTGCCCCCTCTATGCCATCCTGGCATTGTTGGTACAATTCCATGATCCCAGTGGTCTGTAGCACAGACCCTGGTACTGCCAGACTGCCCTTCCTGGGGTTTCACTGCAGCTGCTGCTGCTGCCAACCCCTCAGACAGGCAGCTGCCCTCCTGGGGTCCAGCCAGGCCTGGCCCAGGATGGCAGAACAAAGAACTTCCTCTGAGAGAGGGTGTGACACCCTCTCCCTTTGGAAAATGGTGTGAAGGCAGGGGAGGAGTAGCCTCCCCCAGCCTCTGGAAATGCTTTGTTGGGCACAGATGTGCCCAGTTCTACATAAGCCAGTCTACACCGGTTCAGGGACCCCTTAGCCCCTGCTCTGGCGCGAAACTGGACAAAGGAAAGGGGAGTGACCACTCCCCTGACCTGCACCTCCCCTGGGAGGTGTCCAGAGCTCCTCCAGTGTGCTCCAGACCTCTGCCATCTTGGAAACAGAGGTGCTGCTGGCACACTGGACTGCTCTGAGTGGCCAGTGCCACCAGGTGACGTCAGAGACTCCTGCTGATAGGCTCCTTCAGGTGTTAGTAGCCTTTCCTCTCTCCTAGGTAGCCAAACCCTCTTTTCTGGCTATTTAGGGTCTCTGTCTCTGGGGAAACTTTAGATAACGAATGCATGAGCTCAGCCGAGTTCCTCTGCATCTCCCTCTTCACCTTCTGATAAGGAAACGACCGCTGACCGCGCTGGAAGCCTGCAAACCTGCAACATAGTAGCAAAGACGACTACTGCAACTCTGTAACGCTGATCCTGCCGCCTTCTCGACTGTTTTCCTGCTTGTGCATGCTGTGGGGGTAGCCTGCCTCCTCTCTGCACCAGAAGCTCCGAAGAAATCTCCCGTGGGTCGACGGAATCTTCCCCCTGCAACCGCAGGCACCAAAAAGCTGCATTACCGGTCCCTTGGGTCTCCTCTCAGCACGACGAGCGAGGTCCCTCGAATCCAGCGACGCTGTCCAAGTGACCCCCACAGTCCAGTGACTCTTCAGCCCAAGTTTGGTGGAGGTAAGTCCTTGCCTCACCTCGCTGGGCTGCATTGCTGGGAACCGCGACTTTGCAGCTACTCCGGCCCCTGTGCACTTCCGGCGGAAATCCTTTGTGCACAGCCAAGCCTGGGTCCACGGCACTCTAACCTGCATTGCACGACTTTCTAAGTTGGTCTCCGGCGACGTGGGACTCCTTTGTGCAACTTCGGCGAGCACCGTTTCACACATCCTCGTAGTGCCTGTTTCTGGCACTTCTCCGGGTGCTACCTGCTTCAGTGAGGGCTCTTTGTCTTGCTCGACGTCCCCTCTCTCTTCAGGTCCAATTTGCGACCTCCTGGTCCCTCCTGGGCCCCAGCAGCGTCCAAAAACGCCAAACGCACGATTTGCGTGTAGCAAGGCTTGTTGGCGTCCTTCCGGCGGGAAAACACTTCTGCACGACTCTCCACGGCGAGAGGGATCCGTCCACCAAAGGGGAAGTCTCTAGCCCTTTTCGTTCCTGCAGAAACCTCAGCTTCTTCTGTCCAGTCGAAGCTTCTTTGCACCAGCAGCTGGCATTTCCTGGGCATCTGCCCATCTCCGACTTGCTTGTGACTTTTGGACTTGGTCCCCCTTGTTCCACAGGTACCCTAGATTGGAAATCCACAGTTGTTGCATTGCTGGTTTGTGTCTTTCCTGCATTATTCCTCTAACACGACTACATTGTCCTTAGGGGAACTTTAGTGCACTTTGCACTCACTTTTCAGGGTCTTGGGAGGGTTATTTTTCTAACTCTCACTATTTTCTAATAGTCCCAGCAACCCTCTACAAGGTCACATAGGTTTGGGGTCCATTCGTGGTTCGCATTCCACTTCTGGAGTATATGGTTTGTGTTGCCCCTATCCCTATGTTTCCCCATTGCATCCTATTGTAACTATACATTGTTTGCACTGTTTTCTAAGACTATACTGCATATTTTTGCTATTGTGTATATATATCTTGTGTATATTTCCTATCCTCTCACTGGGGGTACACTCTAAGATACTTTGGCATATTGTCATAAAAATAAAGTACCTTTATTTTTAGTATAACTGTGTATTGTGTTTTCTTATGATATTGTGCATATGACACTAAGTGGTACTGTAGTAGCTTCACACGTCTCCTAGTTCAGCCTAAGCTGCTCTGCTAAGCTACCATTATCTATCAGCCTAAGCTGCTAGACACCCTATACACTAATAAGGGATAACTGGGCCTGGTGCAAGGTGCAAGTACCCCTTGGTACTCACTACAAGCCAGTCCAGCCTCCTACACTTATTCATATTAAGGGGACAAGCAACTAAGGTGGCTAAATCAATAGCCCCCTCAGAGACTAACACAGCCTCTGTGGCCTCCCTAACAAGGCCAACCCCAACTAAGTTACCAATAGTGAGCCCAGCTACTCCCTTGGATTGGCTATTAGTAGGTTTGCTCCCACC
The DNA here is from genome assembly GCF_031143425.1 of Pleurodeles waltl. Lineage (NCBI taxonomy): Eukaryota > Metazoa > Chordata > Amphibia > Caudata > Salamandridae > Pleurodeles > Pleurodeles waltl. The sequence goes on along the minus strand of NW_027149844.1, from coordinate 284,467 downwards.
ACCACTGCTATTAGTAGGGACACTAGGTGTAGCAGTAGGGGTTGTAGTGGTAGGAGGCTTGGTGCCTTTCTTTGGACAACTGGGATCTGTTGTCCAATGGCCTTTCACTTTACATAAATAGCACCATGGTTTCTTTTCTTTGTTTTGATTAAAGGAGGATTTGGACCCACCACCCCCACGAGTGTTTTTGTGGGCCTGATGAAGACTCATTTTTAGATTTGTCCCCACCCTTGTCAGAAGACTTACCATCCTTCTTTTTGTTGCCATCTTTGTCACCCCCTGTATGAACTTTCCTGTTCACTCTTGTTCTGACCCATTTGTCTGCCTTCTTTCCCAATTCTTGGGGAGAGGTCAGATCAGAGTCCACCAAGTATTGGTGCAACAAATCAGACACACAATTATTAAGAATATGCTCTCTCAGGATCAAGTTATACAGGCTGTCATAATCAGTAACTTTACTGCCATGTAACCACCCCTCCAAGGCCTTCACTGAATGGTCGGTGAAATCAACCCAGTCTTATGAAGACTCCTTTTTGGTCTCTCTGAACTTTATCCTGTATTGTTCAGTGGTTAGGCCATAACCATCCAGGAGTGCATTCTTAAGTACTGTAAAATTATTGGCATCACTTTCTTTCACAGTAAGGAGCCTATCCCTACCTTTTCCACTAAATGATAGCCATAGGATAGCAGCCCACTGCCTTTGAGGGACATCCTGTACAACACAGGCCCTCTCAAGTGCAGCAAACCACTTGTTAATGTCATCCCCCTCCTTATAAGGGGGAACTATCTTGTGCAGATTCCTGGAATCATGCTCTTTTGCAGGATGACTATGGGGAATACTGCTGCTGCCACCATGGGTTTCTAAACCCAACTTCTGTCTTTCCTTCTCTAGTTCAAAAGACTGTCTATCCAAATCCAGCTGTTGCTTCTTAAGCTTCAGTCTGGTTTGTTCCACCCTCAACTTATTGAGTTCCCTCTCTAACATTCTGTCATCAGGGTTGGTGGGAGGGACATTCCTAGATACAGAGGTATGATGGGAATGAACAGAAGGAGACCTGTCCCTTACAGAAGCCACCCTAACAGCTTGGCTAACAGAAACATCACTACCAGTATGGTGAGAATAAATGCTTTTGCTATGATGTGAGACAACACTATTTGTATGGTGTGGCTCTTCATCATTACCAACTATGCTAGACTGTCTAATAATGGGCAGGCTAGGAAGTTTCTTTCCTGAATCTTTTCCTGGGGGAGTCCCTGGATCAGATTGGGAACCATTAGCTACTTTTTCAACAGATGGGGCACTTCTAACCTTATCCTGTTCTCTAAGCATGTTAAGTAACAATTCCAAGGAAGGATTCTTCCCTACACTCAAACCTCTCTCTATGCAGAGACTCCTTGCTCCTTTTCAGCTAAGGTGATCATATGCAAGTTTGGACAGATCAACATTTTGGCCTGTGCCAGACATTTTTAGAGAGAGTTAAAGTGATAGAAAAAGAGAAAAAAGTTTTCAGAACTTTTTAGAAAGACAGAAAAAAAACTTTTTAAACTTTTAAGAACTTTTTGAAAGTTTAGAAGTACTTTTCAGCACTTAGAAAAGAGTGAAAAGAGGAAATGCAAAACTTTTTGGCTATGTGTATATACACTGACCTTGTTTTGTATATTTTTCTCTTATGAAAAGTACAATGACAAGAGTGGTAAGTAGTCTCAAAGCACTTATCCCACCGCTGCACAACCAATGTAGGAGGCTGGACTGGCTTGTAGTGAGTACCAAGGGGTACTTGCACCTTGCACCAGGCCCAGTTATCCCTTATTAGTGTATAGGGTGTCTAGCAGCTTAGGCTGATAGATAATGGTAGCTTAGCAGAGCAGCTTAGGCTGAACTAGGAGATGTGTGAAGCTACTACAGTACCACTTAGTGTCATATGCACAATATCATAAGAAAACACAATACACAGTTATACTAAAAATAAAGGTACTTTATTTTTATGACAATATGCCAAAGTATCTTAGAGTGTACCCTCAGTGAGAGGATAGGAAATATACACAAGATATATATACACAATAGCAAAAATATGCAGTATAGTCTTAGAAAACAGTGCAAACAATGTATAGTTACAATAGGATGCAATGGGGAAACATAGGGATAGGGGCAACACAAACCATATACTCCAAAAGTGGAATGCGAACCACGAATGGACCCCAAACCTATGTGACCTTGTAGAGGGTCGCTGGGACTATTAGAAAATAGTGAGAGTTAGAAAAATAACCCTCCCCAAGACCCTGAAAAGTGAGAGCAAAGTGCACTAAAGTTCCCCTAAGGACAAAGAAGTCGTGTTAGAGGAATAATGCAGGAAAGACACAAACCAACAATGCAACAACTGTGGATTTCCAATTTAGGGTACCTGTGGAACAAGGGGACCAAGTCCAAAAGTCACCAGCAAGTCGGAGATGGGCAGATGTCCAGGAAATGCCAGCTGCGGGTGCAAAGAAGCTTCTACTGGACATAAGAAGCTGCGGTTTCTGCAGGAACGAAAAGGGCTAGAGACTTCCCCTTTGGTGGACGGATCCCTCTCGCCGTGTAGAGTCGTGCAGAAGTGTTTTCCCGCCAAAAGAATGCTAACAAGCCTTGCTAGCTGCAAATCGTGCGGTTAGCGTTTTTGGACGCTGCTGTGGCCCTAGAGGGACCAGGAGGTCGCAAATTGGACCAGGAGAGAGAGGGGACGTCGAGCAAGACAAGGAACCCTCTCAGCAGCAGGTAGCACCTGGAAAAGTGCCAGAAACAGGCACTACGAGGATGCATGAAACGGTGCTCACCAGAAGTCGCACAAAGAAGTCCCACGTCGCCGGAGAACAACTTAGGAGGTCGTGCAATGCAGGTTAGAGTGCCGTGGACCCAGGCTGGACTGTGCACAAAGGATTTCCACCGGAAGTGCACGGAGGCCGGAGTAGCTGCAAAAGTCGCGGTTCCCAGCAATGCAGTCTAGCGAGGTGAGGCAAGGACTTACCTCCACCAAACTTGGACTGAAGAGTCACTGGACTGTGGGGGCCACTTGGACAGAGTTGCTGGATTCGAGGGACCTCGCTCGTCATGCTGAGAGGAGACCCAAGGGACCGGTAATGCAGCTTTTTGGGGCCTGCGGTTGCAGGGGGAAGATTCCGTCGACCCACGGGAGATTTCTTCGGAGCTTCTGGTGCAGAGAGGAGGCAGACTACCCCCACTGCATGCACAAACAGGAAAACAGTCGAGAAGGCGGCAGGATCAGCGTTACAGAGTTGCAGTAGTCGTCTTAGCTACTTTGTTGCAGTTTTGCAGGCTTCCAGCGCGGTCAGCAGTCGATTCCTTATCAGAAGGTGAAGAGAGAGATGCAGAGGAACTCGGCTGAGCTCTTGCATTCGTTATCTAAAGTTTCCCCAGAGACAGAGACCCTAAATAGCCAGAAAAGAGGGTTTGGCTACCTAGGAGAGAGGATAGGCTAGCAACACCTGAAGGAGCCTATCCCAAGGAGTCTCTGACGTCACCTGGTGGCACTGGCCACTCAGAGCAGTCCAGTGTGCCAGCAGCACCTCTGTTTCCAAGATGGGCTGCATTGCTGGGAACCACGACTTTGCAGCTACTCCGGCCCCTGTGCACTTCCGGCGGAAATCCTTTGTGCACAGCCAAGCCTGGGTCCACGGCACTCTAACCTGCATTGCATGACTTTCTAAGTTGGTCTCCGGCGACGTGGGACTCCTTTGTGCAACTTCGGCGAGCACCGTTTCACGCATCCTCGTAGTGCCTGTTTCTGGCACTTCTCCGGGTGCTACCTGCTTCAGTGAGGACTCTTTGTCTTGCTCGACGTCCCCTCTCTCTTCAGGTCCAATTTGCGACCTCCTGGTCCCTCCTGGGCCCCAGCAGCGTCCAAAAACGCCAAACGCACGATTTGCGTGTAGCAAGGCTTGTTGGCGTCCTTCCGGCGGGAAAACACTTCTGCACGACTCTCCACGGCGAGAGGGATCCGTCCACCAAAGGGGAAGTCTCTAGCCCTTTTCGTTCCTGCAGAAACCTCAGCTTCTTCTGTCCAGTCGAAGCTTCTTTGCACCCACAGCTGGCATTTCCTGGGCATCTGCCCATCTCCGACTTGCTTGTGACTTTTGGACTTGGTCCCCCTTGTTCCACAGGTACCCTAGATTGGAAATCCACAGTTGTTGCATTGCTGGTTTGTGTCTTTCCTGCATTATTCCTCTAACACGACTACATTGTCCTTAGGGGAACTTTAGTGCACTTTGCACTCACTTTTCAGGGTCTTGGGGAGGGTTATTTTTCTAACTCTCACTATTTTCTAATAGTCCCAGCGACCCTCTACAAGGTCACATAGGTTTGGGGTCCATTCGTGGTTCGCATTCCACTTCTGGAGTATATGGTTTGTGTTGCCCCTATCCCTATGTTTCCCCATTGCATCCTATTGTAACTATACATTGTTTGCACTGTTTTCTAAGACTATACTGCATATTTTTGCTATTGTGTATATATATCTTGTGTATATTTCCTATCCTCTCACTGGGGGTACACTCTAAGATACTTTGGCATATTGTCATAAAAATAAAGTACCTTTATTTTTAGTATAACTGTGTATTGTGTTTTCTTATGATATTGTGCATATGACACTAAGTGGTACTGTAGTAGCTTCACAGGTCTCCTAGTTCAGCCTAAGCTGCTCTGCTAAGCTACCATTATCTATCAGCCTAAGCTGCTAGACACCCTATACACTAATAAGGGATAACTGGGCCTGGTGCAAGGTGCAAGTACCCCTTGGTACTCACTACAAGCCAGTCCAGCCTCTTACACTTATCCATATTAAGGGGACAAGCAACTAAGGTGGCTAAATCAATAGCCCCCTCAGAGACTAACACAGCCTCTGTGGCCTCCCTAACAAGGCCAACCCCAACTAAGTTACCAATAGTGAGCCCAGCTACTCCCTTGGATTGGCTATTAGTAGGTTTGCTCCCACCACCACTGCTATTAGTAGGGACACTAGGTGTAGCAGTAGGGGTTGTAGTGGTAGGAGGCTTGGTGCCTTTCTTTGGACAACTGGGATCTGTTGTCCAATGGCCTTTCACTTTACATAAATAGCACCATGGTTTCTTTTCTTTGTTTTGATTAAAGGAGGATTTGGACCCACCACCCCCACGAGTGTTTTTGTGGGCCTGATGAAGACTCATTTTTAGATTTGTCCCCACCCTTGTCAGAAGACTTACCATCCTTCTTTTTGTTGCCATCTTTGTCACCCCCTGTATGAACTTTCCTGTTCACTCTTGTTCTGACCCATTTGTCTGCCTTCTTTCCCAATTCTTGGGGAGAGGTCAGATCAGAGTCCACCAAGTACTGGTGCAACAAATCAGACACACAATTATTAAGAATATGCTCTCTCAGGATCAAGTTATACAGGCTGTCATAATCAGTAACTTTACTGCCATGTAACCACCCCTCCAAGGCCTTCACTGAATGGTCGGTGAAATCAACCCAGTCTTATGAAGACTCCTTTTTGGTCTCTCTGAACTTTATCCTGTATTGTTCAGTGGTTAGGCCATAACCATCCAGGAGTGCATTCTTAAGTACTGTAAAATTATTGGCATCACTTTCTTTCACAGTAAGGAGCCTATCCCTACCTTTTCCACTAAATGATAGCCATAGGATAGCAGCCCACTGCCTTTGAGGGACATCCTGTACAACACAGGCCCTCTCAAGTGCAGCAAACCACTTGTTAATGTCATCCCCCTCCTTATAAGGGGGAACTATCTTGTGCAGATTCCTGGAATCATGCTCTTTTGCAGGATGACTATGGGGAATACTGCTGCTGCCACCATGGGTTTCTAAACCCAACTTCTGTCTTTCCTTCTCTAGTTCAAAAGACTGTCTATCCAAATCCAGCTGTTGCTTCTTAAGCTTCAGTCTGGTTTGTTCCACCCTCAACTTATTGAGTTCCCTCTCTAACATTCTGTCATCAGGGTTGGTGGGAGGGACATTCCTAGATACAGAGGTATGATGGGAATGAACAGAAGGAGACCTGTCCCTTACAGAAGCCACCCTAACAGCTTGGCTAACAGAAACATCACTACCAGTATGGTGAGAATAAATGCTTTTGCTATGATGTGAGACAACACTATTTGTATGGTGTGGCTCTTCATCATTACCAACTATGCTAGACTGTCTAATAATGGGCAGGCTAGGAAGTTTCTTTCCTGAATCTTTTCCTGGGGGAGTCCCTGGATCAGATTGGGAACCATTAGCTACTTTTTCAACAGATGGGGCACTTCTAACCTTATCCTGTTCTCTAAGCATGTTAAATAACAATTCCAAGGAAGGATTCTTCCCTACACTCAAACCTCTCTCTATGCAGAGACTCCTTGCTCCATTTCAGCTAAGGTGATCATATGCAAGTTTGGACAGATCAACATTTTGGCCTGTGCCAGACATTTTTAGAGAGAGTTAAAGTGATAGAAAAAGAGAAAAAAGTTTTCAGAACTTTTTAGAAAGACAGAAAAAAAACTTTTTAAACTTTTAAGAACTTTTTGAAAGTTTAGAAGTACTTTTCAGCACTTAGAAAAGAGTGAAAAGAGGAAATGCAAAACTTTTTGGCTATGTGTATATACACTGACCTTGTTTTGTATATTTTTCTCTTATGAAAAGTACAATGACAAGAGTGGTAAGTAGTCTCAAAGCACTTATCCCACCGCTGCACAACCAATGTAGGAGGCTGGACTGGCTTGTAGTGAGTACCAAGGGGTACTTGCACCTTGCACCAGGCCCAGTTATCCCTTATTAGTGTATAGGGTGTCTAGCAGCTTAGGCTGATAGATAATGGTAGCTTAGCAGAGCAGCTTAGGCTGAACTAGGAGACGTGTGAAGCTACTACAGTACCACTTAGTGTCATATGCACAATATCATAAGAAAACACAATACACAGTTATACTAAAAATAAAGGTACTTTATTTTTATGACAATATGCCAAAGTATCTTAGAGTGTACCCTCAGTGAGAGGATAGGAAATATACACAAGATATATATACACAATAGCAAAAATATGCAGTATAGTCTTAGAAAACAGTGCAAACAATGTATAGTTACAATAGGATGCAATGGGGAAACATAGGGATAGGGGCAACACAAACCATATACTCCAAAAGTGGAATGTGAACCACGAATGGACCCCAAACCTATGTGACCTTGTAGAGGGTCGCTGGGACTATTAGAAAATAGTGAGAGTTAGAAAAATAACCCTCCCCAAGACCCTGAAAAGTGAGTGCAAAGTGCACTAAAGTTCCCCTAAGGACAAAGAAGTCGTGTTAGAGGAATAATGCAGGAAAGACACAAACCAACAATGCAACAACTGTGGATTTCCAATTTAGGGTACCTGTGGAACAAGGGGACCAAGTCCAAAAGTCACCAGCAAGTCGGAGATGGGCAGATGCCCAGGAAATGCCAGCTGCGGGTGCAAAGAAGCTTCTACTGGACAGAAGAAGCTGCGGTTTCTGCAGGAACGAAAAGGGCTAGAGACTTCCCCTTTGGTGGACGGATCCCTCTCGCCGTGGAGAGTCGTGCAGAAGTGTTTTCCCGCCAAAAGAATGCTAACAAGCCTTGCTAGCTGCAAATCGTGCGGTTAGCGTTTTTGGACGCTGCTGTGGCTCTAGAGGGACCAGGAGGTCGCAAATTGGACCTGGAGAGAGAGGGGACATCGAGCAAGACAAGGAACCCTCTCAGCAGCAGGTAGCACCTGGAGAAGTGCCAGAAACAGGCACTACGAGGATGCATGAAACGGTGCTCACCAGAAGTCGCACAAAGAAGTCCCACGTCGCCGGAGAACAACTTAGGAGGTCGTGCAATGCAGGTTAGAGTGCCGTGGACCCAGGCTGGACTGTGCACAAAGGATTTCCACCGGAAGTGCACGGAGGCCGGAGTAGCTGCAAAAGTCGCGGTTCCCAGCAATGCAGTCTAGCGAGGTGAGGCAAGGACTTACCTCCACCAAACTTGGACTGAAGAGTCACTGGACTGTGGGGGCCACTTGGACAGAGTTGCTGGATTCGAGGGACCTCGCTCGTCGTGCTGAGAGGAGACCCAAGGGACCGGTAATGCAGCTTTTTGGGGCCTGCGGTTGCAGGGGGAAGATTCCGTCGACCCACGGGAGATTTCTTCGGAGCTTCTGGTGCAGAGAGGAGGCAGACTACCCCCACAGCATGCATAAACAGGAAAACAGTCGAGAAGGCGGCAGGATCAGCGTTACAGAGTTGCAGTAGTCGTCTTAGCTACTTTGTTGCAGTTTTGCAGGCTTCCAGTGCGGTCAGCAGTCGATTCCTTATCAGAAGGTGAAGAGAGAGATGCAGAGGAACTCGGCTGAGCTCTTGCATTCGTTATCTAAAGTTTCCCCAGAGACAGAGACCCTAAATAGCCAGAAAAGAGGGTTTGGCTACCTAGGAGACAGGATAGGCTAGCAACACCTGAAGGAGCCTATCCCAAGGAGTCTCTGACGTCACCTGGTGGCACTGGCCACTCAGAGCAGTCCAGTGTGCCAGCAGCACCTCTGTTTCCAAGATGGCAGAGGTCTGGAGCACACTGGAGGAGCTCTGGACACCTCCCAGGGGAGGTGCAGGTCAGGGGAGTGGTCACTCCCCTTTCCTTTGTCCAGTTTCGCACCAGAGCAGGGCTAAGGGGTCCCCTGAACCGGTGTAGACTGGCTTATGCAGAATTGGGCACATCTGTGCCCAACAAAGCATTTCCAGAGGCTGGGGGAGGCTACTCCTCCCCTGCCTTCACACCATTTTCCAAAGGGAGAGGGTGTCACACCCTCTCTCAGAGGAAGTTCTTTGTTCTGCCATCCTGGGCCAGGCCTGGCTGGACCCCAGGAGGGCAGATGCCTGTCTGAGGGGTTGGCAGCAGCAGCTGCAGTGAAACCCCAGGAAGGGCAGTTTGGCAGTACCAGGGTCTGTGCTACAGACCACTGGGATCATGGGATTGTGCCAACTATGCCAGGATGGCATAGAGGGGGCAATTCCATGATCATAGACATGTTACATGGCCATATTCGGAGTTACCATTGTGAAGCTACATATAGGTAGTGACCTATATGTAGTGCACGCGTGTAATGGTGTCCCCGCACTCACAAAGTTCAAGGAATTGGCTCTGAACAATGTGGGGGCACCTTGGCTAGTGCCAGGGTGCCCTCACACTAAGTAACTTTGCACCTAACCCTTACCAGGTAAAGGTTAGACATATAGGTGACTTATAAGTTACTTAAGTGCAGTGTAAAATGGCTGTGAAATAACATGGACGTTATTTCACTCAGGCTGCAGTGGCAGGCCTGTGTAAGAATTGTCAGAGCTCCCTATGGGTGGCAAAAGAAATGCTGCAGCCCATAGGGATCTCCTGGAACCCCAATACCCTGGGTACCTCAGTACCATATACTAGGGAATTATAAGGGTGTTCCAGTAAGCCAATGTAAATTGGTAAAAATGGTCACTAGCCTGTTAGTGACAATTTGGAAAGAAATGAGAGAGCATAACCACTGAGGTTCTGATTAGCAGAGCCTCAGTGAGACAGTTAGTCACTACACAGGTAACACATTCAGGCACACTTATGAGCACTGGGGCCCTGGGTTACCAGGGTCCCAGTGACACATACAACTAAAACAACATATATACAGTGAAAAATGGGGGTAACATGCCAGGCAAGATGGTACTTTCCTACAGGTCTCCCCTAGGTCAGAGTGTGAGCTATCTACTAACCTTTCTGATGAAGTACCACCCTGGGCCTTATCATTCTCAATGAGCATGTTAGATAGAAATTCTCAAGAAGGGTTCTTTTCTACCACTAAACCTCTATCAATGAAGAGATTCCTTAGGCTCTTAAAGTTAAGATTATCATATTTTGTATTGACCAATTTAAGAGGAGTTCCTACACCAGAGATGATAGAAGGAGGTTTAGGGACAGTGAGAAGAGAGAAAAAGTTTCAGGACTTTTTAAAGAACAGGAAAAAAAAGTTTTCAAACTTTTTGAAACTTTTAGAAAGTTTAGAAGTACTTTTCAGCACTTAGCAGATAGTGTAAGAGAAGAAAAGCAAAACTTTTTGGTTAGCTGTACATACACTGAACTTGTTATGTATATTATTCTCTTTCGAAAAGTACACAATGACAAAGTGGTAAGTAGTTGCAAGTACTTATCCCACCGCTGCACGACCAATGTAGGAGGCTGGCCAGGCTTGTAGTGGGTACCAGTGGTACTTACACCTTGTGCCAGGTCCAGTTATCCCTTATTAGTGTAGAAGAGGTGTTTCTAGCTGCTTAGGCTGATAGAAGGAAGCTATAGATGAGCAGCTTAGGATGATCTAGGAGACATGCAAAGCTCCTACTATACCACTTGTGTCATATGCACAATATCATAAGAAAACACAATACACAGATATACTAAAAATAAAGGTACTTCATTTTTATGACAATATGCCAAAAGTATCTCAGTGAGTACCCTCAGTATGAGGATGCCAAATATACACAAGATATATGAACACAATACCAAAAATATGCAGTAATAGCAAAAGGAAGTAATGCAAGCAATGTAAAGTTACAGTAGATTGCAATAGGAACACATAGGTAAAGGGGCAACACAAACAATATACTCCAAAAGTGGAATGCGAACCACGAATGGACCCCAAACCTATGTGAACTTGTAGAGGGTCGCTGGGACTGTAAGAAAACAGTGAGGGTTTGAAAAATAGCCCACCCCAAGACCCTGTAAGGTAGGTGTAAAGTGCACCTACAACCCCCAGAGATCACAGAAGTCGTGATAGGGGGATTCTGCAAGGAAAACGAACACCAGCAATGCAACAACAGTGGATTTCCGGACCTGAGTACCTGTAAGACAAGGGGACCAAGTCCAAGAGTCGCAACAGTGTCGAGAGTGGGCAGATGCCCAGAAAATGCCAGCTGAGGATACAATGAAGCTGCCACCGGGTGGAAGAAGCTTGGTGTTCTGCAAGAACGAAGAGGACTAGGACTTCCCCTTTGGAGGATGGATGTCCCACGTCGTGAAGAAGCTTGCAGAGGTGTTCCCACACAGAAAGACCGCAAACAAGCCTTGCTAGCTGCAAGGGTCGCGGTTAGGGTTTTTGGATGCTGCTGTGGCCCAGGAGGGACCAGGATGTCGCCACTTGGATGAGGAGACAGAGGGAGCTCCCAGCAAGTCAGGGAGCCCTCACAGAAGCAGGCAGCACCCGCAGAAGTACCGGAACAGGCACTTGGAAGAGGAGTGAACCGGAGTCCACCGAAGTCAGAAAAGGGAGTCCCACGACGCCGGAGGACAACTCAGAAGGTTGTGCACTGCAGGTTAGAATGTCGCGGACCCAGGCTTGGCTGTGCACAAAGGAAATTCTGGAAGAGTGCACAGGAGCCGTAGCAGCTGCAAATCATGCGGACTTACCTCCACCAAACTTGGACTGAAGAGTCACTGGACTGTGGGAGTCACTTGGACAGAGTTGCTGAGTTCCAGGGACCACGCTCGTCGTGCTGAGAGCGGACCCAGAGGACCGGTGATGCAGTCTTTTGTTGCCTGCGGTTGCAGGGGGAAGATTCCGTCGACCCACGGGAGATTTCTTCAGAGCTCCTGGCACAAGAAGGAGCAAGAAGGAGGCAGGCTACCCCCAGAGCATGCACCACCAGGAAACAGGCGAGAAAGCTGGCAGGATGAAGCGATACAAGGTTGCAGTAGTCGTCTTTGCTACTTTGTTGCAGTTTTGCAGGCGTTCTGAGCAGTCAGCGGTCGATCCTTTGGCAGAAGGTGAAGAAGGAAATTCAAAGGAACTCTGGTGAGCTCTTGCATTCTGTATCTGAAGAATTCCCCAAAACAGAGGCCCTAAATAGCCAGAAAAGGAGGTTTGGCTACCTAGGAAGGAGGATAGGCTAGTAAGAAAGGTAAGATCCTATCAGAAGGAGTTTCTGACATCACCTGCTGGCCCTGGCCACTCAGAGCAGTCCAGTGTGCCTGCACACCTCTGAATCCAAGATGGCAGAGGTCTGAGGCACGCTTGAGGAGCTCTGGGCACCTCCCATGGGAGGTGCAGGTCAGGGGAGTGGTCACTCCCCTTCCCTTTGTCCAGTTTTGCGCCAGAGCAGGGCTGGGGGATCCCTGCACCAGTGTTGACTGGCTTATGTAGAGATGGGCACCATCTGTGCCCATCAAAGCATTTCCAGAGGCTGGGGGAGGCTACTCCTCCTCAGCCCTGACACCTATTTCCAAAGGGAGAGTGTGTAACACCCTCTCTCTGAGGATGTCCTTTGTTCTGCCTTCCTGGGCCAGGCCTGGCTGGACCCCAGGAGGGCAGAAACCTGTCTGAGGGGTTGGCAGCAGCTGCAGTGAAACCCCGGGAAAGGCAGTTTGGCAGTACCAGGGTTCTGTGCTAGAGACCCGGGGGATCATGGGATTGTCCCCCCAATGCCAGAATGGCATTGGGGGACAATTCCATGATCCTAGACATATTACATAGCCATGTTCGGAGTTACCATTGTGACGCAGTACATAGGTAGAGACCTATGTACAGTGCACGCGTGTAATGGTGTCCCCACACTCACAAAGTCCGGCGAATTTGCCCTGAACGATGTGGGGGCACCTTGGCTAGTGCCAGGGTGCACTCACACTATGTAACTTGGCACCCAACCTTCACCAGGTGAAGGTTAGACATATAGGTGACTTATAAGTTACTTAAGTGCAGTGGGAAATGGCTGTGAAATAACATGGACGTTATTTCACTCAGGCTGCACTGGCAGGCCTGTGTAAGAATTGTCAGATCTCCCTATGGGTGGCAAAATAAATGCTGCAGCCCATAGGGATCTCCTGGAACCCCAATACCCTGGGTACCTCAGTACCATATACAAGGGAATTATATGGGTGTTCCAGTATGCCAATGTGAATTGGTGAAATTGGTCACTAGCCTGTTAGTGACAATTTGGAAAGCAGAGAGAGCATAACCACTGAGGTTCTGGTTTGCAGAGCCTCAGTGAGACAGTTAGTCATCACACAGGGAACACATACAGGGCACACTTATGAGCACTGGGGCCCTGCCTGCAGGGTCCCAGTGACACATATACTAAAACAACATATATACAGTGAAATATGGGGGTAACATGCCAGGCAAGATGGTACTTTCCTACACAACCCCCCCCAAACGAAGGACAATAAGACTAGCCATGACCTGATGAGTCTTCATTGTCTAAGTGGAAATATCTGGAGAGTCCATCTGCATTGGAGTGGCTACTCCCAGGTCTATGTTCCACTGTATAGTCCATTCCCTGTAGGGATATGGACCACCTCAACAATTTAGGATTTTCACCTTTCATTTGTTTTAGCCAAAGTAGAGGTTTGTGGTCTGTCTGAACAATGAAGTGAGTGCCAAACAGGTATGGCCTCAACTTCTTCAGAGCCCAGACCACAGCAAAGGCCTCCCTCTCTATGGCAGACCAACGCTTTTCTCTAGGGGTCAACCTCCTACTAATAAAAGCAACAGGTTGATCCTGGCCCTCAGAATTAAGTTGTGATAGGACTGCCCCTACTCCTAATTCAGATGCATCAGTTTGGACATAGAATTTTTTAGAGTAACAAGGGCTTTTCAGGACAGGTGCAGAGCACATGGCCTGCTTCAGCTCCTCAAAAGCTTTCTGACAGTTTGCTGTCCATAATACCTTTTTAGGCATTTTCTTGGATGTGAGGTCATTAAGAGGGGCTGCAATGGAGCCATAGTTCTTAATGAACCTCCTGTAATACCCAGTGAGGCCTAGGAAGGCTCTCACCTGAGTCTGAGTGGTAGGGGGAACCCAATCAATAATTGTTTGGATTTTCCCCTGTAGTGGTGCAATCTGTTCCCCACCAACAAGGTGTCCCAGATAAACCACTTTACCCTGCCCTATCTGGCACTTTGAAGCCTTGATAGTGAGGCCTGCCTTTTGCAGGGCCTCTAAAACTTTCCATAGGTGGACCAGGTGATCATCCCAGCTGGAGCTAAATACAGCTATATCGTCCAAATATGTTGCACTGAAAGCTTCCAGCCCTTGCAGGACTGTATTCACCAACCTTTGAAAAGTGGCAGGTGCATTTTTCAAACCAAAAGGCATTACAGTAAACTGGTAATGGCCCCCAATGGTTGAAAATGCAGTCTTAGGTTTAGCATCTTCTGACAATTTGATCTGCCAATACCCTGAAGGGGACTCCTGGCAGTGCCTAAGTCAACTAAATAGGTGACTTCTCCCTTCTTTTCAACAATTGTGTGGGGTCCACTCCATTTATCTTGGAGTGCTCTTGGGGCCACAGGCTCCAAGACCCACACTTTCTGCCCTGGTTGGTACTGAACCAAAACAGCCTTCTGATCATGCCATTGCTTCTGGAGTTCTTGGCTGGCCTGAAGGTTTTTGCTGGCCTGTTTCATGTACTCTGCCATCCTTGATCTGAGGCCACGTACATAATCCACAATATCCTGCTTAGGAGCTTTTAAAGGTTGTTCCCAACCCTCCTTTACAAGTGTGAGTGGACCCCTAACAGGGTGTCCAAAAAGAAGTTCAAAGGGGCTGAAGCCCACTCCTTTCTGGGGTACCTCCCTGTAGGCAAAAAGGAGGCATGGTAGAAGGATATCCCATCTCCTGCGGAGTTTTTCAGGGAGACCCTTAATCATGCCTTTGAGAGTTTTATTAAATCTCTCCACCAGTCCATTTGTTTGTGGATGATAGGGTGTTGTGAACTTGTAAGTTACACCACACTCTTTCCACATGGCCTTTAAGTATGCAGACATGAAATTGCTTCCCCTGTCTGATACTACTTCCTTTGGGAAGCCCACCCTAGAAAATATTCCCAGGAGGGCCTTTGCCACTGCAGGTGCTGTAGTGGTCCTTAAAGGAATTGCTTCAGGGTATCTTGTGGCATGGTCCACTACCACCAAGATAAACCTATTGCCTGAAGCAGTAGGAGGGTCAAGGGGGCCAACTATGTCAACCCCTACCCTTTCAAAGGGAACCCCAACCACAGGCAGTGGGATAAGGGGTGCCTTTGGGGTGCCACCTGTCTTGCCACTGGCTTGACAGGTTTCACAGGACTTACAAAATTCCTTTGTGTCCTCCGACATTCTAGGCCAATGAAACAGGGGAACAAGCCTGTCCCAAGTTTTCATTTGTCCTAGATGCCCAGCTAGGGGAATGTCATGTGCCAGGGTTAGGAGGAATTTTCTGTACTCCTGAGGAATCACTAATCTCCTGGCAGCTCCAGGTTTAGGATCCCTATGCTCAGTGTACAAGAGGTTGTCCTCCCAGTAAACTCTGTGAGAGTCACTGACATCCCCATTAGCCTGTTTGACAGCTTGCTGTCTGAGACCCTCTAATGTGGGACAGGTTTGCTGTGCCACACTCAGCTCCTCCCTGGCAGGCCCCCCTTCACCCAAAAGCTCAGCAGTGTCTGCTTGAAGCTCCTCTGGTGTAGGTTCTGCACAGAGAGGGAATTCTTCTTCCTCAGAAGTAGAATCCACTGTAGAGGGAGGGATAGTAGGAAGTCGTTTGTGTCACGTTGTAGATGCTCCTCAGACTCGGTGCAATGCAAATGGGAGTCCGCCTCCTGACACCACCAAGTCACCGATAAAAACCACGGTGCATTGGAGTAATCAGGTGAGGGAAGGAAGGGGAAGGAACAGCATGGAAGGGATATCTGTAATGAGAAGAATACACAGCGTTAATATCACATTAGCCTATCTATTCTCGCAATGTCTCGCTAAAGCACCAACGACCGTACCTGCCAATATCTCCTGAGGGCAGGATTAGTCCCACGCCTGTCTATGCTCCATCTGAATCACAGATGGATACCACAGGCCAACGATGAACACAGATAATCTCCTATGGGTTGTTCAACACCCACTCTTGTACAAGATAGACAAAAAATAGTGAGGAAACAAAACGAAGAGAGAGAAGAAAAAGACTAACGGAAAAACCCAACTCGGGCTCCTTTCAATAACTCAGTTAAGACACTGAGCCTCTTGTCATAGTCACGCAAATGGTAGAAATGACCCATTCTTTCTACCCCATGTGCTAAAAAGCAAAAAATGTCCCAGCAGTTCCATCCCCGTAAAAGCAAACATTAGCACAGCGTCACAGCAGAATAAAAATGTTCTCCAGCTCTGAAAACAACAGTTCCTGGGTATCGAACAGTTCAAGTACAGGAATGCCGTGCCTCGGATATCAACAGTGTCTTGGTCGAATAGGATAGTGGGAAAAAAGGCGAGGGAATCCGGCACCAGATCGCCTCACCGCTTACCAACTCGAGACTCCCGACGATAACGGGAATATCCCAGACTTGAGGGAAACGAAAGAGCAGCAAGTAATCCACTGGAAGCCGAACGAGACCCACCCTCGAGAACGCCGTCAACAAGAGCCCTCGTTGACCATCCGACCTTGATCTGTGAAACGAATAACGCACAACGCTTCCTGGATGCGCGTGGATTTACGCGATCTCTTCCGGCGATAGACGTCATGGGATATGTAGTCCGGAAGTACTACAATATCCTGATCGTCAATGCAGGCGCCGCGGTTAACCCCTGACAGTACGCCCTCCTCCAAAGCGCCTCCTTGGACCAGGCTTAGAGGGATGACGGGCATGAAACAGCCGCACCGCCCTAGGGGCATGGACATTGCGTTCTGGCTCCCATGAATCATCCTCGGCATTGTACCCCTTCCACGAAACCAAATACCACAGCTTACCCCCCCGTCGTTTGGAATCCAACACTCTGCGCACCTCGTATTCCAGCTGCCCGTCTCTGACCACCGGAGGCACCGCCTGCCTGGTCGCTGAAAGGGCCGGTTTCAAAAGGCTGCAATGAAACACCGGATGGATCCGTAAGGAAGCAGGTAAATGGAGACGATAAGCCACAGGGTTTATCTTGCGTAACACCACATAGGGGCCAATGTAACGAGGATGAAAGACGCTACGCATCTTGAAGCGTATATACTTGGTGGAAAGCCACACTCTATCGCCTGGCTGATATGCCGGTCCCTCTCGCCGATGTTCATCACCCCATTTCTTATACTGTTCTTTGGCCGTCTCCAGATTGAGTCGTATCTTCTTTTGCACGGATTGGAGATTCTTAATCACAGCATGAACCGTAGGTTGATCAGTGACATCCCTAGGTATGGTTATGGGCAACATCTCTGCGTGGAAACCCGTGTTAGCACGAAAAGGAGACTCCCTTATCGAGCTATGCCAAGCATTGTTGTATGAAAGTTCGGCCAACCATAGCAACGAAACCCAGGATTCTTGAGCGTCCTTTGCATAGCACCTCAGATATTTCTTCAGAGTTTGGTTAAGGCGCTCCGTCTGGCCATCGGTTTGCGGGTGGAAGCTGGTGGACATGGCGGATTCAATACGCAGAACCTTACACCACATGCGCCAAAACCTAGCGACAAACTGGGGGCCTCTGTCCGAGATAATGGTTCTCGGTAGACCGTGTAACCGCACCACTTGAGACAAAAGTAGGTGGGCGGTTTGACTTGCTGTAGGCAGGTTTTTACAAGGGAGAAAATGACCCATCTTGGTAAGACTGTCGATTACCACCATGATAGCGTTGTACCCCTGGTCCATTGGTAATCCCACCACAAAATCCACGCTAATGGTTTGCCATGGCCTATCCGGAGTGGGCAAAGGCATCAGTTTGCCCTGGCTCTTCGCGTAGTCTCCCTTGGCACTTGCACATATCTCACACCGAGCCACCCAGGCCGCAACGTCTTTAGCCCAACCTTCCCACCTGAAATGTCGTTGAACAATTTGCGCAGTTTTGGTGTAACCAGGATGACCAGCCGTTACCGCATCATGACACCAATTGAAGGCTTGCACTCGGAGTTCTTGTGTTGGCAAATACAAACGATTACCTTGCAACGGTATTCCATGCTTAAGGGTACGGTCCTGACTTAGTTCTGCCCATTTCTTCCACTGAGCAGCAGACTTATGCTTAGAATTTTTTTCTAGGAAATGGGAGATATGAAGGGCGCAAATCACTCTTTCGGGTTTGAGGATTGCTTCCTCGGGTCTTGAAACTCTGGTTCTCACGTCCTCTTGTCGGGACAGTGAATCTGCCTTGCGATTGTCACCCCCAGGACGGAAGGTCACCACAAACTCATATTCCGAAAAAAACAACATCCACCTCATTTGCCGCTGGGTAAGTTGTCTTGCCTCCTTCATATACTGCAGATTGCGGTGATCCGTTTACACCGTGACCGGGTGTTGAGCTCCCCAAAGGTAGTGTCGCCATTCCTGAAATGCCTTTTTGATGGCTAGCAGTTCCTTTTCTGCCACCGTATAGTTAAGTTCCGCAGCAGATAGCTTTCTGGATAAGAACGCAACAGGATGAAGCTGTCCGGTGGTTTTGTTTCGTTGAGATAACACTGCACCAATCGCTATGTCAGAGGCATCTGCCTCAACGATGAAAGGTGCATCTAGCTGTGGATGTTGAAGTATAGGTGCGGAGCAGAAGGCCTGTTTTAAAAAGCAAAAAGCCTCCTCTGCCTCCTCTGACCAAACAAAAGACACACCCTTTCTTAGCAACCTTGTTATAGGTGACACAATGTGGGAAAAATGAGAGATGAATCTTCTATAGTAATTAGAAAACCCAAGGAAGCATTGCACGTCTCTCATACTAGTGGGTACTGGCCACTCCTGAACAGCCTGTATTTTTCTTGTCGACATGCAAAACCCCTCGGGGCTTAAATCCACCCCCAAGAACTCAACCTTCTGGACATGGAACTCACATTTGCTCAGTTTGCAAAAAAGGCTATGCTGTCGCAATACTTGGAGTACTAAAGAAACATGGTCAAAGTGGCGCTCCAGGGATGTGGAATACACCAAAATGTCATCTATGTAAACGATTACGAAATGGTCTATGTATTCCTTGAGAACATCGTTCAGGAAATACTGGAATGCCGCCGGGGCGTTACACAACCCGAACGGCATTACCAAGTATTCAAACAGGCCATAACGGGTTTTGAACGCCGTTTTCCACTCGTCCCCTTCGCGGATTCTGACCAGATGGTAAGCTCCCTTCAGGTCCAACCTTGTATAGATTACCGCCTCTTTCACCTGTTCCAGTAACACTGGTATGAGAGGAAGAGGGTATCTATTCCGTACCGTATTCTTGTTCAGCATTCGATAATCGATGCAGGTTCTCAACTCTTTATTAGCTTTAGCTATGAAAAAGAGTGGAGAGGCTGCCGGAGAACAAGACGGTCTAATGAACCCAATCTCTAGGAAGTGATCCAAGTATTTTCTCAAATGCTTGGTTTCTAGGTCTGATAGAGCATAAACCCTACAAGAAGGAAGGAGAGCTCCAGGGATCAGATCTATCTTGCAATCATACATACGATGTGGTGGCAATGTCTCAGCCCGACCCTCGTCGAACACATCCTTGAACTTGACATAAACGGAGGGCAATATCACTGTTTTCTCCACCACTGTGGCCAACTGTAACCCTTGAGCCAACGCTACCGTGGGGGGATCGTCGTACAAGAAGCAGCTATTCTCACACATCGAGGACTGAAAACTAACCGTCTTGGTTTGCCAATCGATAAAAGGATTGTGTTTTCTTAACCAAGGCATTCCCAAAATAATTTCGTACTGAGGCGCCTCTATTATATTCAGCCTGATTCTTTCTTTATGTTCCGGAGATACCCCATTGAAGATCAAACCAATGTCCTCCGTATGTTCTGTGAGGGGCCCAGATTTCAGCGGAGTACCATCAACCGCCAATACTGTTTCGGGGTCCTTTCTCTGAATGCTAGGAAGTCCCAATCTCCTAACCACCCCTGCATCTATGAAATTTCCCGTGGCTCCGGAGTCTATCATCGCCCATACTGGATGCTTTCGTTCTTTGGTCACCAACTCTACTGAAAACAAAAGGTGGGACGCCCTTTCTTCCTGTGGAAAAAAGGTTAAGGAAGTTAACCGTAGCACCTGTTGGGGTTCTGTAAAGGGCAGGACCTCTTTCTCAGATGTCTTTCCTGACATAACCGCCACCTTTTGAGTGGGGGAGTAGGAGAATCTTTTTTTTGGTTTGAGGGGACACTCTCTTACATAATGACCCTTCCTGCCGCAATACATGCACAACCCCTGTACCCTCCTACTCTCCTTCTCAGATTTCGACAAGGGTGCCCGAACGGCTCCCACGTCCATAGGCTCCCCACCTATCTCATTGGGAGTAGAAGCAGATCGCACCTCCCTTTCTAGAATGCCAGGTCGCCTATCACCCGCTCTACGCTCTACCCCTCTTTCTGCTAATCTGTGGTTCAGTCTCAGGGTAAGATTTACAAGGTCTGTACAAGTGGAAGGCTGCGGATCTATTTGAGCGAGTATATCCTTCATGTCATCTCGTAAGCCTTGATAATAGAGGGACATTCTCTTTTCCTCTGGCCACCCGGATTCCGCCACCAGTCTATTGAAGGTCATAAGATAAGTGACCAGATCAGACCTCCCCTGTCTCAGCTCCAGTAATTCCCAATCAGCACTAAAAGTGGTTGTTCTATGATCAAACACCCTCTCGAAGGCAGTCCGAAAAGCATTCCAATCTGTTAACAAGGGGTCATCGTTCCTGACTAATGGCACGGCCCAATTAGCTGCGTCTCCAGAGAGATAAGAAATAGCGAAAGCTACCCTGGAAAGGTTAGAGGGAAAGGACGCGGGTTTACAAGAGAAATGTAGAGACAACTGAGTCAAAAAGGCCTGAATTTTCTTGGGGTCCCCCGAAAACCGCTCTGGGCTGGCTAAAGGGATAGGAGGGGAGACATTCACGGTTACCTGTGGTGTGGATGCTGAGACGTTGAAGGGATTTCTAGTAAGCTTTTCTACCCTTTCTTTTAAAGCTGCTGCCTCAGCCCTAGAATTAGCCAACTCTTGTTGTACTACTGCTAATGCCTGTAATACATCATCCATAGATGCCATCTTTGCAACACACCGAGCGGGAGGAGGGTTATTCGTAGGTGCGTTATTCTGTCACGTTGTAGATGCTCCTCAGACTCGGTGCGATGCAAACGGGAGTCCGCCTCCTGACACCACCAAGTCACCGATAAAAACCACGGTGCATTGGAGTAATCAGGTGAGGGAAGGAAGGGGAAGGAACAGCATGGAAGGGATATCTGTAATGAGAAGAATACACAGCGTTAATATCACATTAGCCTATCTATTCTCGCAATGTCTCGCTAAAGCACCAACGACCGTACCTGCCAATATCTCCTGAGGGCAGGATTAGTCCCACGCCTGTCTATGCTCCATCTGAATCATAGATGGATACCACAGGCCAACGATGAACACAGATAATCTCCTATGGGTTGTTCAACACCCACTCTTGTACAAGATAGACAAAAAATAGTGAGGAAACAAAACGAAGAGAGAGAAGAAAAAGACTAACGGAAAAACCCAACTCGGGCTCCTTTCAATAACTCAGTTAAGACACTGAGCCTCTTGTCATAGTCACGCAAATGGTAGAAATGACCCATTCTTTCTACCCCATGTGCTAAAAAGCAAAAAATGTCCCAGCAGTTCCATCCCCGTAAAAGTAAACATTAGCACAGCGTCACAGCAGAATAAAAATGTTCTCCAGCTCTGAAAACAACAGTTCCTGGGTATCGAACAGTTCAAGTACAGGAATGCCGTGCCTCGGATATCAACAGTGTCTTGGTCGAATAGGATAGTGGGAAAAAAGGCGAGGGAATCCGGCACCAGATCGCCTCACCGCTTACCAACTCGAGACTCCTGACGATAACGGGAATATCCCAGACTTGAGGGAAACGAAAGAGCAGCAAGTAATCCACTGGAAGCCGAACGAGACCCACCCTCGAGAACGCCGTCAACAAGAGCCCTCGTTGACCATCCGACCTTGATCTGTGAAACGAATAACGCACAACGCTTCCTGAATGCGCGTGGTTTTACGCGATCTCTTCCGGCGATAGACGTCATGGGATATGTAGTCCGGAAGTACTACAATATCCCGATCGTCAATGCAGGCGCCGCGGTTAACCCCTGACAGTTTGCTTCTACTAGCCCTAGCTTTAGGGAGCACTTGGTCCATTGTTCCAGGATCCAAGCTTCCCTGTCCTTTTTGCTTTTTGGCCTGAGCCCTTGTCAAAGCAAAAATATGCCCTGGGATGCCCAGCATTGCTGCATGGGCCTCCAACTCCACATCTGACCAAGCTGATGTCTCCAAATCATTCCCTAATAGACAGTCTACAGGTAAATCTGAAGCTACCACAACTTTCTTTGGACCAGTAACCCCCCCCCAGTTGAGATTAACAACAGCCATGGGGTGGCTAAGTGTGTTGTTGTGAGCATCGGTTACTTGGTACTGGTGACCAAGTAGGTGTTGTTCCGGGTGGACCAGTTTCTCTATGACCATAGTCACACTGGCACCAGTGTCCCTGTAGGCCTGAACCTCAACACCATTTATTAGGGGTAGCTGCTTGTACTTATCCATATTAAGGGGACAAGCAACTAAGGTGGCTAAATCAATAGCCCCCTCAGAGACTAACACAGCCTCTGTGGCCTCACTAACAAGGCCAACCCCAACTAAGTTACCAATAGTGAGCCCAGCTACTCCCTTGGATTGGCTATTAGTAGGTTTGCTCCCACCACCACTGCTATTAGTAGGGACACTAGGGGTAACTGTAGGGGTTGTAGTGGTAGGAGCATTGGTGCCTTTCTTTGGACAACTGGGATCTGTTGTCCAATGGCCTTTTATTTTACATAAATAGCACCATAGTTTCTTTTCCTTGTTCTGATTAAAAGAGGATTTGGGCCCACCACCCCCACCAGAGTGTTTTTGTGGGCCTGATGAAGACTCATTTTTAGATTTGTCCCCACCCTTGTCAGAAGACTTACCATCCTTCTTTTTGTTGCCATCTTTGTCACCCCCTGTATGAACTTTTCTGTTCACTCTTGTTCTGACCCATTTGTCTGCCTTCTTTCCCAATTCTTGGGGAGAGGTCAGATCAGAGTCCACCAAGTACTGGTGCAACAAATCAGACACACAATTATTAAGAATATGCTCTCTCAGGATCAAGTTATACAGGCTGTCATAATCAGTAACTTTACTGCCATGTAACCACCCCTCCAAGGCCTTCACTGAATGGTCAATGAAATCAACCCAGTCTTGTGAAGACTCCTTTTTGGTCTCTCTGAACTTTATCCTGTATTGTTCAGTGGTTAAGCCATAACCATCCAGGAGTGCATTCTTAAGAACTTGGAAATTATTAGCATCATTTTCTTTCACAGTAAGGAGCCTATCCCTACCTTTTCCACTAAATGATAGCCATAGGATAGCAGCCCACTGCCTTTGAGGGACATCCTGTACAACACAGGCCCTCTCAAGTGCAGCAAACCACTTGTTAATGTCATCCCCCTCCTTATAAGGGGGAACTATCTTGTGCAGATTCCTGGAATCATGCTCTTTTGCAGGATGACTATGGGGAATACTGATGCTGCCACCATGGGTTTCTAAACCCAACTTCTGTCTTTCCTTCTCTAGTTCAAAAGACTGTCTATCCAAATCCAGCTGTTGCTTTTTAAGCTTCAGTCTGGTTTGTTCCACCCTCAACTTATTGAGTTCCCTTTCTAACAATCTGTCATCAGGGTTGGTGGGAGGGACATTTCTAGATACAGAGGTATGATGGGAATGAACAGAAGGAGACCTGTCCCTTACAGAGGGCACCCTAACAGCTTGGCTTACAGAAACATCACTACCAGTATGGTGAGAATAAATGCTTTTGCTATGATGTGAGACAACACTATTTATATGGTGTGGCTCATCATCATTACCATCTATGCTAGATTGTCTAGTAATGGGCAGGCTAGGAAGTTTCTTTCCTGAATGTTTTCCTGGGGGAGTCCCTGGATCAGATTGGGAACCATTTGCTACTTTTTCAACAGATGTGGCCCCTATGGCCTTATCTTGTTCTCTAAGCATATTAAGCAACAATTCCAAGGAAGGATTCTTCCCTACACTCAAACCTCTCTCTATGCAGAGACTACTTGCTCCTTTCCAGCTAAGGTGATCATATGCAAGTTTGGACAGATCAACATTTTGGCCTGTGCCAGACATTTTTAGAGAGAGTTAAAGTGATAGAAAAAGAGAAAAAAGTTTGTCAGAGCTTTTAGAAAGACAGAGAAAAAAACTTTTTAAAACTTTTTACAACTTTTAGAAAGTTTAGAAGTACTTTTCAGCACTTAGAAAAGAGTGAAAAGAGGAAATGCAAAACTTTTTGGCTATGTGTATATACACTGACCTTGTTTTGTATATTTTTCTCTTATGAAAAGTACAATGACAAGAGTGGTAAGTAGTCTCAAGCACTTATCCCACCGCTGCACAACCAATGTAGGAGGCTGGACTGGCTTGTAGTGAGTACCAAGGGGTACTTGCACCTTGCACCAGGCCCAGTTATCCCTTATTAGTGTATAGGGTGTCTAGCAGCTTAGGCTGATAGATAATGGTAGCTTAGCAGAGCAGCTCAGGCTGAACTAGAAGACGTGTGAAGCTACTACAGTACCACAAGTGTCACTTGCACAATATCATAAGAAAACACAATACACAGTTATACTAAAAATAAAGGTACTTTATTTTTATGACAATATGCCAAAGTATCTTAGAGTGTATCCTCAGTGAGAGGATAGGAAATATACACAAGATATATATACACAATCGCAAAAATATGCAGTATAGTCTTAGAAAACAGTGCAAACAATGTATAGTTACAATAGGATGCAATGGGACCACATAGGGATAGGGGCAACACAAACCATATACTCCAGAAGTGGAATGCGAACCACGAATGGACCCCAAACCTATGTGACCTTGTAGAGGGTCGCTGGGACTATTAGAAAATAGTGAGAGTTAGAAAATTAGCCCTCCCCAAGACCCTGAAAAGTGAGTGCAAAGTGCACTAAAGTTCCCCTAAGGACAAAGAAGTCGTGATAGAGGAATAATGCAGGAAAGACACAAACCAACAATGCAACAACTGTGGATTTCCAATCTAGGGTACCTGTGGAACAAGGGGACCAAGTCCAAAAGTCACAAGCAAGTCGGAGATGGGCATATGCCCAGGAAATGCCAGCTGTGGGTGCAAAGAAGCTTCTACTGGACAGAAGAAGCTGAGGTTTCTGCAAGAACGAAAAGGGCTAGAGACTTCCCCTTTTGTGGACGGATCCCTCTTGCCGTGGAGAGTCATGCAGAAGTGTTTTCCCGCCGAAAGAACGCCTACAAGCCTTGCTAGCTGCAAATCGTGCGGTTAGCGTTTTTGGACGCTGCTGTGGCCCTGGAGGGACCAGGAGGTCGCAAATTGGACCAGGAGAGAGAGGGGACGTCGAGCAAGACAAGGAGCCCTCTCAGCAGCAGGTAGCTCCCGGAGAAGTGCCAGAAACAGGCACTACGAGGATGTGTAAAACGGTGCTCACCCGAAGTTACACAAAGGAGTCCCACGTCGCCGGAGACCAACTTAGAAAGTCGTGCAATGCAGGTTAGAGTGCCGTGGACCCAGGCTTGGCTGTGCACAAAGGATTTCCGCCGGAAGTGCACAGGGGCCGGAGTAGCTGCAAAAGTCACGGTTCCCAGCAATGCAGCCCAGCGAGTTGAGGCAAGGACTTACCTCCACCAAACTTGGACTGAAGAGTCACTGGACTGTGGGGGCCACTTGGACAGAGTTGCTGGATTCGAGGGACCTCGCTCGTCGTACTGAGAGGAGACCCAAGGAACCGGTAATGCAGCTTTTTGATGCCTGCGGTTGCAGGGGGAAGATTCCGTCGACCCACAGGAGATTTCTTCGGAGCTTCTGGTGCAGAGAGGAGGCAGACTACCACCACAGCATGCACAAACAGGAAAACAGTCGAGAAGGCGGCAGGATCAGCGTTACAGAGTTGCAGTAGTGGTCTTAGCTACTTTGTTGCAGTTTTGCAGGCTTCCAGCGCGGTCAGCAGTCGATTCCTTATCAGAAGGTGAAGAGAGAGATGCAGAGGAACTTGGCTGAGCTCTTGCATTCGTTATCTAAAGTTTCCCCAGAGACAGAGACCCTAAATAGCCAGAAAAGAGGGTTTGGCTACTTAGGAGAGAGGATAGGCTAGCAACACCTGAAGGAGCCTATCACAAGGAGTCTCTGACGTCACCTGGTGGCACTGGCCACTCAGAGCAGTCCAGTGTGTCAGCAGCACCTCTGTTTCCAAGACGGTAGAGGTCTGGAGCACACTGGAGGAGCTCTGGACACCTCCCAGGGGAGGTGCAGGTCAGGGGAGTGGTCACTCCCCTTTCCTTTGTCCAGTTTCGCGCCAGAGCAGGGGCTAAGGGGTCCCTGAACCGGTGTAGACTGGCTTATGCAGAATTGGGCACATCTGTGCCCAAGAAAGCATTTCCAGAGGCTGGAGGAGGCTACTCCTCCCCTGCCTTCACACCATTTTCCAAAGGGAGAGGGTGTCACACCCTCTCTCAGAGGAAGTTCTTTGTTCTGCCATCCTGGACAAGGCCTGGCTGGACCCCAGGAGGGCAGATGCCTGTCTGAGGGGTTGGCAGCAGCAGCAGCTGCAGTGAAACCCCAGGAAGGGCAGTTTGGCAGTACCAGGGTCTGTGCTACAGACCACTGGGATCATGGAATTGTGCCAACAATGCCAGGATGGCATAGAGGGGGCAATTCCATGATCTTAGACATGTTACATGGCCATATTCGGAGTTACCATGGTGAAGCTACATATAGGTAGTGACCTATATGTAGTGCACGCGTGTAATGGTGTCCCCGCACTCACAAAGTTCAGGGAATTGGCTCTGAACAATGTGGGGGCACCTTGGCTAGTGCCAGGGTGCCCTCACACTAAGTAACTTTGCACCTAACCTTTACCAGGTAAAGGTTAGACATATAGGTGACTTATAAGTTACTTAAGTGCAGTGTAAAATGGCTGTGAAATAACGTGGACGTTATTTCACTCAGGCTGCAGTGGCAGGCCTGTGTAAGAATTGTCAGAGCTCCCTATGGGTGGCAAAAGAAATGCTGCAGCCCATAGGGATCTCCTGGAACTCCAATACCCTGGGTACCTCAGTACCATATACTAGGGAATTATAAGGGTGTTCCAGTAAGCCAATGTAAGTTGGTAAAAATGGTCACTAGCCTGTTAGTGACAATTTGGAAAGAAATGAGAGAGCATAACCACTGAGGTTCTGATTAGCAGAGCCTCAGTGAGACAGTTAGTCACTACACAGGTAACACATTCAGGCACACTTATGAGCACTGGGGCCCTGGTGAACAGGGTCCCAGTGACACATACAACTAAAACAACATATATACAGTGAAAAATGGGGGTAACATGCCAGGCAAGATGGTACTTTCCTACATGATCTCACCCTGCTCATGGCAACTGATGAGGGACAGGAAGAAGACAGTGATCCTTTACCTGATCTCTTCTCTTCCACAGAACAAGATGCTCTTGTGGAAGGTGTAGTTTTGGCTGATTGTCTTACTGCTGAGCAGAAAGACCATTGCATACATCTCCTAGATCAATTCTCTGAACTCTTCTCTACTGTGCCAGATACCACTTCTTGGTGTGAGCACACTATAGATACTGGAGACAGTTTACCTGTCAAAAGTAAGATCTATAGGCAGCCTGACCATGTCAGGGACTGCATAAAGCAAGAGGTGCAGAAAATGTTAGAACTAGGAGTGGTTGAGCACTCTGAAAGTCCATGGGCTTCTCCTGTGGTACTTGTACCAAAACCACATTTCAAAGATGGAAAGAAGGAAATGCGGTTTTGTGTAGACTATAGAGGTCTCAACTTGGTAACCAAAACTGATGCTCACCCTATACCCAGGGCAGATGAGCTCATAGATACACTGGCATCTGCCAAGTATCTAAGCACTTTTGACTTAACTGCAGGGTATTGGCAGATCAAATCGTCAGAAGATGCTAAACCTAAAACTGCATTTTCAACCATTGGAGGCCATTACCAGTTTACTGTAATGCCTTTTGGTTTGAAAAATGCACCTGCCACTTTTCAGAGGTTGGTGAATACAGTCCTGCAAGGGCTGGAAGCTTTCAGTGCAGCATATTTGGACGATATAGCTGTATTTAGTTCCAGCTGGGATGATCACCTGGTCCACCTATGGAAAGTTTTGGAGGCCCTGCAAAAGGCAGGCCTCACTATCAAGGCTTCAAAGTGCCAGATAGGGCAGGGTAAGGTGGTTTATCTGGGACACCTTGTTGGTGGGGAACAGATTGCACCACTTCAGGGGAAAATCCAAACAATTATTGATTGGGTCCCCCCTACCACTCAGACTCAGGTGAGAGCCTTCCTAGGCCTCACTGGGTATTACAGGAGGTTCATTAAGAACTATGGCTCCATTGCAGCCCCTCTTAATGACCTCACATCCAAGAAAATGCCTAAAAAGGTATTATGGACAGCAAACTGTCAGAAAGCTTTTGAGGAGCTGAAGCAGGCCATGTGCTCTGCACCTGTCCTGAAAAGCCCTTGTTACTCTAAAAAATTCTATGTCCAAACTGATGCATCTGAATTAGGAGTAGGGGCAGTCCTATCACAACTTAATTCTGAGGGCCAGGATCAACCTGTTGCTTTTATTAGTAGGAGGTTGACCCCTAGAGAAAAGCGTTGGTCTGCCATAGAGAGGGAGGCCTTTGCTGTGGTCTGGGCTCTGAAGAAGTTGAGGCCATACCTGTTTGGCACTCACTTCATTGTTCAGACAGACCACAAACCTCTACTTTGGCTAAAACAAATGAAAGGTAAAAATCCTAAATTGTTGAGGTGGTCCATATCCCTACAGGGAATGGACTATACAGTGGAAGATAGACCTGGGAGTAGCCACTCCAATGCAGATGGACTCTCCAGATATTTCCACTTAGACAATGAAGACTCATCAGGTCTTTCCTAGTCTTATTGTCCTTCGTTTGGGGGGGGGGGGTTGTGTAGCAAAGTACCATCTTGCCTGGCATGTTACCCCATTTTTCACTGTATATATGTTGTGTTAGTTGTATGTGTCACTGGGACCCTGTTCACCAGGGCCCCAGTGCTCATAAGTGTGCCTGAATGTGTTACCTGTGTAGTGACTAACTGTCTCACTGAGGCTATGCTAATCAGAACCTCAGTGGTTATGCTCTCTCATTTCTTTCTAAATTGTCACTAACAGGCTAGTGACCAATTTTACCAATTTACATTGGCTTACTGGAACACCCTTATAATTCCCTAGTATATGGTACTGAGGTACCCAGGGTATTGGGGTTCCAGGAGATCCATATGGGCTGCAGCATTTCTTTTGCCACCCATAGGGAGCTCTGACAATCCTTACACAGGCCTGCCACTGCAGCCTGAGTGAAATAACGTCCACGTTATTTCACAGCCATTTTACACTGCACTTAAGTAACTTATAAGTCACCTATATGTCTAACCTTTACCTGGTAAAGGTTAGGTGCAAAGTTACTTAATGTGAGGGCACCCTGGCACTAGCCAAGGTGCCCCCACATTGTTCAGAGCCAATTCCCTGAACTTTGTGAGTGCGGGGACACCATTACACGCGTGCACTACATATAGGTCACAATGGTAACTCCGAATATGGCCATGTAACATGTCTAAGATCATGGAATTGCCCCCTCTATGCCATCCTGGCATTGTTGGCACAATTCCATGATCCCAGTGGTCTGTAGCACAGACCCTGGTACTGCCAAACTGCCTTTCCTGGGGTTTCACTGCAGCTGCTGCTGCTGCCAACCCCTCAGACAGGTTTCTGCCCTCCTGGGGTCAAGCCAGGCTTGTCCCAGGATGGCAGAACAAAGGACTTCATCTGAGAGAGGGTGTTACACCCTCTCCCTTTGGAAAATGGTGTCAAGGCAGGGGAGGAGTAGTCTCCCCCAGCCTCTGGAAATGCTTTCTTGGGCACAGATGTGCCCAATTCTCAATAAGCCAGTCTACACCGGTTCAGGGGACCCCTTAGCCCTGCTCTGGCGCGAAACTGGACAAAGGAAAGGGGAGTGACCACTCCCCTCACCTGCACCTCCCCTGGGAGGTGTCCAGAGCTCCTCCAGTGTGCTCCAGACCTCTGCCATCTTGGAAACAGAGGTGCTGCTGGCACACTGGACTGCTCTGAGTGGCCAGTGCCATCAGGTGACGTCAGAGACTCCTTGTGATAGGCTCCTTCAGGTGTTGCTAGCCTATCCTCTCTCCTAAGTAGCCAAACCCTCTTTTCTGGCTATTTAGGGTCTCTGTCTCTGGGGAAACTTTAGATAACGAATTCAAGAGCTCATCCGAGTTCCTCTGCATCTCTCTCTTCACCTTCTGCCAAGGAATCGACTGCTGACCGTGCTGGAAGCCTGCAACACTGCAACAAAGTAGCAAAGACGACTACTGCAACTCTGTAACGCTGATCCTGCCGCCTTCTCGACTGTTTTCCTGGTGGTGCATGGTGTTGGGGTAGTCTGCCTCCTCTCTGCACTAGAAGCTCCGAAGAAATCTCCTGTGGGTCAACGGAATCTTCCCCCTGCAACCGCAGGCACCAAAAAGCTGCATTACCGGTCCCTTGGGTCTCCTCTCAGCACGACGAGCGAGGTCCCTCGAATCCAGCAACTCTGTCCAAGTGACTCCCATAGTCCAGTGACTCTTCAGTCCAAGTTTGGTGGAGGTAAGTCCTTGCCTCACCTCGCTAGACTGCATTGCTGGGAACCGCGACTTTTGCAGCTACTCCGGCCTCCGTGCACTTCCGGCGGAAATCCTTTGTGCACAGTCCAGCCTGTGTCCACATCACTCTAACCTGCATTGCACGACCTCCTAAGTTGTTCTCCGGCGACGTGGGACTTCTTTGTGCGACTTCGGGTGAGCACTGTTTCACCCATCCTCGTAGTGCCTGTTTCTGCCACTTCCTCGGGTGCTACCTGCTGCTGAGAGGGCTCCTTGTCTTGCTCGACGTCCCCTCTCTCTCCTGGTCTAATTTGCGACCTCCTGGTCCCTCTTGAGCCACAGCAGCATCCAAAAACACTAACCGCACGATTTGCAGCTAGCAAGGCTTGTTGGCGTTCTTTCGGCGGGAAACCAATTTTGCACGATTCTCCACGGCGAGAGGGATCCGTCCACCAAAGGGGAAGTCTCTAGCCCTTTTCGTTCCTGCAAAAACCTCAGCTTCTTCTGTCCAGTAGAAGCTTCTTTGCATCCACATCTGGCATTTCCTGGGCATATGCCCATCTCCGACTTGCTTGTGACTTTTGGTCTTGGTCCCCTTGTTCCACAGGTACCCTAGATTGGAAATCCATCGTTGTTGCATTGTTGGTTTGTGTCTTTCCTGTGTTATTCCTCTATCACGACTTCTTTATCTTTAGGGGAACTTTAGTGCACTTTGCACTCACTTTTCAGGGTCTTGGGGAGGGCTAATTTTCTAACTCTCACTATTTTCTAATAGTCCCAGCGACCCTCTACAAGGTCACATAGGTTTGGGGTCCATTCGTGGTTCGCATTCCACTTTTGGAGTATATGGTTTGTGTTGCCCCTATCCCTATGTGTCCCCATTGCATCCTATTGTAACTATACATTGTTTGCACTGTTTTCTAAGACTATACTGCATATTTTTGCTATTGTGTATATATATCTTGTGTATATTTCCTATCTTCTCACTGAGGGTACACTCTAAGATACTTTGGCATATTGTCATAAAAATAAAGTACCTTTATTTTTAGTATAACTGTTTATTGTGTTTTCTTATGATATTGTGCATATGACACTAAGTGGTACTGTAGTAGCTTCACACGTCTCCTAGTTCAGCCTAAGCTGCTCTGCTAAGCTACCATTATCTATCAGCCTAAGCTGCTAGACACCCTATACACTAATAAGGGATAACTGGGCCTGTTGCAAGGTGCAAGTACCCCTTGGTACTCACTACAAGCCAGTCCAGCCTCCTACACATACCTCTTACATCTTGTTTCCAAAGCTGTGAGGGCACAATGGAGGCCTCCGAGTGGCCAGTGCCAGCAGGTGACGTCAGAGATCCCTCCTGATAGGTGCTTACCTGACTAGGTGGCCAATCCTCCTCTGAGGGCTATTTAGGGTCTCTCCTGTGGTCTTTTCCTCAGATAACGATTTGCAAGAATTCACCAGAGTTCCTCTGCTCCTGTCTTTTCGACTTCTGCCAAGGATCGACATCTGACTGCTCCAGGACGCCTGCAAAACTGCACCACAGTAGCAAGAAGATTACCAGCGACATTGTAGCGCCTAATCCTTCCCGCTTTTTCAACTGTTTCCTGGTGGTGCATGCTTTGGGGTCTGCCTGCCTTCATCGTGCTCTGGAAGCCATTAAGAAATCTCCTGTGGGTCGACGGAATCTTCCCCCTGCTTCTGTGTGAGAAAGTAGCCTCGTTCTAGCCTTGTTACCCCCACTTTGGGCCTGTTTGTGAGTGTATGTCAGGGTGTTTTCACTGTCTCACTGGGATCCTGCCAGACAGGGCCCAGTGCCCATAAGTTTGTGACCTATAGGTATGTGTTCCCTGTGTGATGCCTAACTGTCTCACTGAGGCTCTGCTAACCAGAACCTCAGTGGTTATGCTCTCTCATTTCTTTCCAAATTGTCACTAACAGGCTAGTGACCAATTTTACCAATTTACATTGGCTTACTGGAACACCCTTATAATTCCCTAGTATATGGTACTGAGGTACCCAGGGTATTGGGGTTCCAGGAGATCCCTATGGGCTGCAGCATTTCTTTTGCCACCCATAGGGAGCTCTGACAATTCTTACACAGGCCTGCCACTGCAGCCTGAGTGAAATAACGTCCACGTTATTTCACAGCCATTTTACACTGCACTTAAGTAACTTATAAGTCACCTATATGTCTAACCTTTACCTGGTAAAGGTTAGGTGCAAAGTTACTTAATGTGAGGGCACACTGGCACTAGCCAAGGTGCCCCCACATTGTTCAGGGCCAATTCCCCGGACTTTGTGAGTGCGGGGACACCATTACACGCGTGCTCTACATATAGGTCCCTACCTATATGTAGCTTCACAATGGTAACTCCGAATATGGCCATGTAACATGTCTATGATCATGGAATTGCCCCCTCTATACCATCCTGGCATAGTTGGCACAATCCCATGATCCCAGTGGTCTGTAGCACAGACCCTGGTACTGCCAAACTGCCTTTTCTGGGGTTTCACTGCAGCTGCTGCTGCTGCCAACCCCTCAGACAAGTTTCTGCCCTCCTGGGGTCAAGCCATGCTTGTCCCAGGATGGCAGAACAAAGGACTTCCTCTGAGAGAGGGTGTTACACCCTCTCCCCTTGGAAAATGGTGTGAAGGCAGGGGAGGAGTAGCCTCCCCAGCCTCTGGAAATGCTTTCTTGGGCACAGATGTGCCCAATTCTGCATAAGCCAGTCTACACCGGTTCAGGGGATCCCTTAGCCCTGCTCTGGCGTGAAACTGGACAAAGGAAAGGGGAGTGACCACTCCCCTGACCTGCACCTCCCCTGGGAGGTGTCCAGAGCTCCTCCAGTGTGCTCCAGACCGCAGCAATCTTGGAAATAGAGGTGCTGCTGGCACACTGGACTGCTCTGAGTGGCCAGTGCCACCAGGTGACATCAGAGACTCCTTGTGATAGGCTCCTTCAGGTGTTGCTAGCCTATCCTCTCTCTTAAGTAGCCAAACCCTCTTTTCTGGCTATTTAGGGTCTCTGTCTCTGGGGAAACTTTAGATAACGAATGCAAGAGCTCATCCGAGTTCCTCTGCATCTCTCTCTTCACCATCTGCCGAGGAATCGACTGCTGACCGCGCTGGAAGCCTGCAAAACTGCAACAAAGTAGCTAAGAAGACTACTGCAACTCTGTAACGCTGATCCTGCCGCCTTCTGGACTGTTTTCCTGGTGGTGCATGCTGTGGGGGTAGTCTGCCTCCTCTCTGCACTAGAAGCTCCGAAGAAATCTCCTGTGGGTCGACGGAATCTTCCCCCTGCAACCGCAGGCACCAAAATGCTGCATTACCGGTCCCTTGGGTCTCCTCTCAGCACGACGAGCGAGGTCCCTCGAATCCAGCAACTCTGTCCAAGTGACCCCCACAGTCCAGTGACTCTTCAGTCCAAGTTTGGTGGAGGTAAGTCCTTGCCTCACCTCGCTAGACTGCATTGCTGGGAACCGTGACTTTTGCAGCTACTCCGGCCCCTGTGCACTTCCGGCGGAAATCCTTTGTGCACAGCCAAGCCTGGGTCCACGGCACTCTAACCTGCATTGCACGACTTTCTAAGTTGGTCTCCGGCGACGTGGGACTCCTTTGTGTAACTTCGGGTGAGCACAGTTTCACGCATCCTTGTAGTGCCTGTTTCTGGCACTTCTCCAGGTGCTACCTGCTGCTGAGAGGACTCCTTGTCTTGCTCGACGTCCCCTCTCTCTCCTGGTCCAATTTGCGACCTCCTGGTCCCTTCCAGGGCCACAGCAGCGTCCAAAAACGCTAACCGCACGATTTGCAGCTAGCAAGGCGTGTTGGTGTTCTTTCGGCAGGAAAACACTTCTGCACGACTCTCCACGGCGAGTGGAATCCGTCCACCAAATGGGAAGTCTCTAGCCCTTTTCGTTCCTGCAGAAACCTCAGCTTCTTCTGTCCAGTAGAAGCTTCTTTGCACCCACAGCTGGCATTTCCTGGGCATATGCCCATCTCCGACTTGCTTGTGACTTTTGGACTTGGTCCCCTTGTTCCACAGGTACCCTAGATTGGAAATCCATCGTTGTTGCATTGTTGGTTTGTGTCTTTCCTGCATTATTCCTCTAACACGACTTCTTTGTCCTTAGGGGAACTTTAGTGCACTTTGCACTCACTTTTCAGGGTCTTGGGGAGGGCTAATTTTCTAACTCTCACTATTTTCTAATAGTCCCAGCGACCCTCTACAAGGTCACATAGGTTTGGGGTCCATTCGTGGTTCGCATTCCACTTTTGGAGTATATGGTTTGTGTTGCCCCTATCCCTATGTGTTCCCATTGCATCCTATTGTAACTATACATTGTTTGCACTGTTTTCTAAGACTATACTGCATATTTTTGCTATTGTGTATATATATCTTGTGTATATTTCCTATCCTCTCACTGACGGTACACTCTAAGATACTTTGGCATATTGTCATAAAAATAAAGTACCTTTATTTTTAGTATAACTGTGTATTGTGTTTTCTTATGATATTGTGCATATGACACTAAGTGGTACTGTAGTAGCTTCACACGTCTCCTAGTTCAGCCTAAGCTGCTCTGCTAAGCTACCATTATCTATCAGCCTAAGCTGCTAGACACCCTATACACTAATAAGGGATAACTGGGCCTGGTGCAAGGTGCAAGTACCCCTTGGTACTCACTACAAGCCAGTCCAGCCTCCTACATTGGTTGTGCAGCGGTGGGATAAGTGCTTTGAGACTACTTACCACTCTTGTCATTGTACTTTTCATAAGAGAAAAATACACAAAACAAGGTCAGTGTATATACACATAGCCAAAAAGTTTTGCATTTCCTCTTTTCACTCTTTTCTAAGTGCTGAAAAGTACTTCTAAACTTTCTAAAAAGTTCTAAAAAGTTTAAAAAGTTTTTTTCTGTCTTTCTAAAAAGTTCTGAAAACTTTTTTCTCTTTTTCTATCACTTTAACTCTCTCTAAAAATGTCTGGCACAGGCCAAAATGTTGATCTGTCCAAACTTGCATATGACCACCTTAGCTGGAAAGGAGCAAGGAGTCTCTGTGTAGAGAGAGGTTTGAGTGTAGGGAAGAATCCTTCCTTGGAATTGTTACTTAACATGCTTAGAGAACAAGATAAGGCTAAAAGTGCCCCATCTGTTGAAAAAGTAGCTAATGGTTCCCAATCTGATCCAGGGACTCCCCCAGGAAAAGATTCAGGAAATAAACTTCCTAGCCTGCCCATTACAAGACAGTCTAGCATAGTTGTTACTGAGGTGGAGTCACATCATACAGATGATGTGCTCTCACATTACACTGTCAGCCAAGCTGTTAGGGTGCCCTCTGTAAGGGACAGGTCTCCTTCTGTTCATTCCCATCATACCTCTGTATCTAGAAATGTCCCTCCCACCAACCCTGATGACAGATTGTTAGAAAGGGAACTCAATAAGTTGAGGGTGGAACAAACCAGACTGAAGCTTAAAAAGCAACAGCTGGATTTGGATAGACAGTCTTTAGAATTAGAGAAGGAAAGACAGAAGTTTGGTTTAGAAACCCATGGTGGCAGCAGCAGTATTCCCCATAGTCATCCTGCAAAAGAGCATGATTCCAGGAATCTGCACAAGATAGTTCCCCCTTATAAGGAGGGGGATGACATTAACAAGTGGTTTGCTGCACTTGAGAGGGCCTGTGTTGTACAGGATGTCCCTCAAAGGCAGTGGGCTGCTATCCTATGGCTATCATTTAGTGGAAAAGGTAGGGATAGGCTCCTTACTGTGAAAGAAAATGATGCCAATAATTTTACAGTACTTAAGAATGCACTCCTGGATGGTTATGGCTTAACCACTGAACAATACAGGATAAAGTTCAGAGAGACCAAAAAGGAGTCTTCACAAGACTGGGTTGATTTCATTGACCATTCAGTGAAGGCCTTGGAGGGGTGGTTACATGGCAGTAAAGTTACTGATTATGACAGCCTGTATAACTTGATCCTGAGAGAGCATATTCTTAATAATTGTGTGTCTGATTTGTTGCACCAGTACTTGGTGGACTCTGATCTGACCTCTCCCCAAGAATTGGGAAAGAAGGCAGACAAATGGGTCAGAACAAGGGTGAACAGAAAAGTTCATACAGGGGGTGACAAAGAGAACACTAAGAAGAAAGATGGTGAAAAGTCTCAAGATAAGCATGGGGATAAGGGTAAAACCAAAGATCCCACTTCAAATCTTAAACACTCTTCAGGGGGTGGAGATAAAACAAATTCTTCCTCTTCTTCTCAACCTACACAGTTTAAAAAGCCTGGGTGCTTTGTGTGTAAAAACAGAGGCCATAGGCCAGGGGATAAGTCCTGTCCAGGTAAACCCCCTGAGCCTACCACCACTAATACATCAAGCTCTAGTGCCCCTAGCAGTAGTGGTATTAGTGGTGGGACTGCTGGCAACAGTCAAGTTAAGGGTGTAGTTGGGTTCACTTTTGGGTCCATAGTAGAAACTGGGGTAGTCAGTCCCAAGACAGTTTCTGTCACACCTAGTGGCATTGGCCTTGCCACACTGGCTGCTTGTCCCCTTACAATGGATAAGTACAGGCAGACAGTTTCAATAAATGGTGTTGAGGCCTTGGCCTACAGGGACACAGGTGCCAGTATCACTTTGGTGACTGAAAACCTAGTGCATCCTGAACAACACATCATTGGACAACAGTATAAGATTATTGATGTCCATAACTCCACTAAGTTTCTTCCCTTAGCTATAATTCAGTTTAGTTGGGGTGGAGTTACTGGCCCTAAGCAGGTTGTGGTATCACCTAGCTTACCTGTAGACTGTCTCTTAGGTAATGACCTAGAGGCCTCAGGTTGGGCTGATGTAGAGTTTTATGCCCATGCAGCCATGCTGGGCATCCCTGAGGAATTGTTCCCTCTCATTTCTACTGAAATGAAAAAGCAAAGGAGAGAAGGCCTGAAAACTCAGGATCCCTCTATATCAACAGGTAAAAAGGGTATCACAGTATCCCCTAACCACCCTACCATTCAGGATACCATTCCTGTGGTGGGAGAAACCTCTCCTGGGGTGGCACCTGTTCCAAGGGAATCATCAGCTGGCAAAGCGGGACTCCCTGAGGTAGAAGTACCTCTCTGTGGGATAACTAACATTGGTGAGAAAAAGAGCACCATTTTAGTTAACATGGAGCATCCCTCCAACCCTCCCAGAGAAACTTTATTGCAGAAACCCTGCACTGCCTCACAACACTTAGGACAGCATCCCTGCCCTAGTGTGGAGTTCATAGGACAGCATCCCTGCCCTGCTCCAACTCAAGAGAAACAGCATCCCTGTTCTCTCTTCCAGCCATATGGACAAAGTTTTTGCCCAGCTATGGCTTTTCTGAGACAGCATCCCTGTCTGGCATTTCCATCACTACAAATAGGTTCAGTGGACAATTCCCACTGCTCTAAACTAAAACTTACTGATAGAAACTCTGAAAATACATCTTCACATTGTTGCTTAGCTAAAAAACTTAAAACAGGGTGGTTTACATCCCCACAGGGAAGTAACCATATAGTGGATGATAAAGGGAGTAACCAGTCTATTGCAGAGCTACTCTCTACTTATCACCACTTAGACAATAAAGTCTCAACTGGCCAAGGTTAGCCTTATTGTCCTTCGTTTGGGGGGGGGTTGTGTGAGAAAGTAGCCTCGTTCTAGCCTTGTTACCCCCACTTTGGGCCTGTTTGTGAGTGTATGTCAGGGTGTTTTCACTGTCTCACTGGGATCCTGCCAGCCAGGGCCCAGTGCTCATAGTGAAAACTCTATGTTTTCAGTATGTTTGTTATGTGTCACTGGGACCCTGCTAGTCATGACCCCAGTGCTCATAAGTTTGTGACCTATAGGTATGTGTTCCCTGTGTGATGCCTAACTGTCTCACTGAGGCTCTGCTAACCAGAACCTCAGTGGTTATGCTCTCTCATTTCTTTCCAAATTGCCACTAACAGGCTAGTGACCAATTTTACCAATTTACATTGGCTTACTGGAACACCCTTATAATTCCCTAGTATATGGTACTGAGGTACCCAGGGTATTGGGGTTCCAGGAGATCCCTATGGGCTGCAGCATTTATTTTGCCACCCATAGGGAGCTCTGACAATTCTTATACAGGCCTGCCACTGCAGCCTGAGTGAAATAACATCCACGTTATTTCACAGCCATTTTACACTGCACTTAAGTAACTTATAAGTCACCTATATGTCTAACCTTTACCTGGTAAAGGTTAGGTGCAAAGTTACTTAATGTGAGGGCACACTGGCACTAGCCAAGGTGCCCCCACATTGTTCAGGGCCAATTCCCCGGACTTTGTGAGTGCAGGGACACCATTACACGCGTGCACTACATATAGGTCACTACCTATATGTAGCTTCACAATGGTAACTCTGAATATGGCCATGTAACATGTCTATGATCATGGAATTGCCCCCTCTATACCATCCTGGCATAGTTGGCACAATCCCATGATCCCAGTGGTCTGTAGCACAGACCCTGGTACTGCCAAACTGCCTTTTCTGGGGTTTCACTGCAGCTGCTGCTGCTGCCAACCCCTCAGACAGGTTTCTGCCCTCCTGGGGTCAAGCCAGGCTTGTCCCAGGATGGCAGAACAAAGGACTTCCTCTGAGAGAGGGTGTTACACCCTCTCCCCTTGGAAAATGGTGTGAAGGCAGGGGAGGAGTAGCCTCCCCCAGCCTCTGGAAATGCTTTCTTGGGCACAGATGTGCCCAATTCTGCATAAGCCAGTCTACACCGGTTCAGGGGACCCCTTAGCCCTGCTCTGGCGCGAAACTGGACAAAGGAAAGGGGAGTGACCACTCCCCTGACCTGCACCTCCCCTGGGAGGTGTCCAGAGCTCCTCCAGTGTGCTCCAGACCTCTGCCATCTTGGAAACAGAGGTGCTGCTGGCACACTGGACTGCTCTGAGTGGCCAGTGCCACCAGGTGACGTCAGAGACTCCTTGTGATAGGCTCCTTCAAGTGTTGCTAGCCTATCCTCTCTCCTAAGTAGCCAAACCCTCTTTTCTGGCTATTTAGGGTCTCTGTCTCTGGGGAAGCAAGAGGTCATCCGAGTTCCTCTGCATCTCTCTCTTCACCTTCTGCCAAGGAATCGACTGCTGACCGCGCTGGAAGCCTGCAAAACTGCAACAAAGTAGCTAAGACGACTACTGCAACTCTGTAACGCTGATCCTGCCGCCTTCTCGACTGTTTTCCTGGTGGTGCATGCTGTGGGGGTAGTCTGCCTCCTCTCTGCACTAGAAGCTCCGAAGAAATCTCCCGTGGGTCGACGGAATCTTGCCCCTGCAACCGCAGGCACCAAAAAGCTGCATTACCGGTCCCTTGGGTCTCCTCTCAGCACGACGAGCGAGGTCCCTCGAATCCAGCAACTCTGTCCAAGTGACTCCCACAGTCCAGTGACTCTTCAGTCCAAGTTTGGTGGAGGTAAGTCCTTGCCTCACCTCGCTAGACTGCATTGCTGGGAACCGCGACTTTTGCAGCTACTCCGGTCCCTGTGCACTTCCGGCGGAAATCCTTTGTGCACAGCCAAGCCTGGGTCCACGGCACTCTAACCTGCATTGCACGACTTTCTAAGTTGGTCCCCGGCGACGTGGGACTCCTTTGTGTAACTTCGGGTGAGCACCATTTCACGCATCCTCGTAGTGCCTGTTTCTGGCACTTCTCCGGGTGCTACCTGCTGCTGAGAGGGCTTCTTGTCTTGCTCGACGTCTCCTCTCTCTCCTGGTCCAATTTGCGACCTCCTGGTCCCTCCAGGGCCACAGCAGCGTCCAAAAACGCTAACCGCACGATTTGCAGCTAGCAAGGCTTGTTGGCGTTCTTTCGGCGGGAAAACACTTTTGCACGACTCTCCACGGCAAGCGGGAATTGTCCACCAAAGGGGAAGTCTCTAGCCCTTTTCGTTCCTGCAGAAACCTCAGCTTCTTCTGTCCAGTAGAAGCTTCTTTGCACCAACAGCTGGCATTTCCTGGGCATATGCCCATCTCCGACTTGCTTGTGACTTTTGGACTTGGTCCCCTTGTTCCACAGGTACCCTAGATTGGAAATCCACCATTGTTGCATTGTTGGTTTGTGTCTTTCCTGCATTATTCCTCTAACACGAGTTCTTTGTCCTTAGGGGAACTTTAGTGCACTTTGCACTCACTTTTCAGGGTCTTGGGGAGGGCTAATTTTCTAACTCTCACTATTTTCTAATAGTCCCAGCGACCCTCTACAAGGTCACATAGGTTTGGGGTCCATTCGTGGTTCGCATTCCACTTTTGGAGTATATGGTTTGTGTTGCCCCTAACCCTATGTGTTCCCATTGCATCCTATTGTAACTATACATTGTTTGCACTGTTTTCTAAGACTATACTGCATATTTTTGCTATTGTGTATATATATCTTGTGTATATTTCCTATCCTCTCACTGAGGGTACACTCTAAGATACTTTGGCATATTGTCATAAAAATAAAGTACCTTTATTTTTAGTATAACTGTGTATTGTGTTTTCTTATGACATTGTGCAAGTGACACTTGTGGTACTGTAGTAGCTTCACACATCTCCTAGTTCAGCCTAAGCTGCTCTGCTAAGCTACCATTATCTATCAGCCTAAGCTGCTAGACACCCTATACACTAATAAGGGATAGGTGGGCCTGGTGCAAGGTGCAAGTACCCCTTGGTACTCACTACAAGCCAGTCCAGCCTCCTACATTCAGCAGGCACCAAACTTCAGCATCACCTGTACTCTGGGACCCCTCTCATCCTGATGAGCATGGCCCC
Organism: Pleurodeles waltl; assembly: GCF_031143425.1. Taxonomy (NCBI): domain Eukaryota; kingdom Metazoa; phylum Chordata; class Amphibia; order Caudata; family Salamandridae; genus Pleurodeles; species Pleurodeles waltl. The sequence goes on along the minus strand of NW_027149844.1, from coordinate 242,984 downwards.
TGGAACACAGGTGGTAGACCCAAGTCACCCAGACTGTCCAGTGGTCTAAATGTCTAAATTTGGAGGAGGTAAGTCCTTGCCTCCCCTCTCCAGACAGTAATCCTGTGCTTCGTGTGAACTGCAGCTACCAGGGCTTCTGTGCACATTTCCATGAAATCCTTCATGCACAACCAAGCCTAGGTCCTGTGATGCTCAGCTCCCTGAGTTGATCTCCAGCTTCGTGGACCCTCTTTTGCAGTGTGGAGACAACTGCCATGTTTGGACTTCTTGAACCCATGTTCAAGGACTTCTGTGGGAGCTATCTTCTTGTGCATGGGTGATCCACGTTGCTGAGGGCCCCCTCTGTCTCCTCTCTCAAGTGGCGACATCCTGGTCCTTCCTGGGCCCGGGCAGCACCCTTTTTCTTCAACATCAACTCTTGCCGATAGCAAGGCTTGTTTGCAGTCTTTTGCCAAGGAAACAACTCTGCATCCTCCAGCACTCCATGGGACATCTTCTGCACAAAGGAGACGTTCCTAGCACCTTTCGTTGTTGCAGAATATTCAGCTTCTTCCATCCAGAGGCAGCCATTTTGCACCTTTGTCTGGGGTTTAGTGGGCTCCTGCCCCTAATGGACACTTTCACGACTCTTGGACTTGGTCCCCTTCTTTTGCAGGTCCTCAGGTCCAGGAATATGTCTTCAGTGCTTTGCAGTATATTGTGGTCTTTGCAAAATCCTCTATCACGACTTTAGTGTGTTTCTGGGGAAATAGAAGTACTTTACTCCTACTTTCCAGGGTCTTGGGGTGGGGTATCTTGGACACCCTTAGTGTTTTCCTATACTCCCAGCGACCCTCTACACACTACCTTAGCCTAGGGGGCCCACTCGTGATTCACATTCCACTTTCTTAGTATATATTTTTTGTGTTGCCTCTAGGCCTATTGCATCCTATTGTATTCAACAGTGTTTGCACTACTTTCTGACTGTTGTACTTACCTGATTTCGATTTGTGTTTATATTTTGTGTATTTTACTTACAAGGGAGTATGTCCTCTGAGATATTTTTGCCACATTGTCACTAAAATAAAGTACCTTTATTTTTAGTAACTCTGGGTATTGTCTTTCTCATGATATAGTACCTCTATGATATAAGTGGTATAGTAGCATTGCATGTCTCCTAGTTCAGGCTAAGCTGCTCTGCTATAGCTACCTCTATCAGCCTAAGCTGCTAGAACACTACTAATCTACTAATAAGGGATAACTGGACCTGGCACAAGGTGTAAGTACCATCAGGTACCCACTATAAGCCAGGCCAGCCTCCTACACCCATCCAACCCAGTATTCGGGCCATTAGGGAGTCAGAGTCCGACGGGCACCCCTCCCACATTGGGAGGCCGTCCCCAGCTGGGTCTCTGCGATCTTCAGGCCCAGCGTCACAGGTCCTCCCACTGCTTCCTGCAGTGGGTGCTCCACCAGCAATGGACCTCCAGGGTCCGCACTTCCTTGGCGATGGCTCACCATGTCCCTTTCTTCTGGTGGGCGCTGACCTGAATGGGAAAAAGTGAGAAATGGGGGGACATGATGCAAATTATACCAATACAGCAGTAAGCTTTGGTGGCACACAACAAACACGGACAATGCACACTGCCAATATCCCACACATATCATGTGCATCCCACTTGCCTGATCAGTCATGACACATCAATGTGCACACACATACATCGCCTTACACCACCCAACATGTCCGACAAAGGACGTTGTACTGACCTGTTGCTCTGGGGAAACGTACAACCGCCCATGCTGGGGTAGGACCACCTCAACCAGTTTATCCAGTTCCTCCGGAGAGAAGGCCGAGGCCCTTTCCCCAGAAGTGCATGCCATCATTGCTTCAAGAGACAGGACACAGCAGCACACAAAATGGAGGTCTGTACTGCCCAAATGCCATTAGTCAAGTGACCTGTCCCACACAAAATTACGCCCACAGCGGCCACAGCGGTCATGACCGCACCGCCGGCGGTGATCGTCATTGGTCCCACTCTCCCATAAACATCAATGTAAAATACTGAGGAGTTGCACGGCGGTTCAGACTGCCCTCTGCCACGACGACTTCCGCCGGCGGAACAAAGTCACTTCCAGCTGTCCAATGACATACGGATGCCATATTAGTCTGTGACACTACTGTCCTGAGTTTACACAGCGTAACTACCTATATGTCCTCACATATACTTACTTTGGGTCACACATTGTGGACATTGACATATGTACTGCGTCTCTGCATATATGAACATATGGAAGGTGTATGTGTTCATATCCTGTATATGTCCATTCCAACAGCAATGATGTGACATTGTCTGGTTAAGAATGGAGGGTGGAGTAATGTGTATTCCCACAACATGACAGGCAACTTGCATGACAAATACCTCATGATTGTTGTGTGTTATACTTAGTAGCCTACATAGTGGGAGGTTCACAGAGTGTTGTTTGTGTCCCCGCACAGATATCGCCACTATGCAGTGATGAGGAATGCACCAATTTACCGGACACTCGTAGATCTTGAACCCATGGAAGAGAGCCACATTATCATGACCTATAAACTGAACCGTTTATGCATCAGGGAACTGGTTGCCCAGTTGAAGCCAGACCTCTTTCCGAGTTTGAGGAACCCCCATGCCATTCTTCCAACAGTCCAGGTGTTGTCAGTCCTGCATTTCCTGGCGAGGTAACAGTGGGACTGGCTGCAGGGTTTTCACAGCACCAGTTCTGTAAGGTGTTGCAGGAGATGCTGGATGCCCTACTCAAGCATGTTCCTACTACCTACAGAATTTCCCACAGTAAAAGCTGCCTTCTACAACATATCAAATGTCCCACATGTAATTGGGGCCATTGATAGGGCTCACATAGCCTTGGTACCTCTGAGGATCAATAAACAGGTCTACAGAAACCAGAAGAGTACATATTCGCTCAATGTACAAGTGGTGTGTCTTTCAGGCAGATACATTACACATGTGAATGCCAAATTCCCTGGATCAGTTCATGATTCCCACATCCTGAGTGTTAGAAATGGGGTCTTTGGTTGGCAGTCAGGCAATGTGTACAGCATTTGTTTAAGAAATCATGCAGTAACACATTATAACACCACAAAAATATATCACTGAGTATTTAGAAAAATATAGGACATTTATCTGGTTAAATATAGGTTAAAACGAGATTTAAATTATATCTGTAGGAAATGATAAAAGGCACAAAGTACCTGGTTTGCGTTAAAATTCTCTGCAAGGGACCGCAGAGGGGGAGATGCGTGGAAAACAGGGAGGTGTGCGTCGATTTCTCTGGCGCACACAGACGATGCGTCGATAAGTTTTCACGCAGGGCAGGCTTTGCGTTGATTTCCGGTGCAAAGACTTGGATCCTCTTCGGGTTGCGGGGTATTCGGACGCCAAGGGGACGATGTGGAGAAATCATGGGTGTGCAGGACGAAGTCACAGGTGCTGCGTCGATCCGGTGGGCGATGCAGGGAAATTTCTGTCACATGGCAGGCGATGCATCGAGATTCCTCGCAGGAAGTCGGGCTGCATTGTTCCGGCTTGGCTATGCGTTGATTCCATGGGCCGTGCGTCAAAGTTCCGGTCGCAACGCTAGCGCTGCATCAATCTCCACCCGGGCTGTGTCATTCTGGTTCGGCATGCGGTGATTTTTCTCACCGCGGTGCAATCTGTGCGGCGTTTCAGGCAGGCTGTGCATTAAATTTGCGCGGCACAAGGAGTTCTTCTGCAGGAGGAAGCCTTTTTGGCTCTGAGACTTTAAGGAACTTGAGGCAAGCTCTATCCAAGACCTTGGAAGCTCTGAGACTTCAGGGAACTGGAGGCAAGCTCTATCCAAGACCTTGGAAAGCACTTCTCAGCAGAGCCAGAGGGCAGCAAGGCAGCAGGGCAACAGCAGGGAAGCAGTCCTTTGCAGAAAATCAGTCAGGTGAGTCCTTTGGGCAGCCAGGCAGTTTCTCTTGGTAGGTTGCAGGTTCTGGTGCAGAGTTTCTTGTCAAGATGTGTCTGAGTTGGTAGGGTCAGAGGCCCTGTTTAAATACCCAAATGTGCCTTTGAAGTGGGGAAGACTTCAAAGAGTGGTTTAGAAGTGAACAAGATCCCCTTTCAGTTCCATCCTGTCTGCCAGGGTCCCAGTAAGGGGTGTGGCAGTCCATTGTGTGAGGGCAGGCTACTGCCCTTTGACATGTAAGTGTCAGGTCCTCCGCCCTCCCAGCCCAGGAAGACAAATTCAGTATGCAGATGTGTGCAGGTATGACTGAGTATCCTGTGTTTGGGGTTTGTCTGAGTGGAATGCACAAGGGAACTGTCAGACATGGATTGTAAGGCATAGAAGGATTTAAGTGCAGAGAAATGCTCACTTTCTAGAAGTGGCATTTCTAAAATAGTAATATTAAATCCAACTTCACCAGTCAGCAGGATTTTGTATTACCATTATGCCCATACTAAATAGGGCCTTGTTACTCCTTTCAGATCTGAATCTACCACTCTGACAGTATATGAAGGTAGTCTTAATGTTAGCCTGTGAAAGGAGCAGGCCTCACAGTAGTGTAAAATGAATTTAGGAGTTTTACACTACCAGGATGTGTAAACTACACAGGTACATGTCCTGCCTTTTACCTACATAGCACTCTGCCCTAGGGGTTACCTAGGACCTGCCCTAGGGGTGACTTACATGTAGAAAAAGGGGTGTTTATGGCTTGGCAAGTACTTTTAAATGCCAAGCCAAAGTGGCAGTGAAACTGCACACACAGGCCTTGCAATGGCAGGCCTGAGCATGGTTAAGGGGCTTCTTATGTGGGTGGCACAATCAGTGCTGCAGGCCCACTAGTAGCATGTAATCTACAGACCCTGGGCACATGTAGTGCACTTTGCTGGGGTCTTACAAGTAGATTAAATAAGCAAATTAGGTATGAACCAATGTCACCATGTTTTAAGGGAGAGAGCATTTGCACTTTAGCACTGGTTAGCAGTAGTAAAGTGCGCAGAGTCCTAAAACCAGCAAAAACAGTGTCCAAAAAGTGGAGGGAGGAAGGCAAAAAGTTAGTGGTGACCACCCTAAGGCTGTCAGGTCTCACTCTGAGGAACAGCAGTGTCCCTGCAATCATGTCACAGCTACAGGGAGAAAGGGCCTGGCTCATAGGTATGTGTATTGCTCTCCATGTTATAAGTTTTTGCCCCTCACAACATAGTCAGCTCTCTGCCTAGCATTGTTACCTATGGTTATGTTCCCTTTTCCACACAGGTGACTCTGGATACCCCAACCTGCCCTGGCTCCTGACACCTGTGAGACATCCAACAACATTAGGGGAGAACAGACACAATAAGGCACATGGCCAGATGAGGCGCGTGATTGAGTGGACCTTTGGGATAGATGTTGTTACCTCCATGTGTCAGGTGGTTCCCTACAGTACTGACCAGGGAAAGTCTGCCAGATCATGCTGCATGCCCCATAATCTGCCCCTCAGAAGGCACATCCCGCTGTTGGAGGGGTCGGACATCAATGCTGGAGCGGTGGATGTGGCCTCTGACTGATGCTGAGTGGGAGGCTGAAGAGGATGAGGCACATGTCAACAGGACTGACATGATTTGTCACTACTTTCATTGATGTACAGGTATGTCTGCATAGCATATCATCTGTGTAGGAGGCTGGACTGACTTGTAGTGAGTACCAAGGGGTACTTGCACCTTGCACCAGGCCCAGTTATCCCTTATTAGTGTATAGGGTGTCTAGCAGCTTAGGCTGATAGATAATTGTAGCTTAGCAGAGCAGCTTAGGCTGAACTAGGAGACGTGTGAAGCTACTACAGTACCACAAGTGTCACTTGCACAATATCATAAGAAAACACAATACACAGTTATACTAAAAATAAAGGTACTTTATTTTTATGACAATATGCCAAAGTATCTTAGAGTGTACCCTCAGTGAGAGGATAGGAAATATACACAAGATATATATACACAATAGCAAAAATATGCAGTATAGTCTTAGAAAACAGTGCAAACAATGTATAGTTACAATAGGATGCAATGGGGACACATAGGGATAGGGGCAACACAAACCATATACTCCAAAAGTGGAATGCGAACCACGAATGGACCCCAAACCTATGTGACCTTGTAGAGGGTCGCTGGGACTATTAGAAAATAGTGAGAGTTAGAAAAATAACCCTCCCCAAGACCCTGAAAAGTGAGTGCAAAGTGCACTAAAGTTCCCCTAAGGACAAAATAGTCGTGTTAGAGGAATAATGCAGGAAAGACACAAACCAGCAATGCAACAGCTGTGGATTTCCAATCTAGGGTACCTGTGGAACAAGGGGACCAAGTCCAAAAGTCACAAGCAAGTCGGAGATGGGCTGATGCCCAGGAAATGCCAGCTGCGGGTGCAAAGAAGCTTCGCCTGGACAGAAGAAGCTGAGGTTTCTGCAGGAACGAAAAGGGCTAGAGACTTCCCCTTTGGTGGACGGATCCATCTCGCCTTGGAGAGTCGTGCAGAAGTATTTTCCCGCCGGAAGGACGCCAACAAGCCTTGCTAGGCGGAAATCGTGCGTTTGGCGTTTTTGGACGCTGCTGGGGCCCAGGAGGGACCAGGAGGTCGCAAATTGGACCTGCAGAGAGAGGGGACGTCGAGCAAGACAAAGAGCCCTCACTGAAGCAGGTAGCACCCGGGGAAGTGCCAGAAACAGGCACTACGAAGATGCGTGAAACGGTGCTCGCCGAAGTTGCACAAAGGAGTCCCACGTCGCCGGAGACCAACTTAGAAAGTCGTGCAATGCAGGTTAGAGTGCCGTGGACCCAGGCTTGGCTGTGCACGAAGGATTTCCGCCGGAAGTGCACAGGGGCCGGAGTAGCTGCAAAGTCGCGGTTCCCAGCAATGTAGCCCAGCGAGGTGAGGCAAGGACTTACCTCCACCAAACTTGGGCTGAAGAGTCACTGGACTGTGGGGGTCACTTGGACAGCGTCGCTGGATTCGAGGGACCTCGCTCGTCGTTCTGAGAGGAGACCCAAGGGACCGGTAATGCAGCTTTTTGGTGCCTGCGGTTGCAGGGGGAAGATTCCGTCGACCCACGGGAGATTTCTTCTGAGCTTCTGGTGCAGAGAGGAGGCAGGCTACCCCCACAGCATGCACAAGCAGGAAAACAGTCGAGAAGGCGGCAGGATCAGCGTTACAGAGTTGCAGTAGTCATCTTTGCTACTATGTTGCAGGTTTGCAGGCTTCCAGCGCGGTCAGCGGTCGTTTCCTTATCAGAAGGTGAAGAGAGAGATGCAGAGGAACTCGGCTGAGCTCATGCATTCGTTATCTAAAGTTTCCCCAGAGACAGAGACCCTAAATAGCCAGAAAAGAGGGTTTGGCTACCTAGGAGAGAGGAAAGGCTACTAACACCTGAAGGAGCCTATCAGCAGGAGTCTCTGACGTCACCTGGTGGCACTGGCCACTCAGAGCAGTCCAGTGTGCCAGCAGCACCTCTGTTTCCAAGATGGCAGAGGTCTGGAGCACACTGGAGGAGCTCTGGACACCTCCCAGGGGAGGTGCAGGTCAGGGGAGTGGTCACTCCCCTTTCCTTTGTCCAGTTTCGCGCCAGAGCAGGGGCTAAGGGGTCCCTGAACCGGTGTAGACTGGCTTATGCAGAATTGGGCACATCTGTGCCCAACAAAGCATTTCCAGAGGCTGGGGGAGGCTACTCCTCCCCTGCCTTCACACCATTTTCCAAAGGGAGAGGGTGTCACACCCTCTCTCAGAGGAAGTTCTTTGTTCTGCCATCCTGGGCCAGGCCTGGCTGGACCCCAGGAGGGCAGCTGCCTGTCTGAGGGGTTGGCAGCAGCAGCAGCTGCAGTGAAACCCCAGGAAGGGCAGTCTGGCAGTACCAGGGTCTGTGCTACAGACCACTGGTATCATGGAATTGTACCAACAATGCCAGGATGGCATAGAGGGGGCAATTCCATGATCATAGACATGTTACATGGCCATATTCGGAGTTACCATGGTGAAGCTACATATAGGTAGTGACCTATATGTAGTGCACGCGTGTAATGGTGTCCCCACACTCACAAAGTTCAGTGAATTGGCTCTGAACAATGTGGGGGCACCTTGGCTAGTGCCAGGGTGCCCTCACACTAAGTAACTTTGCACCTAACCTTTACCAGGTAAAGGTTAGACATATAGGTGACTTATAAGTTACTTAAGTGCAGTGTAAAATGGCTGTGAAATAACGTGGACGTTATTTCACTCAGGCTGCAGTGGCAGGCCTGTGTAAGAATTGTCAGAGCTCCCTATGGGTGGCAAAAGAAATGCTGCAGCCCATAGGGATCTCCTGGAACCCCAATACCCTGGGTACCTCAGTACCATATACTAGGGAATTATAAGGGTGTTCCAGTAAGCCAATGTAAATTGGTAAAAATGGTCACTAGCCTGTCAGTGACAATTTGGAAAGAAATGAGAGAGCATAACCACTGAGGTTCTGATTAGCAGAGCCTCAGTGAGACAGTTAGTCACTACACAGGTAACACATTCAGGCACACTTATGAGCACTGGGGCCCTGGGTTACCAGGGTCCCAGTGACACATACAACTAAAACAACATATATACAGTGAGAAATGGGGGTAACATGCCAGGCAAGATGGTACTTTCCTACACTAGGGAATTATAAGGGTGTTCCAGTAAGCCAATGTAAATTGGTAAAATTGGTCACTAGCCTGTTAGTGACAATTTGGAAAGAAATGAGAGAGCATAACCACTGAGGTTCTGATTAGCAGAGCCTCAGTGAGACAGTTAGTCACTACACAGGTAACACATTCAGGCACACTTATGAGCACTGGGGCCCTGGTGAACAGGGTCCCAGTGACACATACAACTAAAACAACATATATTCAGTGAAAAATGGGGGTAACATGCCAGGCAAGATGGTACTTTCCTACACAACCCCCCCCCCCCAAACGAAGGACAATAAGACTAGCCATGACCTGATGAGTCTTCATTGTCTAAGTGGAAATATCTGGAGAGTCCATCTGCATTGGAGTGGCTACTCCCAGGTCTATGTTCCACTGTATAGTCCATTCCCTGTAGGGATATGGACCACCTCAACAAGTTAGGATTTTCACCTTTCATTTGTTTTAGCCAAAGTAGAGGTTTGTGGTCTGTCTGAACAATGAAGTGAGTGCCAAACAGGTATGGCCTCAACTTCTTCAGAGCCCAGACCACAGCAAAGGCCTCCCTCTCTATGGCAGACCAACGATTTTCTCTAGGGGTCAACCTCCTACTAATAAAAGCAACAGGTTGATCCTGGCTCTCAGAATTAAGTTGTGATAGGACTGCCCCTACTCCTAATTCAGATGCATCAGTTTGGACATAGAATTTTTTAGAGTAACAAGGGCTTTTCAGGACAGGTGCAGAGCACATGGCCTGCTTCAGCTCCTCAAAAGCTTTCTGGCAGTTTGCTGTCCATAATACCTTTTTAGGCATTTTCTTGGATGTGAGGTCATTAAGAGGGGCTGCAATGGAGCCATAGTTCTTAATGAACCTCCTGTAATACCCAGTGAGGCCTAGGAAGGCTCTCACCTGAGTCTGAGTGGTAGGGGGAACCCAATCAATAATTGTTTGGATTTTCCCCTGAAGTGGTGCAATCTGTTCCCCACCAACAAGGTGTCCCAGATAAACCACCTTACCCTGCCCTATCTGGCACTTTGAAGCCTTGATAGTGAGGCCTGCCTTTTGCAGGGCCTCCAAAACTTTCCATAGGTGGACCAGGTGATCATCCCAGCTGGAGCTAAATACAGCTATATCGTCCAAATATGCTGCACTGAAAGCTTCCAGCCCTTGCAGGACTGTATTCACCAACCTCTGAAAAGTGGCAGGTGCATTTTTCAAACCAAAAGGCATTACAGTAAACTGGTAATGGCCTTCAATGGTAGAAAATGCAGTCTTAGGTTTAGCATCTTCTGACAATTTGATCTGCCAATACCCTGCAGTCAAATCAAAAGTGCTTAGATACTTGGCAGATGCCAGTGTATCTATGAGCTCATCTGCCCTGGGTATAGGGTGAGCATCAGTTTTGGTTACCAAGTTGAGACCTCTATAGTCTACACAAAACCGCATTTCCTTCTTTCCATCTTTGGAATGGGGTTTTGGTACAAGTACCACAGGAGAAGCCCATGGACTTTCAGAGTGCTCAACCACTCCTAGTTCTAACATTTTCTGGACCTCTTGCTTTATGCAGTCCGTGACATGGTCAGGCTGCCTATAGATCTTACTTTTGACAGGTAAACTGTCTCCAGTATCTATAGTGTGCTCACACCAAGAAGTGGTACCTGGCACGGTAGAGAAGAGTTCAGAGAATTGATCTAGGAGATTTATGCAATGGTCTTTCTGCTCAGCAGTAAGACAATCAGCCAAAACTACACCTTCCACAAGAACATCTTGTTCTGTGGAAGAGAAGAGATCAGGTAGAGGATCACTGTCTTCTTCCTGTCCCTCATCAGTTGCCATGAGCAGGGTGAGATCAGCCCTGTCATAGTAGGGTTTCAGGCGGTTTACATGGAGTACCCTAAGGGGACTCCTTGCAGTGCCTAAGTCAACCAAATAGGTGACTTCACCCTTTTTCTCAACAATTGTGTGGGGTCCACTCCATTTATCTTGGAGTGCTCTTGGGGCCACAGGCTCCAAGACCCACACTTTCTGCCCTGGTTGGTACTGAACCAAAACAGCCTTCTGATCATGCCATTGTTTCTGGAGCTCTTGGCTGGCCTGAAGGTTTTTACTGGCCTTTTTCATATACTCAGCCATCCTTGATCTGAGGCCAAGTACATAGTCCACAATATCCTGCTTAGGAGCTTTTAAAGGTTGTTCCCAACCCTCCTTTACAAGTGTGAGTGGACCCCTAACAGGGTGTCCAAAAAGAAGTTCAAAGGGGCTGAAGCCCACTCCTTTCTGGGGTACCTCCCTGTAGGCAAAAAGGAGGCATGGTAACAGGATATCCCATCTCCTGCGGAGTTTTTCAGGGAGACCCATAATCATGCCTTTGGGAGTTTTATTAAATCTCTCCACCAGTCCATTTGTTTGTGGATGATAGGGTGTAGTGAACTTTTAAGTTACCCCGCACTCCTTCCACATGGCCTTTAAGTATGCAGACATGAAATTGCTTCCCCTGTCTGATACTACTTCCTTTGGGAAGCCCACCCTGGAAAATATTCCCAGGAGGGCCTTTGCCACTGCAGGAGCTGTAGTGGTCCTTAAAGGAATAGCTTCAGGATATCTTGTGGCATGGTCCACTACCACCAAAATGAATCTATTGCCTGAAGCAGTAGGAGGGTCAAGCGGGCCAACTATGTCAACCCCTACCCTTTCAAAGGGAACCCCAACCACAGGCAGTGGAATAAGGGGTGCCTTTGGAGTGCCACCTGTCTTGCCACTGGCTTGACAGGTTTCACAGGACTTACAAAAATCTTTTGTGTCCTCAGACATCCTAGGCCAATGAAACAAGGGAACAAGCCTGTCCCAAGTTTTCATTTGTCCAAGATGCCCAGCTAGGGGAATGTCGTGGGCAAGAGTTAGGAGGAACTTTCTGTACTCCTGAGGAATCACTAATCTCCTGGCAGCTCCAGGTTTAGGATCCCTATGCTCAGTGTACAAGAGATTGTCCTCCCAGTAAACTCTGTGAGAGTCACTGACATCCCCATTAGCCTGTTTGACAGCTTGCTGTCTTAGACCCTCTAATGTGGGACAGGTTTGCTGTGCCACACTCAGCTCCTCCCTGGCAGGCCCCCCTTCACCCAAAAGCTCAGCAGTATCTGCTTCCAGCTCCTCTGGTGTAGGTTCTGCACATGGAGGGAATTCTTCTTCCTCAGAAGTTGAATCCACTGTAGAGGGAGGGATAGTAGGAAGTGGTTTGCTTCTACTAGCCCTAGCTTTAGGGAGCATTTGGTCCATTGTTCCAGGATCCAAGCTTCCCTGTCCTTTTTGCTTTTTGGCCTGAGCCCTGGTTAAAGCAAGAATATGCCCTGGGATGCCCAGCATTGCTGCATGGGCCTCCAACTCCACATCTGACCAAGCTGATGTCTCCAAATCATTTCCTAGTAGACAGTCTACAGGTAAATCTGTGGCTACCACAACTTTCTTTGGACCAGTAACCCCCCACCCAGTTGAGATTAACAACAGCCATGGGGTGGCTAAGTGTGTTGTTGTGAGCATCGGTTACTTGGTACTGGTGACCAAGTAGGTGTTGTTCAGGGTGGACCAGTTTTTCTATGACCATAGTCACACTGGCACCAGTGTCCCTGTAGGCCTGAACCTCAACACCATTTATTAGGGGTAGCTGCTTGTACTTATCCATATTAAGGGGACAAGCAACTAAGGTGGCTAAATCAATAGCCCCCTCAGAGACTAACACAGCCTCTGTGGCCTCCCTAACAAGGCCAACCCCAACTAAGTTACCAATAGTGAGCCCAGCTACTCCCTTGGATTGGCTATTAGTAGGTTTGCTCCCACCACCACTGCTATTAGTAGGGACACTAGGTGTAGCAGTAGGGGTTGCAGTGGTAGGAGGCTTGGTGCTTTTCTTTGGACAACTGAGATCTGTTGTCCAATGGGCTTTTACTTTACATAAATAGCACCATGGTTTCTTTTCTTTGTTTTGATTAAAGGAGGATTTGGACCCACCACCCCCACCAGAGTGTTTTTGTGGGCCTGATGAAGACTCATTTTTAGATTTGTCCCCACCCTTGTCAGAAGACTTACCATCCTTCTTTTTGTTGCCATCTTTGTCACCCCCTGTATGAACTTTTCTGTTCACCCTTGTTCTGACCCATTTGTCTGCCTTCTTTCCCAATTCTTGGGGAGAGGTCAGATCAGAGTCCACCAAGTACTGGTGCAACAAATCAGACACACAATTATTAAGAATATGCTCTCTCAGGATCAAGTTATACAGGCTGTCATAATCAGTAACTTTACTGCCATGTAACCACCCCTCCAAGGCCTTCACTGAATGGTCAATGAAATCAACCCAGTCTTGTGAAGACTCCTTTTTGGTCTCTCTGAACTTTATCCTGTATTGTTCAGTGGTTAAGCCATAACCATCCAGGAGTGCATTCTTAAGAACTGTAAAATTATTGGCATCACTTTCTTTCACAGTAAGGAGCCTATCCCTACCTTTTCCACTAAATGATAGCCATAGGATAGTAGCCCACTGCCTTTGAGGGACATCCTGTACAACACAGGCCCTCTCAAGTGCAGCAAACCACTTGTTAATGTCATCCCCCTCCTTATAAGGGGGAACTATCTTGTGCAGATTCCTGGAATCATGCTCTTTTGCAGCATGACTATGGGGAATACTGCTGCTGCTACCATGGGTTTCTAAACCCAACTTCTGTCTTTCCTTCTCTAATTCTAAAGACTGTCTATCCAAATCCAGCTGTTGCTTTTTAAGCTTCAGTCTGGTTTGTTCCACCCTCAACTTATTGAGTTCCCTTTCTAACAATCTGTCATCAGGGTTGGTGGGAGGGACATTTCTAGATACACAGGTATGATGGGAATGAACAGAAGGAGACCTGTCCCTTACAGAGGGCACCCTAACAGCTTGGCTGACAGTGTAATGTGAGAGCACATCATCTGGATGATGTGACTCCACCTCAGTACCAACTGTGCTAGACTGTCTTGTAATGGGCAGGCTAGGAACTTTCTTTCCTGAATCTTTTTCTGGGGGAGACCCTGAATCAGATTGGGAACCATTTGCTACTTTTTCAACAGATGTGGCCCCTATGGCCTTATCTTGTTCTCTAAGCATATTAAGCAACAATTCCAAGGAAGGATTCTTCCCTACACTCAAACCTCTCTCTATGCAGAGACTCCTTGCTCCTTTCCAGCTAAGGTGATCATATGCAATCTTAGACAGGTCAACATTTTGGCCTGTGCCAGACATTTTTAGAGAGAGTTAAAGTGATAGAAAAAGAGAAAAAAGTTTGTCAGAGCTTTTAGAAAGACAGAGAAAGTTAAAAAAAAAACTTTTTAGAACTTTTTTGAAAGTTTAGAAGTACTTTTCAGCACTTAGAATAGAGTGAAAAGAGGAAATGCAAAACTTTTTGGCTATGTGTATATACACTGACCTTGTTTTGTATATTTTTCTCTTATGAAAAGTACAATGACAAGAGTGGTAAGTAGTCTCAAAGCACTTATCCCACCGCTGCACAACCAATATAGGAGGCTGGACTGGCTTGTAGTGAGTACCAAGGGGTACTTGCACCTTGCACCAGGCCCAGTTATCCCTTATTAGTGTATAGGGTGTCTAGCAGCTTAGGCTGATAGATAATGGTAGCTTAGCAGAGCAGCTTAGGCTGAACTAGGAGACGTGTGAAGCTACTACAGTACCACAAGTGTCACTTGCACAATATCATAAGAAAACACAATACACAGTTATACTAAAAATAAAGGTACTTTATTTTTATGACAATATGCCAAAGTATCTTAGAGTGTACCCTCAGTGAGAGGATAGGAAATATACACAAGATATATATACACAATAGCAAAAATATGCAGTATAGTCTTAGAAAACAGTGCAAACAATGTATAGTTACAATAGGATGCAATGTGGACACATAGGGATAGGGGCAACATAAACCATATACTCCAAAAGTGGAATGCGAACCACGAATGGACCCCAAACCTATGTGACCTTGTAGAGGGTCGCTGGGACTATTAGAAAATAGTGAGAGTTAGAAAATTAGCCCTCCCCAAGACCCTAAAAAAAAGTGAGTGCAAAGTGCACTAAAGTTCCCCAAAAGACAAAGAAGTCGTGATAGAGGAATAATGCAGGAAAGACACAAACCAACAATGCAACAACTGTGGATTTCCAATCTAGGGTACCTGTGGAATAAGGGGACCAAGTCCAAAAGTCACAAGCAAGTCGGAGATGGGCATATGCCCAGGAAATGCCAGCTGTGGGTGCAAAGAAGCTTCTACTGGACAGAAGAAGCTGCGGTTTCTGCAGGAACGAAAAGGGCTAGAGACTTCCCTTTTGGTGGACGGATTCCTCTCGCCGTGGAGAGTCGTGCAGAAGTGTTTTCCCGCCGAAAGAACGCCAACAAGCCTTGCTAGCTGCAAATTGTGCGGTTAGCGTTTTTGGATGCTGCTGTGGCCCTGGAGGTACCAGGAGATCGCAAATTGGACCAGGAGAGAGAGGGGACGTCGAGCAAGACAAGGAGCCCTCTCAGTAGCAGGTAGCACCCAGAGAAGTGCCAGAAACAGGCACTACGAGGATGTGTGAAACGGTGCTTACCCGAAGTTACACAAAGGAGTACCACGTCGCCGGAGACCAACTTAGAAAGTCGTGCAATGCAGGTTAGAGTGCCGTGGACCCAGGCTGGACTGTGCACAAAGGATTTCCGCCGGAAGTGCACGGAGGCCGGAGTAACTGCAAAAGTCGCGGTTCCCAGCATTGCAGCCCAGCGAGGTGAGGCAAGGACTTACCTCCACCAGACTTGGACTGAAGAGTCACTGGACTGTGGGAGTCACTTGGACAGAGTTTCTGGATTCGAGGGACCTCGCTCGTCGTGCTGAGAGGGGACCCAAGGGACCGGTAATGCAGTTTTTTGGTGCCTGCGGTTGCAGGGGGAAGATTCCGTCGACCCACAGGAGATTTCTTCGGAGCTTCTAGTGCAGAGAGGAGGCAGACTACCCCCACAGCATGCACCACCAGGAAAACAGTCGAGAAGGCGGCAGGATCAGCGTTACAGAGTTGCAGTAGTCGTCTTTGCTACTATGTTGCAGGTTTGCAGGCTTCCAGCGCGGTCAGCAGTCGATTCCTTGGCAGAAGGTTCAGAGAGAGATGCAGAGGAACTCAGATGAGCTCTTGCATTCGTTATCTAAAGTTTCCCCAGAGACAGAGACCCTAAATAGCCAGAAAAGAGGGTTTGGCTACTTAGGAGAGAGGATAGGCTAGCAACACCTGAAGGAGCCTATCACAAGGAGTCTCTGACATCACCTGGTGGCACTGGCCACTCAGAACAGTCCAGTGTGCCAGCAGCACCTCTGTTTCCAAGATGGCAGAGGTCTGGAGCACACTGGAGGAGCTCTGGACACCTCCCAGGGGAGGTGCAGGTCAGGGGAGTGGTCACTCCCCTTTCCTTTGTCCAGTTTCGCGCCAGAGCAGGGGCTAAGGGGTCCCTGAACCGGTGTAGACTGGCTTATGCAGAATTGGGCACATCTGTGCCCAAGAAAGCATTTCCAGAGGCTGGGGGAGGCTACTCCTCTCCTGCCTTCACACCATTTTCCAAAGGGAGAGGGTGTAACACCCTCTCTCAGAGGAAGTCCTTTGTTCTGCCATCCTGGGACAAGCCTGGCTTGACCCCAGGAGGGCAGAAACATGTCTGAGGGGTTGGCAGCAGCAGCAGCTGCAGTGAAACCCCAGGAAAGGCAGTTTGGCAGTACCAGGGTCTGTGCTACAGACCACTGGGATCATCGAATTGTGCCAACAATGCCAGGATGGCATAGAGGGGGCAATTCCATGATCTTAGACATGTTACATGGCCATATTCGGAGTTACCATTGTGAAGCTACATATAGGTAGTGACCTATATGAAGTGCACGCGTGTAATGGTGTCCCCGCACTCACAAAGTTCAGGGAATTGGCTCTGAACAATGTGGGGGCACCTTGGCTAGTGCCAGGGTGCCCTCACACTAAGTAACTTTGCACCTAACCTTTACCAGGTAAAGGTTAGACATATAGGTGACTTATAAGTTACTTAAGTGCAGTGTAAAATGGCTGTGAAATAACGTGGACGTTATTTCACTCAGGCTGCAGTGGCAGGCCTGTGTAAGAATTGTCAGAGCTCCCTATGGGTGGCAAAAGAAATGCTGCAGCCCATATGGATCTCCTGGAACCCCAATACCCTGGGTACCTCAGTACCATATACTAGGGAATTATAAGGGTGTTCCAGTAAGCCAATGTAAATTGGTAAAATTGGTCACTAGCCTGTTAGTGACAATTTGGAAAGAAATGAGAGAGCATAACCACTGAGGTTCTGATTAGCAGAGCCTCAGTGAGACAGTTAGTCACTACACAGGTAACACATTCAGGCACACTTATGAGCAATGGGGCCCTGGTGAACAGGGTCCCAGTGACACATACAACTAAAACAACATATATACAGTGAAAAATGGGGGTAACATGCCAGGCAAGATGGTACTTTCCTACAATCTGCACATGGGAGATGTATTGCTGAAGCCAATATGTAGCAAGTATTTGCTTGCATCAAGGTATGTGTGGGGACTAAAGCCTTACATGTTGGTTAACAACCTTGAAGGGTAGGTGACTTACCATGAGAGGTAGTGGAAATGCACAGCTGCCAAATACATATTTGGAATGTTGGTGCCATTGCGGTGCAGCCATATAGTTGTACTAAAGGTTTAGTGTCCTCAGTCTGCCTTTGTGGGGATATGTTAAGGGGACTTATCAGTCTTGTTCTGCTGCGTAGGCATGTCATGCTGCGTTCTCTGCTGCTGTGTGCCAAGTACATGTTCCTGGCTACTCAGGGAGGTGTACAACAGAGGATGTGACCTATGTTACATCTTTCGTGTCTCACACATGAGTGAATGCCTATGAAGTGCCCTACATATGGTGTATCATAGCAGCTGGAACACTCATCCTGTGTTTGTGTGCAACTGCTACTGATGTATGACTGTGGATTACATTGCTTGCAACATTGTACCTCATTCCATTTATTTTCCTCTCTTCAGGTGACATCACTGTTTGCTATCTGCTTGCTGAGTTGCCAGTTGGCATAGTTGACAGTGGATATAACTACAATTTGGACGTACTTACACACCTGCTGGAATATCCCACTATATCTGTGACTTTGACATTATTGTTGTGTAGACAGGTATATGCTTTTGTTGTCCTGTGACAAAATTGCAAATTCAAACAATGAAGAGACATGCACCATGACTTGTGATAATTGGTGTTTATTAAGTGTTGACTATCACCGTCCTGAGGAGTGGGGTATTGCTCTAGTTGATGTTCAAAGTGGGTGGTACAGCTGTTTGGTTCACAGTTCCTTCATCCATTTGCCTCAGAAAGATGTGACCTTGGTATTGGCCAGCCAACAGGGTTTAACAGTAGCATACAAGGGTAACAGTTCAGAAGGGGAATCACTTCCTGGTGGGGGGGGCTTGGTCTTGGGCTGAAGTCCTGAAGGATGTCTGGATGGGTGACCTCTTTCCCGGAGGGGTGTCTCAGCTGCAGGAGTAGTGGTGCTAGTGGCCTGTGGGTCCTCCTGCTCGGCCTCCATTCCAATAGCATCGGCTGATGTTGAGGGCAGTGGTGTTGACTGATTACGGGATGGGCCTGCTGTCGGGTGGTGAAAGTCCGCAGGATGTTATTGAGTTCCCTGAACTCCACCAATATGGAGACCATGGAGGCATTGAGTGCCTGTCACTGCTGCCTGGTCTCCTGGTGGTATTCCCCCTGTAGCCTCTGGGTGTCCTACTGTAGGAGGCTGGACTGGCTTGTAGTGAGTACCAAGGGGTACTTGCACCTTCCACCAGGCCCAGATATCCCTTATTAGTGTATAGGGTGTCTAGCAGCTTAGGCTGATAGATAATGGTAGCTTAGCAGAGCAGCTTAGGCTGAACTAGGAGACGTGTGAAGCTACTACAGTACCACTTAGTGTCATATGCACAATATCATAAGAAAACACAATACACAGTTATACTAAAAATAAAGGTACTTTATTTTTATGACAATATGCCAAAGTATCTTAGAGTGTACCCTCAGTGAGAGGATAGGAAATATACACAAGATATATATACACAATAGCAAAAATATGCAGTATAGTCTTAGAAAACAGTGCAAACAATGTATAGTTACAATAGGATGCAATGGGGAAACATAGGGATAGGGGCAACACAAACCATATACTCCAAAAGTGGAATGCGAAGCACGAATGGACCCCAAACCTATGTGACCTTGTAGAGGGTCGCTGGGACTATTAGAAAATAGTGAGAGTTAGAAAAATAACCCTCCCCAAGACCCTGAAAAGTGAGTGCAAAGTGCACTAAAGTTCCCCTAAGGACAAAGAAGTCGTGTTAGAGGAATAATGCAGGAAAGACACAAACCAACAATGCAACAACTGTGGATTTCCAATCTAGGGTACCTGTGGAACAAGGGGACCAAGTCCAAAAGTCACAAGCAAGTCGGAGATGGGCAGATGCCCAGGAAATGCCAGCTGCGGGTGCAAAGAAGCTTCTACTGGACAGAAGAAGCTGAGGTTTCTGCAGGAACGAAAACGGCTAGAGACTTCCCCTTTGGTGGACGGATCCCTCTCGCCGTGGAGAGTCGTGCAGAAGTGTTTTCCCGCCGAAAAAACGCCAACAAGCCTTGCTAGTTGCAAATCGTGCAGTTAGCGTTTTTGGACGCTGCTGTGGCCCTGGAGGGACCAGGAGGTCGCAAATTGGACCAGGAGAGAGAGGGGACGTCGAGCAAGACAAGGAGCTCTCTCAGCAGCAGGTAGCAGCCGGAGAAGTGCCAGAAACAGGCACTACGAGGATGCGTGAAACGGTGCTCACCCGAAGTCGCACAAAGAAGTCCCACGTCGCCGGAGAACAACTTAGGAGGTCGTGCAATGCAGGTTAGAGTGCCGTGGACCCAGGCTGGACTGTGCACAAAGGATTTCCGCCGGAAGTGCACGGAGGCCGGAGTAGCTGCAAAAGTCGCGGTTCCCAGCAATGCAGTCTAGCGAGGTGAGGCAAGGACTTACCTCCACCAAACTTGGACTGAAGAGTCACTGGACTGTGGGGGCCACTTGGACAGAGTTGCTGGATTCGAGGGACCTCGCTCGTCATGCTGAGAGGAGACCCAAGGGACCAGTAATGCAGCTTTTTGGTGCCTGCGGTTGCAGGGGGAAGATTCCGTCGACCCACGGGTGATTTCTTCGGAGCTTCTGGTGCAGAGAGGAGGCAGACTACCCCCACAGCATGCACAAACAGGAAAACAGTCGAGAAGGCGGCAGGATCAGCGTTACAGAGTTGCAGTAGTCGTCTTAGCTACTTTGTTGCAGTTTTGCAGGCTTCCAGCGCGGTCAGCAGTCGATTCCTTATCAGAAGGTGAAGAGAGAGATGCAGAGGAACTCGGCTGAGCTCTTGCATTCGTTATCTAAAGTTTCCCCAGAGACAGAGACCCTAAATAGCCAGAAAAGAGGGTTTGGCTACCTAGGAGAGAGGATAGGCTAGCAACACCTGAAGGAGCCTATCACAAGGAGTCTCTGACGTCACCTGGTGGCACTGGCCACTCAGAGCAGTCCAGTGTGCCAGCAGCACCTCTGTTTCCAAGATGGCAGAGGTCTGGAGCACACTGGAGGAGCTCTGGACACCTCCCAGGGGAGGTGCAGGTCAGGGGAGTGGTCACTCCCCTTTCCTTTGTCCAGTTTCGCGCCAGAGCAGGGCTAACGGGTCCCCTGAACCGGTGTAGACTGGCTTATGCAGAATTGGGCACATCTGTGCCCAACAAAGCATTTCCAGAGGCTGGGGGAGGCTACTCCTCCCCTGCCTTTACACCATTTTCCAAAGGGAGAGGGTGTCACACCCTCTCTCAGAGGAAGTTCTTTGTTCTGCCATCCTGGGCCAGGCCTGGCTGGACCCCAGGAGGGCAGATGCCTGTCTGAGGGGTTGGCAGCAGCAGCAGCTGCAGTGAAACCCCAGGAAGGGCAGTTTGGCAGTACCAGGGTCTGTTCTACAGACCACTGGGATCATGGGATTGTGCCAACTATGCCAGGATGGCATAGAGGGGGCAATTCCATGATCATAGACATGTTACATGGCCATATTCGGAGTTACCATTGTGAAGCTACATATAGGTAGTGACCTATATGTAGTGCACGCGTGTAATGGTGTCCCCGCACTCACAAAGTTCAGGGAATTGGCTCTGAACAATGTGGGGGCACCTTGGCTAGTGCCAGGGTGCCCTCACACTAAGTAACTTTGCACCTAACCTTTACCAGGTAAAGGTTAGACATATAGGTGACTTATAAGTTACTTAAGTGCAGTGTAAAATGGCTGTGAAATAACGTGGACGTTATTTCACTCAGGCTGCAGTGGCAGGCCTGTGTAAGAATTGTCAGAGCTCCCTATGGGTGGCAAAAGAAATGCTGCAGCCCATAGGGACCTCCTGGAACCCCAATACCCTGGGTACCTCAGTACCATATACTAGGGAATTATAAGGGTGTTCCAGTAAGCCAATGTAAATTGGTAAAATGGTCACTAGCCTGTTAGTGACAATTTGGAAAGAAATGAGAGAGCATAACCACTGAGGTTCTGATTAGCAGAGCCTCAGTGAGACAGTTAGTCACTACACAGGTAACACATTCAGGCACACTTATGAGCACTGGGGCCCTGGGTTACCAGGGTCCCAGTGACACATACAACTAAAACAACATATATACAGTGAAAAATGGGGGTAACATGCCAGGCAAGATGTTACTTTCCTACACAACCCCCCCCAAACGAAGGACAATAAGACTAGCCATGACCTGATGAGTCTTCATTGTCTAAGTGGAAATATCTGGAGAGTCCATCTGCATTGGAGTGGCTACTCCTAGGTCTATGTTCCACTGTATAGTCCATTCCCTGTAGGGATATGGACCACCTCAACAATTTAGGATTTTCACCTTTCATTTGTTTTAGCCAAAGTAGAGGTTTGTGGTCTGTCTGAACAATGAAGTGAGTGCCAAACAGGTATGGCCTCAACTTCTTCAGAGCCCAGACCACAGCAAAGGCCTCCCTCTCAATGGCAGACCAACGCTTTTCTCTAGGGGTCAACCTCCTACTAATAAAAGCAACAGGTTGATCCTGGCTCTCAGAATTAAGTTGTGATAGGACTGCCCCTACTCCTAATTCAGATGCATCAGTTTGGACATAGAATTTTTTAGAGTAACAAGGGCTTTTCAGGACAGGTGCAGAGCACATGGCCTGCTTCAGCTCCTCAAAAGCTTTCTGACAGTTTGCTGTCCATAATACCTTTTTAGGCATTTTCTTGGATGTGAGGTCATTAAGAGGGGCTGCAATGGAGCCATAGTTCTTAATGAACCTCCTGTGATACCCAGTGAGGCCTAGGAAGGCTCTCACCTGAGTCTGAGTGGTAGGGGGAACCCAATCAATAATTGTTTGGATTTTCCCCTGTAGTGGTGCAATCTGTTCCCCACCAACAAGGTGTCCCAGATAAACCACCTTACCCTGCCCTATCTGGCACTTTGAAGCCTTGATAGTGAGGCCTGCCTTTTGCAGGGCCTCCAAAACTTTCCATAGGTGGACCAGGTGATCATCCCAGCTGGAGCTAAAGACAGCTATATCGTCCAGATATGCTGCACTGAAAGCTTCCAGCCCTTGCAGGACTGTGTTCACCAACCTCTGAAAAGTGGCAGGTGCATTTTTCAAACCAAAAGGCATTACAGTAAACTGGTAATGTCCTCCAATGGTTGAAAATGCAGTCTTAGGTTTAGCATCTTCTGACAATTTGATCTGCCAATACCCTGCAGTCAAATCAAAAGTGCTTAGATACTTGGCAGATGCCAGTGTATCTATGAGCTCATCTGCCCTGGGTATAGGGTGAGCATCAGTTTTGGTTACCAAGTTGAGACCTCTATAGTCTACACAAAACCGCATTTCCTTCTTTCCATCTTTGGAATGGGGTTTTGGTACAAGAACCACAGGAGAAGCCCATGGACTTTCAGAGTGCTCAACCACTCCTAGTTCTAGCATTTTCTGGACCTCTTGCTTTATGCAGTCCCTGACATGGTCAGGCTGCCTATAGATCTTACTTTTGACAGGCAAGCTGTCTCCAGTATCTATAGTGTGCTTACACCAAGAAGTGGTACCTGGCACAGTAGAGAAGAGTTCAGAGAATTGATCTAGGAGGTTTATGCAATTGTCTTTCTGCTCAGCAGTAAGACAATCAGCCAAAACTACACCTTCCACCAGAGCATCTTGTTCTGTGGAAGAGAAGAGATCAGGTAGAGGATCACTGTCTTCTTCCTGTCCCTTATCTGTTGCCATGAGCAGGGTGAGATCAGCCCTGTCATAGTAGGTTTCAGGCGGTTGACATGGAGCACCCTAAGGGGACTCCTGGAAGTGCCTAAGTCAACTAAATAGGTGACTTCTCCCTTCTTCTCAACAATTGTGTGGGGTCCACTCCATTTATCTTGGAGTGCTCTTGGGGCCACAGGCTCCAAGACCCACACTTTCTGCCCTGGTTGGTACTGAACCAAAACAGCCTTCTGATCATGCCATTGCTTCTGTAGCTCTTGGCTGGCCTGAAGGTTTTTACTGGCCTTTTTCATGTACTCAGCCATTCTTGATCTGAGGCCAAGTACATAATCCACAATATCCTGCTTAGGAGCTTTTAAAGGTTGTTCCCAACCCTCCTTTACAAGTGTGAGTGGACCCCTAACAGGGTGTCCAAAAAGAAGTTCAAAGGGGCTGAAGCCCACTCCTTTCTGGGGTACCTCCCTGTAGGCAAAAAGGAGGCATGGTAGAAGGATATCCCATCTCCTGCGGAGTTTTTCAGGGAGACCCATAATCATGCCTTTGAGAGTTTTATTAAATCTCTCCACCAGTCCATTTGTTTGTGGATGATAGGGTGTTGTGAACTTGTACGTTACACCACACTCCTTCCACATGGCCTTTAAGCATGCAGACATGAAATTGCTTCCCCTGTCTGATACTACTTCCTTTGGGAAGCCCACCCTGGAAAATATTCCCAGGAGGGCCTTTGCCACTGCAGGTGCTGTAGTGGTCCTTAAAGGAATAGCTTCAGGATATCTTGTGGCATGGCCCACTACCACCAAGATAAACCTATTGCCTGAAGCAGTAGGAGGGTCAAGGGGGCCAACTATGTCAACCCCTACCCTTTCAAAGGGAACCCCAACCACAGGCAGTGGGATAAGGGGTGCCTTTGGGGTGCCACCTGTCTTGCCACTGGCTTGACAGGTTTCACAGGACTTACAAAATTCCTTAGTGTACTCAGACATTCTAGGCCAATGAAACAGGGGAACAAGCCTGTCCCAAGTTTTCATTTGTCCTAGATGCCCAGCTAGGGGAATGTCATGTGCCAGGGTTAGGAGGAACTTTCTGTACTCCTGAGGAATCACTAATCTCCTGGCAGCTCCAGGTTTAGGATCCCTATGCTCAGTGTACAAGAGGTTGTCCTCCCAGTAAACTCTGTGAGAGTCACTGACATCCCCATTAGCCTGTTTGACAGCTTGCTGTCTGAGACCCTCTAATGTGGGACAGGTTTGCTGTGACACACTCAGCTCCTCTCTGGCAGGCCCCCCTTCACCCAAAAGCTCAGCAGTGTCTGCTTCCAGCTCCTCTGGTGTAGGTTCTGCACAGGGATGGAATTCTTCTTCCTCAGAAGTTGAATACACTGTAGAGGGAGGGATAGTAGGAAGTGGTTTGCTTCTACTAGCCCTAGCTTTAGGGAGCACTTGGTCCATTGTTCCAGGATCCAAGCTTCCCTGTCCTTTTTGCTTTTTGGCCTGAGCCCTTGTCAAAGCAAAAATATGCCCTGGGATGCCCAGCATTGCTGCATGGGCCTCCAACTCCACATCTGACCAAGCTGATGTCTCCAAATCATTCCCTAATAGACAGTCTACAGGTAAATCTGAAGCTACCACAACTTTCTTTGGACCAGTAACCCCCCCCCCAGTTGAGATTAACAACAGCCATGGGGTGGCTAAGTGTGTTGTTGTGAGCATCGGTTACTTGGTACTGGTGACCAAGTAGGTGTTGTTCAGGGTGGACCAGTTTCTCTATGACCATAGTCACACTGGCACCAGTGTCCCTGTAGGCCTGAACCTCAACACCATTTATTAGGGGTAGCTGCTTGTACTTATCCATATTAAGGGGACAAGCAACTAAGGTGGCTAAATTAATAGCCCCCTCAGAGACTAACACAGCCTCTGTGGCCTCCCTAACAAGGCCAACCCCAACTAAGTTACCAATAGTGAGCCCAGCTACTCCCTTGGATTGGCTATTAGTAGGTTTGCTCCCACCACCACTGCTATTAGTAGGGACACTAGGGGTAGCAGTAGGGGTTGTAGTGGTAGGAGCATTGGTGCTTTTCTTTGGACAACTGGGATCTGTTGTCCAATGGCCTTTTATTTTACATAAATAGCACCATGGTTTCTTTTCCTTGTTCTGATTAAAAGAGGATTTGGGCCCACCACCCCCACCAGAGTGTTTTTGTGGGCCTGATGAAGACTCATTTTTAGATTTGTCCCCACCCTTGGCAGAAGACTTACCATCCTTCTTTTTGTTGCCATCTTTGTCACCCCCTGTATGAACTTTTCTGTTCACCCTTGTTCTGACCCATTTGTCTGCCTTCTTTCCCAATTCTTGGGGAGAGGTCAGATCAGAGTCCACCAAGTACTGGTGCAACAAATCAGACACACAATTATTAAGAATATGCTCTCTCAGGATCAAGTTATACAGGCTGTCATAATCAGTAACTTTACTGCCATGTAACCACCCCTCCAAGGCCTTCACTGAATGGTCAATGAAATCAACCCAGTCTTGTGAAGACTCCTTTTTGGTCTCTCTGAACTTTATCCTGTACTGTTCAGTGGTTAAGCCATAACCATCCAGGAGTGCATTCTTAAGAACTTGGAAATTATTAGCATCATTTTCTTTCACAGTAAGGAGCCTATCCCTACCTTTTCCACTAAATGATAGCCATAGGATAGCAGCCCACTGCCTTTCAGGGACATCCTGTACAACACAGGCCCTCTCAAGTGCAACAAACCACTTGTTAATGTCAACCCCTCCTTATAAGGGGGAACTATCTTGTGCAGATTCCTGGAATCATGCTCTTTTGCAGGATGACTATGGGGAATACTGCTGCTGCCACCATGGGTATCTAAACCCAACTTCTGTCTTTCTTTCTCTAGTTCAAAAGACTGTCTATCCAAATCCAGCTGTTGCTTTTTAAGCTTCAGTCTGGTTTGTTCCACTCTCAACTTATTGAGTTCCCTTTCTAACATTCTGTCATCAGGGTTGATGGGAGGGACATTCTTAGACACAGAAGAATGAACAGAAGGAGACCTGTCCCTTACAGAAGCCACCCTAACAGCTTGGCTAACAGAAACATCACTACCAGTATGGTGAGAATAAATGCTTTTGCTATGATGTGAGACAACACTATTTATATGGTGAGGCTCTCCATCATTACCAACTATGCTAGACTGTCTAGTAATGGGCAGGCTAGGAAGTTTCTTTCCTGAACCTTTTCCTGGGGGAGTCCCTGGATCAGATTGGGAACCATTTGCTACTTTTTCAACAGATGTGGCCCCTATGGCCTTATCTTGTTCTCTAAGCATGTTAAGCAATAATTCCAAAGAAGGATTCTTCCCTACACTCAAACCTCTCTCTATGCAGAGACTCCTTGCTCCTTTCCAGCTAAGGTGATCATATGCAAGTTTGGACAGATCAACATTGTGGCCTGTGCCAGACATTTTTAGAGAGAGTTAAAGTGATAGAAAAAGAGAAAAAAGTTTTCAGAACTTTTTAGAAAGACAGAAAAAAAACTTTTTAAACTTTTAAGAACTTTTTGAAAGTTTAGAAGTACTTTTCAGCACTTAGAAAAGAGTGAAAAGAGGAAATGCAAAACGTTTTGGCTATGTGTATATACACTGACCTTGTTTTGTATATTTTTCTCTTATGAAAAGTACAATGACAAGAGTGGTAAGTAGTCTCAAAGCACTTATCCCACCGCTGCACAACCAATGTAGGAGGCTGGACTGGCTTGTAGTGAGTACCAAGGGGTACTTGCACCTTGCACCAGGCCCAGTTATCCCTTATTAGTGTATAGGGTGTCTAGCAGCTTAGGCTGATAGATAATGGTAGCTTAGCAGAGCAGCTTAGGCTGAACTAGGAGACGTGTGAAGCTACTACAGTACCACTTAGTGTCATATGCACAATATCATAAGAAAACACAATACACAGTTATACTAAAAATAAAGGTACTTCATTTTTATGACAATATGCCAAAGTATCTTAGAGTGTACCCTCAGTGAGAGGATAGGAAATATACACAAGATAAATATACACAATAGCAAAAATATGCAGTATAGTCTTAGAAAACAGTGCAAACAATGTATAGTTACAATAGGATGCAATGGGGAAACATAGGGATAGGGGCAACACAAACCATATACTCCAAAAGTGGAATGCGAACCACGAATGGACCCCAAACCTATGTGACCTTGTAGAGGGTCGCTGGGACTATTAGAAAATAGTGAGAGTTAGAAAAATAACCCTCCCCAAGACCCTGAAATGTGAGTGCAAAGTGCACTAAAGTTCCCCTAAGGACAAAGAAGTCGTGTTAGAGGAATAATGCAGGAAAGACACAAACCAACAATGCAACAACTGTGGATTTCCAATCTAGGGTACCTGTGGAACAAGGGGACCAAGTCCAAAAGTCACAAGCAAGTCGGAGATGGGCATATGCCCAGGAAATGCCAGCTGCGGGTGCAAAGAAGCTTCTACTGGACAGAAGAAGCTGCGGTTTCTGCAGGAACGAAAAGGGCTAGAGACTTCCCCTTTGGTGGACGGATCCCTCTCGCCGTGTAGAGTCGTGCAGAAGTGTTTTGCCGCCGAAAAAACGCCAACAAGCCTTGCTAGCTGCAAATCGTGCGGTTAGCGTTTTTGGACTCTGCTGTGGCCCTGGAGGGACCAGGAGGTCGCAAATTGGACCAGGAGAGAGAGAGGACGTTGAGCAAGACAAGGAGCCCTCTCAGCAGCAGGTAGCACCCGGAGAAGTGCCAGAAACAGGCACTATGAGGATGCGTGAAACGGTGCTCACCCGAAGTCGCACAAAGAAGTCCCACGTCGCCGGAGAACAACTTAGGAGGTCGTGCAATGCAGGTTAGAGTGCCGTGGACCCAGGCTGGACTGTGCACAAAGGATTTCCGCCGGAAGTGCACGGAGGCCGGAGTAGCTGCAAAAGTCGTGGTTCCCAGCAATGCAGTCTAGCGAGGTGAGGCAAGGACTTACCTCCACCAAACTTGGACTGAAGAGTCACTGGACTGTGGGGGCCACTTGGACAGAGTTGCTGGATTCGAGGGACCTCGCTCGTCGTGCTGAGAGGAGACCCAAGGGACCGGTAATGCAGCTTTTTGGTGCCTGCGGTTGCAGGGGGAAGATTCCGTCGACCCACGGGAGATTTCTTCGGAGCTTCTGGTGCAGAGAGGAGGCAGACTACCCCCACAGCATGCACAAACAGGAAAACAGTCGAGAAGGCGGCAGGATCAGCGTTACAGAGTTGCTGTAGCCGTCTTAGCTACTTTGTTGCAGTTTTGCAGGCTTCCAGCGCGGTCAGCAGTCGATTCCTTATCAGAAGGTGAAAAGAGAGATGCAGAGGAACTCGGCTGAGCTCTTGCATTCGTTATCTAAAGTTTCCCCAGAGACAGAGACCCTAAATAGCCAGAAAAGAGGGTTTGGCTACCTAGGAGAGAGGATAGGCTAGCAACACCTGAAGGAGCCTATCACAAGGAGTCTCTGACGTCACCTGGTGGCACTGGCCACTCAGAGCAGTCCAGTGTGCCAGCAGCACCTCTGTTTCCAAGATGGCAGAGGTCTGGAGCACACTGGAGGAGCTCTGGACACCTCCCAGGGGAGGTGCAGGTCAGGGGAGTGGTCACTCCCCTTTGTCCAGTTTCGCACCAGAGCAGGGCTAAGGGGTCCCCTGAACCGGTGTAGACTGGCTTATGCAGAATTGGGCACATCTGTGCCCAACAAAGCATTTCCAGAGGCTGGGGGAGGCTACTCCTCCCCTGCCTTTACACCATTTTCCAAAGGGAGAGGGTGTCACACCCTCTCTCAGAGGAAGTTCTTTGTTCTGCCATCCTGGGCCAGGCCTGGCTGGACCCCAGGAGGGCAGATGCCTGTCTGAGGGGTTGGCAGCAGCAGCAGCTGCAGTGAAACCCCAGGAAGGGCAGTTTGGCAGTACCAGGGTCTGTGCTACAGACCACTGGGATCATGGGATTCTGCCAACTATGCCAGGATGGCATAGAGGGGGCAATTCCATGATCATAGACATGTTACATGGCCATATTCGGAGTTACCATTGTGAAGCTACATATAGGTAGTGACCTATATGTAGTGCACACGTGTAATGGTGTCCCCGCACTCACAAAGTTCAGGGAATTGGCTCTGAACAATGTGGGGGCACCTTGGCTAGTGCCAGGGTGCCCTCACACTAAGTAACTTTGCACCTAACCTTTACCAGGTAAAGGTTAGACATATAGGTGACTTATAAGTTACTTAAGTGCAGTGTAAAATGGCTGTGAAATAACGTGGACGTTATTTCACTCAGGCTGCAGTGGCAGGCCTGTGTAAGAATTGTCAGAGCTCCCTATGGGTGGCAAAAGAAATGCTGCAGCCCATAGGGATCTCCTGGAACCCCAATAACCTGGGTACCTCAGTACCATATACTAGGGAATTATAAGGGTGTTCCAGTAAGCCAATGTAAATTGGTAAAATGGTCACTAGCCTGTTAGTGACAATTTGGAAAGAAATGAGAGAGCATAACCACTGAGGTTCTGATTAGCAGAGCCTCAGTGAGACAGTTAGTCACTACACAGGTAACACATTCAGGCACACTTATGAGCACTGGGGCCCTGGGTTACCAGGGTCCCAGTGACACATACAACTAAAACAACATATATACAGTGAAAAATGGGGGTAACATGCCAGGCAAGATTGAACTTTCCTACACCTACAAGGTGGTCACTAACTGGCCCATCTTGTCGTGGATTTGCTGGTAGGCTCCAAGGACTCTGGTGATGGCCTTCTGGCTAGTCATGTCTTGTAGCTGCCTCGTCCATTTGCCCACAATTGGCCTCCCACTAGTTCTTGCACCCTGTGCCTGTGCCCCGTCTGACTGACACCAGGGCCTATTTATCCTGTGTTAGGCCCGTTGACTCCTGCCCCTGTCCTGTGGGGCACACTGAAGATTGATGTGACCTTGGGACACAGGTATGGGAAGGTGGGCTCTGCTGTGCACTGGCTGCCACAGGGGAGGTGGTTTGTGTGGTGGGCAGGGTGAGGCTGGTGGTGGTGGACTGGCCACTCATGCCTGATGGGCCAGGTTTGTCATCTGAATCCAGATTTCCTTGGGAGTCCTCCCCTATTGAACCTACTTCCAGGCCTGGGCTGTCTGTCACTGGGCTCGTCTGCTGTGTATCAGTACTTGGGAGACCTGTGTAATGAGAGGTATTATGTCATATTGTGGTTTTGTTGCAGTGAGACACATGGTTGTATGTATTTGCAGATCAGTAATGGCATTGACAGTTACCAGTCCACTGCTTGTGTTACTATCAGTGGAAAGTTGCAAAGGGGCTTTTTTGTAGTATATTGATTATTTGTCTTGCTACTGTCATTGCCATGTACTGATGTGCATTCCTACTACTTATTTGTGATGATGACTGACATGGTTTGACGTGCAATTGCAGATCAGTGATGTGGATGTAGCAGTCATGCAGGGGTAGGGAGTGTTGCATTGTGGTAGTTGTGGTAGAATCCACAGAGACATCGATTGGGTGGCTTTTGTTATTTATTTTTATTTACTGTTTGGTTCTTTTCCTGCCAATGGCAGGGTGAATGCTGAGTGAGCGTGGGCTTCACGCTAATTTCAAAACTGCGCATTATTGAGTAGTACATGGGACCTAAAGTAAATCGTACTTCGTATGACATTAAGAATTTGGTCCAGGCGATCATTGGCTTGTAGTTCCTTGATTGATGTTCCCTTTGAAACTTTCTCCACCTTAGTGTCAAACAATAGACATAAAAGAAAGACTACGTGGACATTTCAGAGGTGTGTTCTTCAAGAAGCTGATACAATTCTCTCTCTGCTGGGGAATGGCTCTAGAGGTCAAAATAACAAGAATAACGTCACCAATCTGCGACGCCCTACTTTGCTGCCAGCGTAGCATAAATATATAAATGACATTTACTTAGGTTGTCAATTGTAGGGGCCCGAGTACTCTACAGATTGTCTGTGCTACAGTTCGCCAAGATCGCTAAGACCGCACCAAGTCCGCGCAGTCCATCGGAAGGCTGCCCCCTTGAAGGTCATAAAGACACTGAATCATAGGCTGGGAGGCCTAACTATCCAACCAGCTGGCAACCTAGCTATTCAACCAGCAGGCGGCCAATTTAACGTGGTCCTGTAACTATCTGAACACAGAAACTTTATCGTGGTCCAGGCGGCCCCCGTCTAAATGGCCTAAGCCATACAAATTTCAGCAGCAGTGATCCTGAGATTTCCTGTGCGACCTGCCCCCGTAGAAGACGTGTGCAGCATCTCAGGCTGACAGCTCGGAGAGCAGCATATCCGGAAAATCGTTAAGCATATTTTGATCCCAGGTGGCCCTAAGGGTTCCCCAGAGCTCCAGAGGGGTGGTTCCATACAGGAGAGAACATACAGGAGTGTCCAACAGAGTCTGGTCAGCGTAAGCGGCCGTGGATCCCCTGGTGCGGTTTGCTGCCTTTCTCCTTTCTCCTCCTAGTACCTTCGGCTCGTCTCACCTTGCTCTTTATCATCCGTTCCAACCTGAAAATAAGGCACAGCTGCCTCAACTTCTGAAATTGCTCCGATTGATCTCCAAGGTGTTAGCAAAGGTACAATGACTGCCAAAAAACTGAGATCTGGCCGTCTACTTCCTGGGAGGTTTTGCTCCAAAACCAAATCTAATCCTCTCCGCAACAAGGGTATAGCCATCCCGGGGCTGAAATGTAGAAACCAAATCTTTTCCCTCTGGGATAAAGCTCCCTCTGTACCCCCAGAGTCTTTGCTGACTGGCAACAGGATCACTCATTTGCCAGGGGTCCAACTGCATTCTAGCTACAAGGGGTTAGCATGCCTCAATGTCTCTGAAGATGTATTTCAGGATTTCCCCATTCCCTTAGTATCCCCCCCATACCGAGACCCTTGCTCCAAGTATAGTTGCTGCACCCTCCTACAATACCATCCTTCCTTCAGTTTGTAACTCTGATGGCTTCACCCAGAAAAGGGTGGGCTCGTACATCGGAGCTGTGGAAAAAATCCCCTCTCAAAGTACTGTTCTGGGTCACCGGTTGGATGACTTCACGCTTCCTGATCTGGACTTAGATCTATACAAAAGATATGGTCCTCAACAGGGGGCGAACACCCTCCAGTCTCCCCCGCCACTGTCTATGGACCTGAAACTCTTCAGTAGTACCCACTCTAACCACCCCTCATTATGCTTGCATCTTTCAGCAACCCGTGACTTAAACATAAATGCCAATCTTCCAAGTAATCCTCCGGTTTAAAACATACAGGTCTCCTCTTGTTTCCTTAGTCTAGAGAGACTACTTTCATCTATTTTAATCCTTTTGGAAAAATTTGTTGGGGATCCGATTGTATTATTAACACTGTTGCAATCATACTAAAAGAACTAATCGCCAGCAAAGGAGATAACCGCAAATCTCCTACATCGCAACGAGAAGAAGCTTCGGCACCGTCTAGTGCCATAGAGAACAAGGCGGCTCAACCTGGGATTGACTTCAGCTCCCAGGCAGGCAAGCCTCTGGATAAGGCACTCCCTACGAACCCAGTTCGACTCAAAAGTCCGGTTGACGCTATCCGATTTATTTTGAATGATTTTTCCCCAGAGTTCTTCCCGATTTTTAAAGCACGTCTGAAGGCAAATACAGTGACTGAAGAAACTTGTCCACAAATGCTCATGCACAAAAAGAAAAACCTCAAAAGAGCCAAAAAACTAAATTGTAGGTTCTCCAAAAAAGGTTGGAGAAAGGTGCACTTCCCAGAGGGTTTCCTTACATCTGAAGAACTCCCTCTCCCGGAGGATGTCGCTCCTTAACACCATGCCATCTTCTCTGATTCTCAAGTACAGGTTGCTCTCTTTGTACTGCCTGCGGGCCCAGTATGGTCAGTCCACCTTCGAGGCAAAATCTGCCTACATTACAAACAAGTATGCTTCCACTGAATCCTTTTGCACAACCGTTCGGAGCTCCAACGTGGTCCAAACCTCGGCCGGTCAGGTCACCACCTCTGCGAAGGACGTAGAATCGAAATTATGTGGACACTTTGGCTTAGACTTTAACCTCCTGTTTGACACTGAACCACTTCTAAATAGATCTCTATTTCAAAAGTGTTTTTCAGAGGTAGAGTCGCTTCGCTCAATAGTTAGCAATGACTTACACTCAGTATTCTTGGAGGACTTGAGTTTTGGCCCCACAACTAGAGTGTTTTTTTACTCTGAATTGTTAGTCCGTAAAATTCTAAATAATTCAGATAGCTTGCAATGCAAAGGTATTGATGTTGCCCCCACTCCAAGGGTCCCGGTGTAGGAGGCTGGACTGGCTTGTAGTGAGTACCAAGGGGTACTTGCACCTTGCACCAGGCCCAGTTATCCCTTATTAGTGTATAGGGTGTCTAGCAGCTTAGGCTGATAGATAATGGTAGCTTAGCAGAGCAGCTTAGGCTGAACTAGGAGACGTGTGAAGCTACTACAGTACCACTTAGTGTCATATGCACAATATCATAAGAAAACACAATACACAGTTATACTAAAAATAAAGGTACTTTATTTTTATGACAATATGCCAAAGTATCTTAGAGTGTACCCTCAATGAGAGGATAGGAAATATACACAAGATATATATACACAATAGCAAAAATATGCAGTATAGTCTTAGAAAACAGTGCAAACAATGTATAGTTACAATAGGATGCAATGGGGAAACATAGGGATAGGGGCAACACAAACCATATACTCCAAAAGTGGAATGCGAACCACGAATGGACCCCAAACCTATGTGACCTTGTAGAGGGTCGCTGGGACTATTAGAAAATAGTGAGAGTTAGCAAAATAACCCTCCCCAAGACCCTGAAAAGCGAGTGCAAAGTGCACTAAAGTTCCCCTAAGGACAAAGTAGTCGTGTTAGAGGAATAATGCAGGAAAGACACAAACCAGCAATGCAACAACTGTGGATTTCCAATCTAGGGTACCTGTGGAACAAGGGGACCAAGTCCAAAAGTCACAAGCAAGTCGGAGATGGGCAGATGCCCAGGAAATGCCAGCTGCGGGTGCAAAGAAGCTTCTACTGGACAGAAGAAGCTGAGGTTTCTGCAGGAACGAAAAGGGCTAGAGACTTCCCCTTTGGTGGACGGATCCCGCTCGCCTTGGAGAGTCGTGCAGAAGTGTTTTCCCGCTGAAAGGACGCCAACAAGCCTTGCTAGTCGCAAATCGTGCGTTTGGCGTTTTTGGACGCTGCTGGGGCCCAGGAGGGACCAGGAGGTCGCAAATTGGACCTGAAGAGAGAGGGGACGTCGAGCAAGACAAGGAGCCCTCTCTGAAGCAGGTAGCACCCGGAGAAGTGCCAGAAACAGGCACTACGAGGATGCGTGAAACGGTGCTCGCCAAAGTTGCACAAAGGAGTCCCACGTCGCCGGAGACCAACTTAGAAAGTCGTGCAATGCAGGTTAGAGTGCCGTGGACCCAGGCTTGGCTGTGCACAAAGGATTTCCGCCGGAAGTGCACAGGGGCCGGAGTAGCTGCAAAGTCGCGGTTCCCAGCAATGCAGCCCAGCGAGGTGAGGCAAGGACTTACCTCCACCAAACTTGGACTGAAGAGTCACTGGACTGTGGGGGTCACTTGGACAGAGTCGGTGGATTCGAGGGACCTCGCTCGTCGTGCTGAGAGGAGACCCAAGGGACCGGTAATGCAGCTTTTTGGTGCCTGCGGTTGCAGGGGGAAGATTCCGTCGACCCACGGGAGATTTCTTCGGAGCTTCTGGTGCAGAGAGGAGGCAGACTACCCCCACAGCATGCACAAGCAGGAAAACAGTCGAGAAGGCGGCAGGATCAGCGTTACAGAGTTGCAGTAGTCGTCTTTGCTACTAGGTTGCAGGTTTGCAGGCTTCCAGCGCGGTCAGCGGTCGATTCCTTATCAGAAGGTGAAGAGAGAGATGCAGAGGAACTCGGCTGAGCTCATGCATTCGTTATCTGAAGTTTCCCCAGAGACAGAGACCCTAAATAGCCAGAAAATAGGGTTTGGCTACCTAGGAGAGAGGGTAGGCTACTAACACCTGAAGGAGCCTATCAGCAGGAGTCTCTGACGTCACCTGGTGGCACTGGCCACTCAGAGCAGTCCAGTGTGCCAGCAGCACCTCTGTTTCCAAGATGGCAGAGGTCTGGAGCACACTGGAGGAGCTCTGGACACCTCCCAGGGGAGGTGCAGGTCAGGGGAGTGGTCACTCCCCTTTCCTTTGTCCAGTTTCGCGCCAGAGCAGGGCTAAGGGGTCCCTGAACCGGTGTAGACTGGCTTATGCAGAATTGGGCACATCTGTGCCCAACAAAGCATTTCCAGAGGCTGGGGGAGGCTACTCCTCCCCTGCCTTCACACCATTTTCCAAAGGGAGAGGGTGTCACACCCTCTCTCAGAGGAAGTTCTTTGTTCTGCCATCCTGGGCCAGGCCTGGCTGGACCCCAGGAGGGCAGATGCCTGTCTGAGGGGTTGGCAGCAGCTGCAGTGAAACCCCAGGAAGGGCAGTTTGGCAGTACCAGGGTCTGTGCTACAGACCACTGGGATCATGGGATTGTGCCAACTATGCCAGGATGGCATAGAGGGGGCAATTCCATGATCATAGACATGTTACATGGCCATATTCGGAGTTACCATTGTGAAGCTACATATAGGTAGTGACCTATATGTAGTGCACGCATGTAATGGTGTCCCCGCACTCACAAAGTTCAGGGAATTGGCTCTGAACAATGTGGGGGCACCTTGGCTAGTGCCAGGGTGCCCTCACACTAAGTAACTTTGCACCTAACCTTTACCAGGTAAAGGTTAGACATATAGGTGACTTATAAGTTACTTAAGTGCAGTGTAAAATGGCTGTGAAATAACGTGGACATTATTTCACTCAGGCTGCAGTGGCAGGCCTGTGTAAGAATTGTCAGAGCTCCCTATGGGTGGCAAAAGAAATGCTGCAGCCCATAGGGATCTCCTGGAACCCCAATACCCTGGGTACCTCAGTACCATATACTAGGGAATTATAAGGGTGTTCCAGTAAGCCAATGTAAATTGGTAAAAATGGTCACTAGCCTGTTAGTGACAATTTGGAAAGAAATGAGAGAGCATAACCACTGAGGTTCTGATTAGCAGAGCCTCAGTGAGACAGTTAGGCACTACACAGGGAACACACACATATAGGCCACAAACTTATGAGCACTGGGGTCCTGACTAGCAGGGTCCCAGTGACACATAACAAACATACTGAAAACATAGGGTTTTCACTATGAGCACTGGGCCCTGGCTAGCAGGATCCCAGTGAGACAGTGAAAACACCCTGGCATACACTCACAAACAGGCCAAAAGTGGGGGTAACAAGGCTAGAAAGAGGCTACTTTCTCACACGACCCCCCCCCAAACGAAGGACAATAAGGCTAACCTTGGCCAGTTGAGACTTTATTGTCTAAGTGGTGATAAGTAGAGAGTAGCTCTGATATAGACTGGTTACTCCCTTTATCATCCACTATATGGTTACTTCCCTGTGGGGATGTAAACCACCCTGTTTGAAGTTTTTTAGCTAAGCAACAATGTGAAGATGTATTTTCAGAGTTTCTATCAGTAAGTTTTAGTTTAGAGCAGTGGGAATTGTCCACTGAACCTATTTGTAGTGATGGAAATGCCAGACAGGGATGCTGTCTCAGAAAAGCCATAGCTGGGCAAAAACTTTGTCCATATGGCTGGAAGAGAGAACAGGGATACTGTTTCTCTTGGGTTGGAGCAGGGCAGGGATGCTGTCCTATCAGCTCCACACTAGGGCAGGGATGCTGTCCTAAGTGTTGTGAGGCAGTGCAGAGTTTCTGCACTAAAGTTTCTCTGGGAGGGTTGGAGGGATGCTCCATGTTAACTAAAATGGTGCTCTTTTTGTCACCAATGTTGGTTATCCCACAGAGAGGTACTTTTACCTCAGGGAGTGCAGCTTTGCCAGCTGATGCTTCCCTTGGAACAGGTGCCACCCCAGGAGAGGTTTCTCCCACCACAGGAATGGTATCCTGAATGGCAGGGTGGTTAGGGGATACTGTGATACCCTTTTTACCTGTTGATGGAGAGGGATCCTGAGTTTTCAGGCCTTCTCTCCTTTGCTTTTTCATTTCAGTAGAAATGAGAGGGAACAATTCCTCTGGGATGCCCAGCATGGCTGCATGGGCATAAAACTCTACATCAGCCCATCTTGAGGCCTCTAGGTCATTACCTAAGAGACAGTCTACAGGTAAGCTAGGTGATACCACCACCTGCTTAGGGCCAGTAACTCCACCCCAACTAAACTGAATTATAGCTAAGGGAAGAAACTTAGTGGAGTTATGGACATCAATAATCTTATACTGTTGTCCAATGATGTGTTGATCAGGGTACACTAGGTTTTCAGCCACCAAAGTGATACTGGCACCTGTGTCCCTGTAGGCCAAGGCCTCAACACCATTTATTGAAACTGTCTGCCTATACTTATCCATTGTAAGGGGACAAGCAGCCAGTGTGGCAAGGCCAATGCCACTAGGTGTGACAGAAACTGTCTTGGGACTGACTACCCCAGTTTCTACTATGGACCCAAAAGTGAACCCAACTACACCCTTAACTTGACTGTTGCCAGCAGTCCCACCACTAGTACCACTACTGCTAGGGGCACTAGAGCTTGATGTATTAGTGGTGGTAGGCTCAGGGGGTTTACCTGGACAGGACTTATCCCCTGGCCTATGGCCTCTGATTTTACACACAAAGCACCAAGGCTTTTTAATGTGTGCAGGTTGGGAAGAAGAGGAAGAATTTGTTTTATCCCCACCCTCTGAAGAGTGTTTAAGATTTGAAGTGGGATCTTTGGTTTTACCCTTATCCCCATGCTTATCTTGAGATTTTTCACCATCTTTCTTCTTATTGCCATCTTTGTCACCCCCTGTATGAACTTTTCTGTTCACCCTTGTTCTGACCCATTTGTCTGCCTTCTTTCCCAATTCTTGGGGAGAGGTCAGATCAGAGTCTACCAGGTACTGGTGCAACAAATCAGACACACAATTATTAAGTATATGCTCTCTCAAGATTGTGTTATACAGGCTTTCATAATCAGTAACTTTACTGCCATGTAACCACCCCTCCAAGGCCTTCACTGAATGGTCAATGAAATCAACCCAGTCTTGTGAAGACTCCTTTTTGGTCTCTCTGAACTTTATCCTGTATTGTTCAGTGGTTAAGCCATAACCATCCAGGAGTGCATTCTTAAGAACTGTAAAATTATTGGCATCACTTTCTTTCACAGTAAGGAGTCTATCCCTACCCTTTCCACTAAATGATAGCCATAGGATAGCAGCCCACTGCCTTTGAGGGACATCCTGTACAACACAGGCCCTCTCAAGTGCAGCAAACCACTTGTTAATGTCATCCCCCTCCTTATAAGGGGGAACTATCTTGTGCAGATTCCTGGAATCATGCTCTTTTGCAGGATGACTATGGGGAATACTGCTGCTGCCACCATGGGTTTCTAAACCCAACTTCTGTCTTTCCTTCTCTAGTTCAAAAGACTGTCTATCCAAATCCAGCTGTTGCTTTTTAAGCTTCAGTCTGGTTTGTTCCACCCTCAACTTATTGAGTTCCCTCTCTAACATTCTGTCATCAGGGTTGGTGGGAGGGACATTCCTAGATACAGAGGTATGATGGGAATGAACAGAAGGAGACCTGTCCCTTACAGAAGCCACCCTAACAGCTTGGTTAACAGAAACATTACTACCAGTATGGTGAGAATAAATGCTTTTGCTATGATGTGAGACAACACTATTTGTATGGTGTGGCTCATCATCATTACCAACTATGCTAGACTGTCTAGTAATGGGCAGGCTAGGAAGTTTCTTTCCTGAATCTTTTCCTGGGGGAGTCCCTGAATCAGATTGAGAACTATTAGGTACTTTTTCAACAGATGAGGCACCTATGGCCTTATCCTGTTCTCTAAGCATGTTAAGTAACAGTTCCAAGGAAGGATTCTTCCCTACACTCAAACCTCTCTCTATACAGAGACTCCTTGCTCTTTTCCAGCTAAGGTTGTCATATGCAAGTTTGGACAGATCAACATTCTGGCCTGTGCCAGACATTTTTAGAGAGAGTTAAAGTGATAGTAAAAGATAAAAAGTTTTTCAGAGCTTTTAGAAAGACAGAGAAAAAAAACTTTTTAAACTTTTTAGAACTTTTCAGAAAGTTAGAAGTACTTTTCAGCACTTAGAAAAGAGTGAAAAGAGGAAATGCAAAACTTTTTGGCTATGTGTATATACACTGACCTTGTTTTGTATATTTTTCTCTTATGAAAAGTACAATGACAAGAGTGGTAAGTAGTCTCAAAGCACTTATCCCACCACTGCACAACCAATGTAGGAGGCTGGACTGGCTTGTAGTGAGTACCAAGGGGTACTTGCACCTTGCACCAGGCCCAGTTATCCCTTATTAGTGTATAGGGTGTCTAGCAGCTTAGGCTGATAGATAATGGTAGCTTAGCAGAGCAGCTTAGGCTGAACTAGGAGACGTGTGAAGCTACTACAGTACCACTTAGTGTCATATGCACAATATCATAAGAAAACACAATACACAGTTATACTAAAAATAAAGGTACTTTATTTTTATGACAATATGCCAAAGTATCTTAGAGTGTACCCTCAGTGAGAGGATAGGAAATATACACAAGATATATATACACAATAGCAAAAATATGCAGTATAGTCTTAGAAAACAGTGCAAACAATGTATAGTTACAATAGGATGCAATGGGGAAACATAGGGATAGGGGCAACACAAACCATATACTCCAAAAGTGGAATGCGAACCACGAATGGACCCCAAACCTATGTGACCTTGTAGAGGGTCGCTGGGACTATTAGAAAATAGTGAGAGTTAGCAAAATAACCCTCCCCAAGACCCTGAAAAGCGAGTGCAAAGTGCACTAAAGTTCCCCTAAGGACAAAGTAGTCGTGTTAGAGGAATAATGCAGGAAAGACACAAACCAGCAATGCAACAACTGTGGATTTCCAATCTAGGGTACCTGTGGAACAAGGGGACCAAGTCCAAAAGTCACAAGCAAGTCGGAGATGGGCAGATGCCCTGGAAATGCCAGCTGCGGGTGCAAAGAAGCTTCTACTGGACAGAAGAAGCTGAGGTTTCTGCAGGAACGAAAAAGGCTAGAGACTTCCCGTTTGGTGGACGCATCCCTCTCGCCTTGGAGAGTCGTGCAGACGTGTTTTCCCGCTGAAAGGACGCCAACAAGCCTTGCTAGTCGCAAATCGTGCGTTTGGCGTTTGTGGACGCTGCTGGGGCCCAGGAGGGACCAGGAGGTCGCAAATTGGACCTGAGGAGAGAGGGGACGTCGAGCAAGACAAGGAGCCCTCTCTGAAGCAGGTAGCACCCGTAGAAGTGCCAGAAACAGGCACTACGAGGATGCGTGAAACGGTGCTCGCCGAAGTTGCACAAAGGAGTCCCACGTCGCCGGAGACCAACTTAGAAAGTCGTGCAATGCAGGTTAGAGTGCCGTGGACCCAGGCTTGGCTGTGCACAAAGGATTTCCGCCGGAAGTGCACAGGGGCCGGAGTAGCTGCAAAGTCGCGGGTCCCAGCAATGCAGCCCAGCGAGGTGAGGCAGGGACTTACCTCCACCAAATTTGGACTGAAGAGTCACTGGACTGTGGGGGTCACTTGGACAGAGTCGCTGGATTCGAGGGACCTCGCTCGTCGTGCTGAGAGGAGACCCAAGGGACCGGTAATGCAGCTTTTTGGTGCCTGCGGTTGCAGGGGGAAGATTCCGTCGACCCACGGGAGATTTCTTCGGAGCTTCTGGTGCAGAAAGGAGGCAGACTACCCCCACAGCATGCACAAGCAGGAAAACAGTCGAGAAGGCGGCTGGATCAGCGTTACAGAGTTGCAGTAGTCGTCTTTGCTACTATGTTGCAGGTTTGCAGGCTTCCAGCGCGGTCAGCGGTCGATTCCTTATCAGAAGGTGAAGAGAGAGATGCAGAGGAACTCGGATGAGCTCATGCATTCGTTATCTGAAGTTTCCCCAGAAACAGAGACCCTAAATAGCCAGAAAAGAGGGTTTGGCTACCTAGGAGAGAGGATAGGCTACTAACACCTGAAGGAGCCTATCAGCAGGAGTCTCTGACGTCACCTGGTGGCACTGGCCACTCAGAGCAGTCCAGTGTGCCAGCAGCACCTGTTTCCAAGATGGCAGAGGTCTGGAGCACACTGGAGGAGCTCTGGACACCTCCCAGGGGAGGTGCAGGTCAGGGGAGTGGTCACTCCCCTTTCCTTTGTCCAGTTTCGCGCCAGAGCAGGGCTAAGGGGTCCCTGAACCGGTGTAGACTGGCTTATGCAGAATTGGGCACATCTGTGCCCAACAAAGCATTTCCAGAGGCTGGGGGAGGCTACTCCTCCCCTGCCTTCACACCATTTTCCAAAGGGAGAGGGTGTCACACCCTCTCTCAGAGGAAGTTCTTTGTTCTGCCATCCTGGGCCAGGCCTGGCTGGACCCCAGGAGGGCAGATGCCTGTCTGAGGGGTTGGCAGCAGCAGCAGCTGCAGTGAAACCCCAGGAAGGGCAGTTTGGCAGTACCAGGGTCTGTGCTACAGACCACTGGGATCATGGGATTGTGCCAACTATGCCAGGATGGCATAGAGGGGGCAATTCCATGATCATAGACATGTTACATGGCCATATTCGGAGTTACCATTGTGAAGCTACATATAGGTAGTGACCTATATGTAGTGCACGCATGTAATGGTGTCCCCGCACTCACAAAGTTCAGGGAATTGGCTCTGAACAATGTGGGGGCACCTTGGCTAGTGCCAGGGTGCCCTCACACTAAGTAACTTTGCACCTAACCTTTACCAGGTAAAGGTTAGACATATAGGTGACTTATAAGTTACTTAAGTGCAGTGTAAAATGGCTGTGAAATAACGTGGACATTATTTCACTCAGGCTGCAGTGGCAGGCCTGTGTAAGAATTGTCAGAGCTCCCTATGGGTGGCAAAAGAAATGCTGCAGCCCATAGGGATCTCCTGGAACCCCAATACCCTGGGTACCTCAGTACCATATACTAGGGAATTATAAGGGTGTTCCAGTAAGCCAATGTAAATTGGTAAAAATGGTCACTAGCCTGTTAGTGACAATTTGGAAAGAAATGAGAGAGCATAACCACTGAGGTTCTGATTAGCAGAGCCTCAGTGAGACAGTTAGGCACTACACAGGGAACACACACATATAGGCCTCAAACTTATGAGCACTGGGGTCCTGACTAGCAGGGTCCCAGTGACACATAACAAACATACTGAAAACAGAGGGTTTTCACTATGAGCACTGGGCCCTGGCTAGCAGGATCCCAGTGAGACAGTGAAAACACCCTGGCATACACTCACAAACAGGCCAAAAGTGGGGGTAACAAGGCTAGAAAGAGGCTACTTTCTCACACCCGGGGAGCACTACAACTGGTAAGATTACAGAGTATCTCCCCACCTGCAGAAGTACCATAACAGGCACTTAGAAGATCTGAGGACAGCAGTCGACTCAGAGTCACAAACGAGGGTCGCACGACGTCGGAGTCCAACTCAGCGAGTTGGGCAATGCAGGACGGAGTGCTGGGGACCCAGACTAGGCTGTGCACAAAGGAAGTCCTGGAAAAGTGCACAGAAGCCAGAGCAGCTGCAAATCACAGCGTACACAGGTTTGCTGTCTGGCGTGGGGTGGCAAGGACTTACCTCCACCAAATTTGGACAGAAGGGCCACTGGACTGTGGGAGACACTTGGACCCAGCTCCTGTGTTCCAGGGACCACGCTCGTCAGGAT
The DNA here is from genome assembly GCF_031143425.1 of Pleurodeles waltl. NCBI lineage: Eukaryota > Metazoa > Chordata > Amphibia > Caudata > Salamandridae > Pleurodeles > Pleurodeles waltl. The sequence goes on along the minus strand of NW_027149844.1, from coordinate 200,080 downwards.
GAGAGGGGATCCAGAAGACCAGTGATGTAGAAGTATGGTGCCTGGGTTGGCAGGGTGAAGATTCCATCGACCCACGGGAGATTTCTTTTTGGCTTCCCGTGCAGGGTGGAGGCAGACAGCCCTCAGAGCATGCACCACCAGGAAACAGTCGAGAACGCCAGCAGAATGAGGAGCTATAATGTTGCTGGTAGTCATCTTGCTACTTTGTTGCGGTTTTGCAGGCGTCCTGGAGCAGTCAGCGGTCAATCCTTAGCAGAAGTCGAAGAGGGAAGTGCAGAGGAACTCTGGTGAGCTCTTGCATTCGTTATCTGAGGAATAGCCCAGAGGAGAGACCCTAAATAGCCCAAAAAGGAGGATTGGCTACTGCGAAAGGAGGCTTGGCTACTAAGAGAGGTAAGCACCTATCAGGAGGGGTCTCTGACGTCACGTATTGGCACTTGCCACTCAGAGCTGCCCATTGTGCCCAAATGTAGGAAAGTACCATCTTGCCTGGCCTGTTACCCCCATATTTCACTGTATGTATGTTGTTTTAGCCCTTGTGTGACTGGGACCCTGCCAGGCAGGGCCCCCGAGCTCATAGATTGTGCCCTGTATGTGTTCCCTGTGTGGTGTCTAACTGTCTGACTGAGGCTCTGCTAACCAGAACCTCAGTGGTTATGCTCTCTCTGCTTTCCAAAGTTGTCACTAACAGGCTAGTGACTAAATTTACCAATTGACATTGGCATACTGGTACACCCATATAATTTCCTAGTATATGGTACTGAGGTACACAGGGTATTGGGGTTCCAGGAGATCCCTATGGGCTGCAGCATTTCTTTTGCCACCCATTGGGAGCTCTGACAATTCTTACACAGGCCTGCCAGTGCAGCCTGCGTGAAATAACGCCCACGTTATTTCACAGCCATTTACCACTGCACTTAAGTAACTTATAAGTCACCTATATGTCTAACCTTCACCTAGTGAAGGTTGGGTGCAAAGTTACTTTGTGTGTGGGCACCCTGGCACTAGCCAAGGTGCCCCCATATCGTTCAGGGCAAATTCCCCAGACTTTGTGAGTGAAGGGACACCATTACACGCGTGCACTGTACATAGGTCACTACCTATATGTAGCTTCACAATGGTAACTCCGAACATGGCCATGTAACATGTCTAAGATCATGGAATTGTCCCCCCAATGGCATTCTGGCATTAGGGGGACAATTCCATGATCCCCCGGGTCTCTAGCACAGAACCCAGGTACTGCCAAACTGCCTTTCCGGGGTCTCCACTGCAGCTGCTGCCAACCCCTCAGACAGGTTTCTGTCCTCCTAGGGTCCAGGCAGCCCTGGCCCAGGAAGGCAGAACAAAGAACTTCCTCTGAGAGAGGCTGTAACACCCTCTCCCTTTGGAAATAGGTGTGAAGGCTGGGGAGGAGTAGCCTCCCCCAGCCTCTGGAAATGCTTTGATGGGCACAGATGGTGCCCATCTCTGCATAAGCCAGTCTACACCGGTTCAGGGATCCCCCAGCCCTGCTCTGGCACGAAACTGGACAAAGGAAAGGGGAGTGACCACTCCCCTGACCTGCACCTCCTAGGGGAGGTGCCCAGAGCTCCTCCAGTGTGTCCCAGACCTCTGCCATCTTGGAAACAGAGGTGTTTGTGCCACACTGGACTGCTCTGAGTGGCCAGTGCCAGCAGGTGACGTCAGAGGCTCCTTCTGATAGGCTCTTACCTCTCTTGGTAGCCAATCCTCCTTCCTAGGTAGCCAAACCTCCTTTTCTGGCTATTTAGGGTCTCTGCTTTGGGGATCTCACCAGATAACGAATGCAATAGCTCACCAGAGTTCCTCTGCATCTCCCTCTTCACCTTCTACCAAAGGATCGACCGCTGACTGCTGAGGACGCCTGCAAAACTGCAACAAAGTAGCAAGACGACTACTAGCAACCTTGTATCGCTTCATCCTGCTGGCTTTCTCGACTGTTTCCAGGTGGTGCATGCTCTGGGGTAGCCTGCCTCTTTCTTGCACCAGGAGCTCTGAAGAAATCTCCTGTGGGTCGACAGAATCTTGCCCCTGCAACCGCAGGCAACAAAGGACTGCATCACCGGTCCTCTGGGTCCCCTCTGAGCACAACGAGCATGGTCCCTGGAACTCAGCAACTCTGTCCAAGTGACTCCCACAGTCCAGTGACTCTTCAGTCCAAGTTTGGTGGAGGTAAGTCCTTGCTTCCCCACGCTAGACTGCAGAGATGTGTACTGTGTGATTTGCAGCTGCTCCGGCTCCTGTGCACTCTGACAGGATTTCCTTCATGCACATCCAAGCCTTGGTCCCCGGCACTCTGTCCTGCAGTGCACAACCTTCTGAGTTGTCCTCCGGCGTTGTGGGACTCCCTTTTGTGACTTCAGGTGGACTCCGGTTCACTTTTCTTCTAAGTGACTTTTCAGGTATTTCTGCGTGTGCTGCCTGCTTCTGTGAGGGCTCTCTATGTTGCTGGGCGCCCCCTCTGTCCCCTCATCCAAGTGGCGACATCCTGGCCCCTCCTGGGCCACAGCAGCCTCCAAAAACAAACCTTAACAGCGAGCCTTGCAGCTAGCAAGGCTTGTTTGTGGTCTTTCTGCGTGGGAACACCTCTGTAAGCTTCTTCACGACGTGGGACATCCATCTTCCAAAGGGAAGTTCCTAGTCCTCTTGGTTCTTGTAGAACTCCAAGTTTCTTCCAACAGGTGGCAGCTTCCTTGCACCCTCAGCTGGCATTTCCTGGGCTCCTGCCCACTCTCGACACTGTCGCAACTATTGGACTTGGTCCCCTTGTCTTACAGGTACTCAGGTCCGGAAATCCACTGTTGTTGCATTGCTGGTGTTTGTTCTTCCTGCAGAATCCCCCTATCACGACTTCTGTGCTCTCTGGGGGTAGTAGGTGCACTTTACACACAGGGTCTTGGGGTGGGGTATTTTTGTAACCCTCACTGTTTTCTTACAGTCCCAGCGACCCTCTACAAGCTCACATAGGGTTGGGGTCCATTTGTGGTTCGAATTCCACTTTTGGAGCATATGGTTTGTGTTGCCCCTATACCTATGTGCACCTATTGCAATCTACTGTAACTTTACATTGCTTGCATTACTTCCTTGTGCTATTATCTGCATAATTTTGGTTTGTGTACATATATCTTGTGTATATAACTTATCCTCATACTGAGGGTACTCACTGAGATACTTTTGGCATATTGTCATAAAAATAAAGTACCTTTATTTTTAGTACTTCAGTGTATTGTGTTTTCTTATGATATTGTGCATATGACACTAGTGGTATAGTAGGATCTTTACATGTCTCCTGGTTCAGCCTAAGTTGCTTTGCCATAGCTACCTTGCCTATGCTGCTAGAAACACCTCTTCTACACTAATAAGGGATAACTGGACCTGGCACAAGGTGTAAGTACCTCTGGTACCCACTACAAGCCATGCCAGCCTCCTACAGGTTCCTGTAGGAAAGTGACACTTTTTGACATGGTGACCCCCACCTTTTGCTCACTGATTTTGGTGTTGTTGCTAGGTCGTACACTGGGCCCCTGCTAACCAGGCCCCAGTGCCAGTGCTCTTTCCAAAAGACAAGGCAATTTTCAATTGCAACCCAGTTGGCAAGGACTTTAGCAGTCCTGTAAGTCCCTAGTAAATGGTGCTAAAGAGGGCCCCTAGGAGCTGCAGCATGCATTATGCCACCCGAAAGGATCCCAACAAAAATTGCATGCAAACTGCCATTGCAGGCTGAACGAAATAGTGCAAACCATTCTGAAAACATGACTGTGCACACTTCTGTGTTCAATTCCCTCTAACACTGCTTGTCTTATTTGTGAGCCACCCCTTTAGCAGGCCTTAGAGTCCTAATGCAGCAGGCATTTAAGCACATGTGAGGGAACAACTGCATACACAGATGTACCCCTGCAATGCCTAGTTCCATTGTAACACAACTTAGAGATGTCCCTGAAAACAAACTAGCCCAGTAGTGTGCTGGCTGACTGTTATAGTCCAGCCTGCCACTACAGTCAGGTTTCTGACCCCCTTCATGGGAACGCTTGATCTCTTAGAGGCCAGAAACGATGGCTGCTTGGCAGAAGGTGGCATTGCCGCCTCCAGCTGGATGGTTAGCAATTACATATCTGTGCCAGACGCTTTCTAAGCATCTGAGAACCTTTGATATGCAACCCTGCTTTCCTCCAGACCTGGGGAATACCAACCCCTGCCCTGAGGCACATTTGGCACCAGATCAGGTGGAAAATTAGAGATGCAGAAAGTGTGTCACACTGATAGGCTAGGCATACCCCTAATGGTGACCACCTGAAGTGGAGAGTTTAGGAAGGGTTTCACCATCTTCTTTTTGGTGAAACTAGGAATTCTGGAGCAGGTTTATGCCCACTCCCCACAGGAAGTGGTCATATAGGGGATGTAGTCATCCCACAGGGCCCAATGGCTACTACCATCCACTCCCCTAAACGCCCCAAATGTGGGTATTTAGTGCCCCCCTGACACTAGAGACCAAAAAGAGTAGTCACAGTGAGAAGTGAGGACTTCCACTGGACTTGGCTCCAAACCCTGCCTTACTGCTGGAACCTTGAGAATTGCACTGACCTGACTCGTCCAAAAGCTGTACATCTTCCCAACATCCTCCCAAACCCTTGTAGAACTGTCCAGTGCTTCACCAACCAGCTAGCATCTCCCTTGTGGTGCAAGAGCCATCCCTCTGCACTGTCCACATTTATCTGAGACACTGTTTTGCTGGCCATCAGGTCCACTGAGAAAGCATCACACCAGGAGGAGATTTGTGTGGCTCTAGTAGGTCAGCCCCATCTCTCTATTGAGTTTCGAGATGCAAGACCCTTCAGAATGCCCTCTGCACCAATACCAGCGGTACCAGAGCACTTGCATCACCCAATGCTTGTGGAGTGTCCAGTCCAGACACCTCCGAGGTAAAATTTACCTGCATGACATGGAAATTCAGGAACAATGAGGCTGCGCCAAGAGTGTCCCTGCTGTCTTGTTTTCATCCCCTCTGCAGGTCAACCCAAGAACTGTGAGAGCTTCCAACACAGAGGACCAGCCAGACAAATAACACTGCACCCGAGCTCCACAGCTCAGGTTCATGCCAATCAACTATTCACCCTTGCTCTTAAAACCCTCACAGGGTTCTGCCGGACTTGGCTGCTATTCCTCCCTTGCAGCCGGTATTCACAGGTGTAAAATTGCCTACTACTACTGTAGCGTTTGAGGCTACCAACCCGAACAGCACCTCTGCACCCGGACACTCCCGGGCAGGTAAACCCAAGCTGATGGTAGTTCTTTGACATTTGGCCCCCAGCACCTTAACTTCTGAAGGGCACCCCCAAACTCAACTCACAAGTACCACAATACAGTAAATATTGTTGCTACCACAGGAAAACAATACCACATTCAAGCCGCTTGCCTCAAAACTGTCATAGATGCATTTTTCTGTGTTTCTTTGAAAACAATAATATCGAAGGGTACTTATCTGCTTTTGATGATTTTGGTGTCTAAAATAATTTAAGAATCTGTGTTATTTTTATAAATTGGTCACAGATTTCTTTCTTGAGTGCAACAAATGCTTAACACTCCCATCTGATAAGCCTAACTGGCTCGTCCACACAACCACAAAAAGAGAACTTGGGATAATTAAAGAAAACCTTGCAAAACCAAATAGGGTTCGTCTTGACTTTTTGCATGGTGTAGGAAAGTACCATCTTGCCTGGCATGTTACCCCCATTTTTCACTGTATATATGTTGTTTTAGTTGTATGTGTCACTGGGACCCTGTTCACCAGGGCCCCAGTGCTCATAAGTGTGCCTGAATGTGTTACCTGTGTAGTGACTAACTGTCTCACTGAGGCTCTGCTAATCAGAACCTCAGTGGTTATGCTCTCTCATTTCTTTCTAAATTGTCACTAACAGGCTAGTGACCAATTTTACCAATTTACATTGGCTTACTGGAACACCCTTATAATTCCCTAGTATATGGTACTGAGGTACCCAGGGTATTGGGGTTCCAGGAGATCCCTATGGGCTGCAGCATTTCTTTTGCCACCCATAGGGAGCTCTGACAATTCTTACACAGGCCTGCCACTGCAGCCTGAGTGAAATAACGTCCACGTTATTTCACAGCCATTTTACACTGCACTTAAGTAACTTATAAGACACCTATATGTCTAACCTTTACCTGGTAAAGGTTAGGTGCAAAGTTACTTAGTGTGAGGGCACCCTGGCACTAGCCAAGGTGCCCCCACATTGTTCAGGGCCAATTCCCTGAACTTTGTGAGTGCGGGGACACCATTACACGCGTGCACTACATATAGGTCACTACCTATATGTAGCTTCACAATGGTAACTCCGAATATGGCCATGTAACATGTCTAAGATCATGGAATTGCCTCCTCTATGCCATCCTAGCATTGTTGGCACAATTCCATGATCCCAGTGGTCTGTAGCACAGACCCTGGTACTGCCAAACTGCCTTTCCTGGGGTTTCACTGCAGCTGCTGCTGCTGCCAACCCCTCAGACAGGTTTCTGCCCTCCTGGGGTCAAGCCAGGCTTGTCCCAGGATGGCAGAACAAAGGACTTCCTCTGAGAGAGGGTGTTACACCCTCTCCCTTTGGAAAATGGTGTGAAGGCAGGGGAGGAGCAGCCTCCCCCAGCCTCTGGAAATGCTTTCTTGGGCACAGATGTGCCGAATTCTGCATAAGCCAGTCTACACCGGTTCAGGGACCCCTTAGCCCTGCTCTGGCGCGAAACTGGACAAAGGAAAGGGGAGTGACCACTCCCCTGACCTGCACCTCCCCTGGGAGGTGTCCAGAGCTCCTCCAGTGTGCTCCAGACCTCTGCCATCTTGGAAACAGAGGTACTGCTGGCACACTGGACTGCTCTGAGTGGCCAGTGCCACCAGGTGATGTCAGAGACTCCTTGTGATAGGCTCCTTCAGGTGTTGCTAGCCTATCCTCTCTCCTAAGTAGCCAAACCCTCTTTTCAGGCTATTTAGGGTCTCTGTCTCTGGGGAAACTTTAGATAACGAATGCAAGAGCTCATCAGAGTTCCTCTGCATCTCTCTCTTCACCTTCTGCCAAGGAATCGACTGCTGACCGCGCTGGAAGCCTGCAAAACTGCAACAAATTAGCTAAGACGACTACTGAAGTCCTTGCCTCACCTTGCTAGACTGCATTGCTTGGAACCGCGACTTTTGCAGCTACTCCGGCCCCTGTGCACTTCCGGCGGAAATCCTTCATGCACAGCCAAGCCTGGGTCCACGGCACTCTAACCTGCATTGCATGACTTTCTAAGTTGGTCTCCGGCGACGTGGGACTCCTTTGTGTAACTTTGGGTGAGCACCGTTTCATGCATCCTCGTAGTCCCTGTCTTGCTCGACGTCTCCTCTCTCTCCTGGTCCAATTTGCGACCTCCTGGTCCCTCCAGGGCCACAGCAGCGTCCAAAAACGCTAACCGCACGATTTGCAGCTAGCAAGGCTTGTTTGCGTTCTTTCGGCGGGAAAACACTTCTGCACGACTCTCTACAGCGAGTGAAATCCGTCCACCAAAGGGGAAGTCTCTAGCCCTTTTCGTTCCTGCAGAAACCTCAGCTTCTTCTGTCCAGTAGAAGCTTCTTTGCACCCACAGCTGGCATTTCCTGGGCATATGCCCATCTCCGACTTGCTTGTGACTTTTGGACTTGGTCCCCTTGTTCCACAGGTACCCTAGATTGGAAATCCACAGTTGTTGCATTGTTGGTTTGTGTCTTTCCTGCATTATTCCTCTATCACAACTTCTTTGTCCTTAGGGGAACTTTAGTGCACTTTGCACTCACTTTTCAGGGTCTTGGGGAGGGCTAATTTTCTAACTCTCACTATTTTCTAATAGTCCCAGCGACCCTCTACAAGGTCACATAGGTTTGGGGTCCATTCGTGGTTCGCATTCCACTTTTGGAGTATATGGTTTGTGTTGCCCCTATCCCTATGTGTCCCCATTGCATCCTATTGTAACTATACATTGTTTGCACTGTTTTCTAAGACTATACTGCATATTTTTGCTATTGTGTATATATATCTTGTGTATATTTCCTATCCTCTCACTGAGGGTACACTCTAAGATACTTTGGCATATTGTCATAAAAATAAAGTACCTTTATTTTTAGTATAACTGTGTACTGTGTTTTCTTATGATATTGTGCAAGTGACACTTGTGGTACTGTAGTAGCTTCACACGTCTCCTAGTTCAGCCTAAGCTGCTCTGCTAAGCTACCATTATCTATCAGCCTAAGCTGCTAGACACCCTATACACTAATAAGGGATAACTGGGCCTGGTGCAAGGTGCAAGTACCCCTTGGTACTCACTACAAGCCAGTCCAGCCTCCTACAGTTCAGAGCAACCCCAAAGTTACCACACCAGCAGCTCAGGGCCGGTCAGGTGCAGAGGTCAAAGTGGTGCCCAAAACGCATAGGCTTCAATGGAGAAGGGGGTGCCCCGGTTCCAGTCTGCCAGCAGGTAAGCACCCGTGTCTTCGGAGGGCAGACCAGGGGGGTTTTGTAGGGCACCGGGGGGGACACAAATCCACACAGAAAGTACACCCTCAGCAGCACGGGGCGGCCGGGTGCAGTGTGCAAACAAGCGTCGGGTTTGTAATTGAAATCAATGGGAGACCAAGGGGTCTCTTCAGCGATGCAGGCAGGCAAGGGGGGGGCTCCTCGGAGTAGCCACCACCTGGGCAAGGGAGAGGGCCTCCTGGGGGTCACTCCTGCACTGCAGTTCGGACCCTTCAGGTCCTGGGGGCTGCGGGTGCAGTGTCCCTACCAGGCGTCGGGTTCTTAGAAGCAGGCAGTCGCAGTCAGGGGGAGCCTTGGGATTCCCTCTGCAGGCGTCTCTGTGGGGGGTGAGGGGGGGCAACTCTGGCTACTCACGGTCTCGCAGTCGCTGGGGAGTCCTCCCTGAAGTGTTTGTTCTCCTCAAGTCGAGCCGGGGGCGTCGGGTGCAGAGTGGCAAGTCTCACGCTTCCAGCGGGAAACGCAAGTTGTTTTAAAGTTGCTCGTTTGTTACAAAGTTGCAGTCTTGGGTGAACAGAGCCGCTGTCCTCAGGAGTTCTTGGTCCTTCTAGATGCAGGGCAGTCATCTGGGGATTCAGAGGTCGCTGGTCCCTGGGGAGAGCGTCGCTGGAGGAGTGTCTTTTAGAAGTGGGGAGACAGGCCGGCAGAGCTGGGGCCAAAGCAGTTGGTGTCTCCATCTTCTCTGCAGGGTTTTTCAGCTTAGCAGTCCCCTTCATCTTAGGTTGCAGGAATCTGAGTTCCTAGGTTCTGGTGAGCCCTTAAATACTAAATTTAAGGGTGTGTTTAGGTCTGGGGGTTAGTAGCCAATGGCTACTAGCCCTGAGGGTGGCCACACCCTCTTTGTGCCTCCTCCCTGATGGGAGGGGGGCACATCCCTAATCCTATTGGGGGAATCCTCCTTCTGCAAGATGGAGGATTTCTAAAAGTTAGAGTCACCTCAGCTCAGGACACCTTAGGGGCTGTCCTGACTGGCCAGTGACTCCTCCTTGTTTTTCTCATTATCTCCCCCGGCCTTGCCGCCAAAAGTGGGGCCGTGGCCGGAGGGGGCGGGCACCTCCACTAGCTGGAGTGTCCTGTGGCGCTGTAACAAAGGGGGTGAGCTTTTGAGGCTCACCGCCAGGTGTTACAGTTCCTGCAGGGGGAGGTGTGAAGCACCTCCACCCAGTACAGGCTTTGTTGCTAGCCACAGAGTGACAAAGGCACTCTCCCCATGTGGCCAGCAACATGTCTGGTGTGTGGCAGGCTGCTAGAACTAGTCAGCCTACACGGATAGTCGGTTAAGGTTTCAGGGGGCACCTCAAAGGTGCCCTCTGGGGTGTATGTTACAATAAAATGTACACTGGCATCAGTGTGCATTTATTGTGCTGAGAAGTTTGATACCAAACTTCACAGTTTTCAGTGTAGCCATTATGGTGCTGTGGAGTTCGTGCATGACAGACTCCCAGACCATATACACTTATGGCTACCCTGCACTTACAATGTCTAAGGTTTTGCTTAGACACTGTAGGGGCACAGTGCTCATGCACTTGTGCCCTCACCTATGGTATAGTGCACCCTGCCTTAGGGCTGTAAGGCCTGCTAGAGGGGTGACTTAGCTATACTTCATAGGCAGTGTGAGGTTGGCATGGCACCCGGAGGGGAGTGCCATGTCGACTTACTTGTTTTGTCCTCACTAGCACACACAAGCTGGCAAGCAGTGTGTCTGTGCTAAGTGAGGGGTCCCCAGGGTGGCATAAGACATGCTGCATCCCTTAGAGACCTTCCCTGGCATCAGGGTCCTTGGTACCAGGGGTACCAGTTACAAAGGACTTACCTGGATGCCAGGGTGTGCCAATTGTGGAAACAAAAGTACAGGTTAGGGAAAGAGCACTGGTGCTGGGGCCTGGTTAGCAGGCCTCAGCACACTTTCAAATCAAAACTTAGCATCAGCAAAGGCAAAAAGTCAGGGGGTAACCATGCCAAGGAGGCATTTCCTTACACAACCCCCCCCCCAAGCGAAAGAGGATGAGACTAACCTTTCCCAAGAGAGTCTTCATTTTCTAAGTGGAAGAACCTGGAAAGGCCATCTGCATTGGCATGGGCAGTCCCAGGTCTGTGTTCCACTATATATTCCATTCCCTGTAGGGAGATGGACCACCTCAACAGTTTTGGATTTTCACCTTTCATTTGCATCAGCCATCTGAGAGGTCTGTGGTCAGTCTGAACTACAAAGTGAGTACCAAAGAGGTATGGTCTCAGCTTCTTCAGGGACCAAACCACAGCAAAGGCCTCCCTCTCAATGGCACTCCAACGCTGCTCCCTGGGGAGTAACCTCCTGCTAATGAAAGCAACAGGCTGGTCAAGGCCATCATCATTTGTTTGGAACAAAACTGCCCCTATTCCATGTTCAGAGGCATCTGTCTGCACAATGAACTGCTTGGAGTAATCTGGAGCTTTTAGAACTGGTGCTGTGCACATTGCTTGTTTCAGGGTGTCAAAGGCCTGTTGGCATTCTACAGTCCAGTTTACTTTCATGGGCATTTTCTTGAAGGTAAGTTCTGTGAGGGCTGTCACTATGGATCCATTTCCCTTCACAAACCTCCTGTAGTGCCCAGTCAAGCCAAGGAATGCCCTGACTTGAGTCTGGGTTTTTGGAGCTGCCCAGTCCAGAATAGTCTGGATCTTAGGCTGGAGTGGCTGAACTTGGCCTCCACCTACACGGTGTCCCAAGTAAACCACAGTTCCCTGCCCTATCTGTCATTTGGATGCCTTGATAGAGAGGCCTGCTGATTGCAGAGCCTTCAAAACCTTCTTCAGGTGGACCAGGTGATCCTGCCAGCTGGAGCTAAAGACAGCAATATCGTCAAGATAAGCTGCACTAAAGGACTCCAAACCAGCAAGGACTTGATTCACTAACCTTTGGAAGGTGGCAGGGGCATTCTTTAAACCAAAGGGCATAACAGTAAACTGATAATGCCCATCAGGTGTGGAGAATGTCTTTTCTTTTGCTCCTGGTGCCATTTTGATTTGCCAGTACCCTCCTGTTAAGTCAAAGGTACTTAAGAATTTGGCAGCACCTAATTTGTCAATCAGTTCATCAGCCCTTGGAATGGGATGGGCATCTGTCTTGGTGACAGAATTAAGTCCTCTGTAGTCCACACAGAACCTCGGGCCAGATGTATGAAACTGGCCCATTGCGATTCGGTAATTGCGATTTTCAAGAAATCGCAATTACTGACTCACAAAGGGCCATGTATCACATTTGCGATTCGGTAATTGCGATTTCTTAAAAATCGCAAATGCAATTACCGAATCGCAAATTGCAATACTGGGCCCATTTGCAGCTATGGGCCTGTTGGACCATAGCTACGAATTTTTTGCATTTCCTAAATTGCGATTTATGAAACAGAAATCGCAATTTGGGTAATGCAAAAGGTCATGGTGCTGGTGGCCTAAGGCCCCCTCTCCTGCACCCCCCAATATTTGTTTTTTCCATGTAAAGTACACACATGCCAAAAGGGCACTTGTGCTTTACATGTCAAATTTAAAAATGCATTTTTAAATTTTGCACCAGGTTACCAATTACCAATTTGCGATTTTTTGCTGAATTGCCTTGCGACCTGAATTTTGCGAATCGCAAATTGCGATTCGCAAAATCCAGGTCGCAACGCAGAAAATCAAAATTTTCACGATTTTCTTTTTGTGGTCTGCGAATGTCTTTGATGCATTGCAGACCACGATTCTGCACTCGCAAACGGCCTATTTAGCTGTTTGCGAGTGCAAAATCATTTGATACATCTGGCCCCTCATCTCTCTCTTTCCATCTTTGGTGTGAGGTTTGGGGACTAAGACCACTAGCCCAGGGGCTGCCAGAGGGCTCAATGACTCCCAATTCCAGCATCTTGTGGACTTCAACCTTGATGCTTTCCTTAACTTGATCAGACTGTCTGAATATTTTGTTTTTGACAGGCATGCTGTCTCCTGTGTCCACATCATGGGTACACAGGTGTGTCTGACCAGGTGTTAGGGAAAAGAGCTCAGCAAACTGTTGCAGGACTTTCCTGCAGTCAGCTTGCTGTTGGCCAGAGAGGGTGTCAGAATAGATCACTCCATCTACTGAGCCATCTTTAGGGTCTGTGGAGAGGAGATCAGGGAGAGGTTCACTCTCAGATTCCTGGTCCTCATCTGTTACCATCAACAGATTCACATCAGCCCTGTCATGGAAGAGCTGAAGGTGGTTCACATGGATCACCCTCTTGGGGGTCCTGCTAGTGCCTAGGTCCACCAGGTAGGTGACCTGACTCTTCTTTTCTAGCACTGGGTAAGGGCCTCTCCATCTGTCCTGAAAGCAGACATGGCAAGGGGACATCCCATCTCCTTTTGAGATTTTCAGGGAGCCCCATGATCATGCCTTTCAAAGTTTTGTTGAATCTCTCAACAAGACCATTGGTTTGTGGATGGTATGGTGTAGTGAATTTGTAAGTCACCCCACACTCATTCCACATGTGTTTCAGGTATGCTGACATAAAGTTGGTACCTCTGTTAGACACCACCTCCTTAGGAAAACCCCCTCTGGTAAAAATACCAATAAGTGCTTTGGCTACTGCAGGGGCAGTAGTCGACCTAAGGGGAATTGCTTCAGGGTATCTAGTAGCATGATCCACTACTACTAGTATGTACATGTTCCCTGAGGCTGTGGGAGGTTCAAGTGGACCCACTATGTCCACACCCACTCTTTCAAAGGGGACCCCCACCACTGGAAGTGGAATGAGGGGGGCCTTTGGGTGTTCACCTGTCTTACCACTGGCTTCACAGGTGGCACAGGAGACACAAAACTCCTTGAACTTCTGGGACATGTTGGGCTAATAGAAGTGGTTGACTAGTCTCTCCCACGTCTTGGTTTGTCCCAAATGCCCAGCAATAGGAATATCATGGGCTAAGGTCAGTATGATCTCCCTAAACTCCTGAGGCACTACCACTCTCCTAGTGGCACCAGGTTTGGGATCTCTTGCCTCAGTGTAAAGGAGTCCATCTTCCCAATAAACCCTATGTGTTCCGGTTTTCTTGCCATTGGACTCTTCAGCAGCTTGCTGCCTAAGACCTTCAAGAGAGGGACAGGTTTCTTGCCCCTTACACAACTGCTCCCTTGAGGGTCACCCTGGGCCTAGGAGCTCAACCTCATAAGGTTCTAACTCCAGAGGCTCAGTTCCCTCAGAGGGCAGAACTTCTTCCTGAGAAGAGAGGTTCTCTTTTTGTTGTTGTGTTGCAGCTGGTTTCCCAGTTGTCTTTCCTTTTCTCTTGGTAGGCTGGGCCCTTTTTCCAGGCTCCAACACTACTTTTTCACCCTGAGACTTGCACTGTGCCCTTGTCTTGACACACACCAGTTCAGGGATACCCAGCATGGCTGCATGGGTTTTCAGTTCTACCTCAGCCCATGCTGAGGACTCCAGGTCATTTCCAAGCAAACAGTCTACAGGGATATTTGAGGAGACCACCACCTGTTTCAGGCCATTGACCCCTCCCCACTCTAAAGTTACCATAGCCATGGGATGTACTTTAGTCTGATTGTCAGCGTTGGTGACTGGATAAGTTTGTCTAGCCTGGTATTGACCAGGGGAAACCAGTTTCTCTGTCACCATGGTGACACTGGCACCTGTATCCCTCAGGCCTTCTACACTTGTCCCCTTAATTAAGAGCTGCTGCCTGTATTTTTGCATGTTAGGGGGCCAGGCAGCCAGTGTGGCTAAATCCACCCCACCCTCAGAGACTAATGTAGCTTCAGTGTGACACCTGATTTGCTCTGGGCACACTGTTGATCCCACTTGGAGACTAGCCATTCCAGTGTTAGCTGGAGTGGAGTTAGAAGTGGTACTTTTCTTGGGACAGGCCTTGTCTCCAGTTTGGTGACCAGGCTGATTACAGCTATGACACCAGGCCTTTTTGGGATCAAAGTTTTTACCCTTGTACCCAAAATTGTTTTGTGAAGAGGCTCTGGGCCCACCCTCCTGTGCAGGTTTTTGGGGGCCTGTAGAAGACTCTTTACTATTTTTACCTTTGGATGTATCAACACTCTTCCCCTGGGGAGGCTTTGTGACCCCTTTCTTTTGGTCAGCCCCTGTGGAAGTCTTGGTCACCCTAGTCTTGACCCAATGGTCCGCCTTCTTTCCAAATTCTTGGGGAGAAATTGGTCCTAGGTCTACCAGATGCTGATGCAGTTTATCATTTGAACAGTTACTTAACAGGTGTTATTTCACAAATAAATTGTACAGCCCATCATAATCATTTACACCACTGCCTTGAATCCAACCATCCAGTGTTTTCACTGAGTAGTCCACAAAATCAACCCAGGTATAGCTTGAGGATTTTTGAGCCCCCCTGAACCTAATTCTATCCTCCTCAGTGGAAAATCCAAAGCCCTCAATCAGGGTAGCCTTCATGAGGTCATAGGATTCTGCATCTTTTCCAGAGAGTGTGAGGAGTCTGTCCCTACACTTTCCAGTGAACATTTCCCAAAGGGGACCACCCCAGTGAGATCTGTTTACTTTTATGGTTGCACAAGCCCTCTCAAAAGCTGTGAACCATTTGGTGATGTCATCACCCTCTTCATATTTAGTTACAATCCCTTTTGGGATTTTCAACATTTCAGGAGCTACTCTGACCCTATTTATGTTGCTGCCACCATGGATGGGACCAAAACCCATCTCTTGTCTTTCCCTTTCTATGGCTAGGAGCTGTCTCTCTAAAGCCAATCTTTTGACCATCCTGGCTAGCAGGAGGTCATCTTCACTGAGGCTTTCCTCAGTGATTACAGAGGTGTTGGACCCTCCTGTGAGGGAAGCAGCATCTCTGACTATCACAGTTGGAGTCAGGGCTTGAGGGGCCCTGATCTCCCTAATTAGGACTGGAGGGGGGAATTCTCCTCCAAGTCGCTAACTTCATTCTCTGGGAGGTCATCCTCAGAGGGGTTGGCATTGTCAAACTCTGCCAGCTGCTCCTGGAGCTGTACTTTGGAAGGGCTTATGCCAACTTTTATTTTCTTTATTTTGCAGAGAGACCTTAGCTCCCTCATTCTAATATGGAGGTAAGGTGTGAGGTCGAGTTCCATCACACTCTCTTCTGCATTAGACATTATGGGGGTCATTACGACCCTGGCGGTATAAGGTGCTTACCGCCGTGCAGAAGACCGCCAATACACCGCCGCGGCGGCGGTAGACCGCCACAGCTATTATGACACACATCACGAAATCCGCCGAAATTCAGACACCCACACAATACCGCCACACCAAAGGTCAGGGATAAACATGCGGAAACAAATCCTCCACGCCAACAGAAACAAGCCCATGCTATTACGACCCACGAATCCACGCAGCGGTCTTTCAACCACGGTATTCCATTGGCGGTACACACCGCCGTGCTCAAAATACACACACATATACAAAACACCGCCACATTGGACAATTCAAAATACACACACCTGACACACACATACACACACCACAACCACACATCCAATACAATATAAACCACACACCCACATCACCCACAAACCCCTACAACCAGAAATTCTGAGAGAAGGCGAGAGAGAGAGCACAGAATAGACAACCCCATCACACAGAGGCACACAACACCATCACCCACACAACATCCAAGCACAAAACACCACATACCACTACACTCACCACACTCATTACCACATACACCACCCCACACATCACACACACCACCCCATTTCACGCCAAATTCACCCCCGCTTCTCCGAGGAGGAGCTCAGGGTCATGGTGGAGGAAATCCTACGGGTAGAGCCACAGCTATTTGGCTCACAGGTACAGCACACATCAATAGCCAGGAAGATGGAGCTATGGCAAAGAATAGTGGACAGGGTCAACGCAGTGGGACAGCACCCAAGAAATAGGGAGGACATCAGGAAGAGGTGGAATGACCTACGGGGGAAGGTGCGTTCAACGGTATCCAGGCACCACATTGCGGTACAGCGGACTGGTGGCGGACCCCCACCTCCTCCCCCTCAACTAACAACATGGGAGGAGCAAGTCTTGACCATCTTGCATCCTGAGGGCCTCGGAGGAGTCATTGGAGGAACGGGCACTGGTAAGTCAAATCCTAACTATCACATCCCCCACCCTACCTGCATGCTATCACACCCCCCCACCCTCACACCCTCCCCTATCACCCAAACTCCTCACTAATATACTAATAACACCAACTACACATCCTAACCCCAAGACCTTCATGACACAACTAAGCATGGACACCCATCACTAAAGCATGCCCACTGCACATACCCAGAACACCCCCCAACCATCAGCACACAACCCCACACACAGGAATGCCTGCACTGGGGTTCACGCACACCCAACCATTGCACACCATTACACACACACATGCAATAATCATGTACTTATACCCCCGCAGGAACCCGAAGGAACGTCACCACACCAGAGGGTCCAGACAACACCGCTCCACCCCCAGAAGAGGCCCACAGTGACGACAGCAGCTCTGTCCTACTGGATCTTGATGACCAGCCCGGACCATCTGGGGCCTCAGGACAGTCGGTTCCACTTGCCCAGCCACAGCCCAACAACGAACTTCCACCCTCTGGTAATACCAGCACAGCACCCACCCAGCGGGCCCAAACCTCCCTACCCAGGACAGGTCAATCAGCGGTGTGTCCACCACTACAGGGCACCCAGGCTAACCCACCACCCCAACAACAACAGGGACCTGGGGGCATTGGTAGTGGACACACAGTCCAGGGGACGGAGGCACAGGAACATAGGGTAACTGGGAGGGCTGGTGTGCGACAGAGGGAGGACAGGCCAAGGGAACCAACTCTCCACGAGGCCCTCTCCTCCATCATGGGAGCATACCACCACTCCCAGGAGATGATGGCCACGGTCCTGGACAAGTTGCAGGAGACCCTGTGTCTGCAGGAGGAGCAGTATTTGGGGTGCAGGGAGGAGCTCAGGACCATCGGCTCCGCCCAGGGCACCATCGTAGGGGTGCTGACGGACATTCAAAAGACCTTGAGGGACACCGTGGCACTCCAAGGGGTCCCTGACACTAGCCAGGACGATGAACTGCCTACCACTTCCGCCGGCGCTAGTGGACAGGACGCCCGCCACAGGACCACCACACCAGCACCCCATCCCCTGCAGACGGACAACCACCACGCAAGCGGGCCCTGAGATCCAGGAACAGGACAGAGCAAGATGGCAAGACCCCCGCCAGGAAATAGGACCACCCTGATTGTCCCCCTCCTGCCCCACTTTGTTACCCTGTCCAAGTCGGAACTGCCCCAGCTCCACTTCCAATGGGCAGATGTGCAATGTACCTGTGAGACTAATAGACTGGACTCTGCCATGGACACTCCTCCACCATCACCCATCACTATTTTACAACCCCCCTTCATTTTTAGCACTTAAATAAACACCCTTGAAACACTAAAAAAACTGGAGTCAGTCTATGATTTGTAATTTTGTATTATCAATGACAGTGTCATAATGGGTTACCCATTGGAAGGCTAACATACCAATGTCACACATCACAAGCCCTTCAAGGATGCAAGCAGTTGACACATAGGTTACCACATTTGTAAAACTGAAATGGAAGGGGACAACTCAGTTAACAAATAGTGAGTGAAATGTCGGTACAGGATAGAGGTAGACGTGTGAAAGTTAATATAATGTAAAACCTGAAAATATACTCAACGGAGTTTCACTGGAAATATTGCTGTATGACTGACTCCCTGTTGTCGTTTCCTTCTTCCTCAGCTTCATCCTCATCACTGTCCACAGGCTCCACAGACTCCACAACTGCAACAACACCGTCATCTGGATCATCCTCCTGCAGAAAAGGCACCTGGCGTCGCAATGCTAAATTATGGAGCATGGAGCAGGCGATGATGATGTCGCACACCTTCTTCGGTGAGTAGAATAGGGACCCACCTGTCATATGTAGGCACCTGAACTTGGCCTTAAGAATGCCGAAGGTGCATTCGATAACCCTCCTAGTCCGCCCATGGGCATCATTGTAGCGTTCCTCTGCCCTGGTCCTGGGATTCCTCACTGGGGTCAATAGCCAAGAAAGGTTGGGGTAACCAGAGTCCCCCAATAGCCATACACGTTGCCTCTGGAGTTGACCCATCATATCAGGGATGCTGCTATTGCGCAGGATGTAGGTGTCATGCACTGAGCCAGGGAACATAGCCTTTACCTGCGAGATGTACTGGTCTGCCAAACAGACCATCTGGACATTCATCGAATGATAACTCTTCCGGTTCCTGTACACCTGTTCACTCCTGCGGGGGGGACCAGAGCTTCATGGGTCCCATCAATGGCACCTATGACGTTGGGGATATGTCCAAGGGCATAGAAGTCACCTTTCACTGTAGGCAAATCCTCCACCTCAGGGAAAATGATGTATCTCCTTACGTGTTTCAGCAGGGCAGACAACACTCTGGACAACAAGTTGGAAAACATAGGCTGGCATATCCCTGATGCCATGGCCATTGTTGTCTGAAAAGACCCACTTGCAAGGAAATGGAGCACTGAGAGCACCTGCACGTCAGGGGGGATTCCAGTCGGATGGCGGATTGGTGACATCAGGTCTGGCTCCAACTGGCTATATAGTTCCTGGATTGTGGCACGGTCAAACCTGTAGGTGACAATTAAATGTCTCTCTTCCATTGTCAACAGGTCCACCAGCGGTCGGTACACCGGAGGATTCCGCCATCTTCTCATATGTCCCAGCTGACGGTGCCTAAGAAGGACAACAGCGAAGAAACAGTCACTATTCCTCCAGGTATGTACCCACAGTCACACACAAGACTACACCAGACAATGAACCCTTCCTGTATGTGTGTTGAGTGTAAGCCTCGGTATGTGTGACGCAGTTGAAAAAGAATCCATGTGGGCCCCTGAAAATGGCGGCTGCCTGACCTCTAAACTGGGACAATGGGATTGTGGGGTAACTGCGCTGGCGTTGCACACCGTCGCGGTAGGTGGTTGTAGACCGCAGCGCACTGCTGCACTGGTTAACATTGGGTCCCAGGAGCCAATGAACAGGTGCGCTGGCGGTGATGACGCGCACCGCGGCGGACGTCACCGCCATTTTCTATCTCTTCAATCACTAGATACCTGACCTTCGACAGGAGAGGACCTACACTGCTAGTGCTGCTGTGACCTCGGTCTGGAAGCGACGATGGCTGCTGCGTCTGGGGAAAGGGCCCCTGCCTTCACTGCACAGGAGTTGGAGAAACTTGTGGATGGGGTCCTCCCCAAATACATGCTACTTTACGGTCCTCCCGACTAACAGGTTAGTACACAGGGAGCACGTTGTATGGGCTAGGCCTGGGTGGACAGGGCTGGGTGGAAGAGGGAAGGGGGCAGAGTTCATACTACAGTAAAGCATGGGAATAAATGGGCCACATGGTCAGAGTAGGGAGGGGGCCACTCACATTGATGGTGCAGTTGGTAATGACTGTTCCTCTTCCCTTGTGCATGTCATGTAGGTCAGCGCCCACCAGAAGAGGGACATTTGGCGTGCCATCGCCAAGGAGGTCCGGACCCTGGGGGCCCACGAGAGACGGGGCACCCACTGCCGTAAGAGATGGGAGGACATTCGCCGCTGCAGCAAGAAGACTGCGGAGGCTCAGCTGGGGATGGCCTCCCAACGTGGGAGGGGTGCCCGTCGCACCATGACCCCCCTGATGTTCCGTATCCTGGCGGTGGCCTACCCGGAGTTAGATGGGCGCTTGAGGACATCACAGCAGACACAAGGGGGTGAGTACAACCTCATTCTGCGGACTTTGCCTGCAGTGGAGGGGTCTGGGTGGGGGAGGTGGGCTGTGGGTGTCCCTAGGCCAGGGCGAGTTATGTAGGCAAGGCTCCTCCCTAATGTAGGCCTTGTGGCACTCTACCCCACCTCAGAATAGTGGCAAGTTGAGGTATAGTTGCCCCTATGGCATCCATGTGCGCAGATTTCCACCATTGCCTTGTAGGCCATATCCCAGAAATTGCATGTGCAGAGGCCAGGAGCACGGCGTAATGCATGGGGCTGCTGCGTCTGTCTTGTCCGCCAACGGTAGCGGTATGCCATGCACTAAACCTCTCTTACTTCTGTCTCCCCTACATTTTCTGCTCTCCCTGTCCTTTTGTACATCAGCATCATCAGGCGGAGGTACAGTGGCACCGGAGCACGAGGGAGCTGCATCACACATGGCCATGGAGGGCCACACCACAGACTCTGAATGCACCAGTGTGACGAAGGGCGAGGGGAGCTTCATGTCGGCCACCGGATCAGCAACCAGCGACACGGACTCGTCCGACGATGGGAGCTCCCTTGTGGTGGCGGCACCATCTGTGCGCCCCACTTCTACAGGTACAGCCGCCACCTCCCCTACCAGCACCGCCCTCCCAGCAGCCCCTCAGATTTCGCCCCGTGCCCGCTCACCCAGGAGGGTGGGCATCAGCTTCGCCCCAGGCACCTCAGGCCCTGCCCCAGTCAACCCTGCTGCTCTCAGTGAGGAGGCCATTGACCTCCTCAGGTCACTCACTGTTGGGCAGCCTACCATTGTGAATGCCATCCAGGGTGTAGAACGAGAGTTGCAACACAGTAATGTATTCCTGGAGGGCATTCATTCTGGTCAGGCTGTCCTTCAGCGAACCCTGCAATCTCTGGCCTCAGCACTGATGGCAGCCATTGTCCCTGTGTCTAACCTCCCCCCTCCAACTTCCTCCACCCAGACCTAATCCCCTGTACCCCAGCCCATCCCAAGCACACCTACAGACCAGCATGCACACAAGTCAACACACACAAGTAGCTAAGGAAACATAGGCACCACACACACCACAGGCACTCACACAAGCATCACACACATACAGATACAGCAACATCCACTGTCTCCACTGTGTCCCCCTCCTCCTCTTCTCCCTCCTCCCTCCCAGTCTCATCTACACACACACCTGCATGCACCACATCTACAGGCACTAGGACTCGCACCAGGACACCCAGCACCACAAGCCGCTCACCTGCACTCACCACTTCCACTGCCATTTACAAGTCCCCTGTGTCTTCTCCCTGTGTGTCTGTGACGCCCCCTCCCAAAGTACCCAAACGCCGGCAATCACTCACCCAACATCCATCCACCTCACAACAGCCTCCAGTACCTGCACCTGCACCCAAAACACCTAAAGTGACACCTCCGACAACCACCTCCTCTTCCTCCACTCACAGACCCCCTCCAGCCACCCATCCCAGTGTCCGTCAGAAACTGTCTCTATGTCAAATTGACCTTTTTGCCCCCACCCCCCCCTCCAATTCATCAGTCCCATCGTAGCGCCTCAGCCAAAAAGCCTCCAGTACCAGTGGTGCGTGTTCCAGGTTTTTGGAGTGCACCATCCACCAGGGCAGGCAGTAGGACCCGGAGCCAAGGCACTGGCAGCCCACCCCCTGTAAAGGCTCTGCAATTGGAGAGTGGAAGACGGGACCGTGTCAAGACTCCTGGTGGGACAACAAGTGAAATGGGATCGAAGGCGATTGGTGAGTCAGCTGTAACTCCCAAAAAGGTGGGGAAGGTCCAGAGGAAGTCTGCCCAGCCTGTTGTGAGTGTCACAGCGGAGAAGTGCGCCATCTTTTCCGGCGGTCCAGACACAACCGCCAGCACCGTCGTCACTGGTCCAGAGACCACCGCCAGAGTCACAGCCCAGGAGGGCCCAAGTATTGTCACTGGTCAGGAGACCGCCGCCGGAGTCACAGCCCAGTAGGGCACAAGTATCGTCACTGGTCCAGAGACCACCGCCAGAGTCACAGCCCAGGAGGGCCCAAGTATCGTCACTGGTCCTGAGACCACTGCCAGAGTCACAGCCCAGGAGGGCCCAAGTATCGTCACTGGTCCAGAGACCACCGCCAGAGTCACAGCCCAGGAGGGCCCAAGTATTGTCACTGGTCAGGAGACCACCGCCAGAGTCACAGCCCAGAAGGGGACAGGATGCCACAGCCCCGCTGGCTAATGATGGAACGTCATGCCACACACCAATGCCCAGTGTAGAGATCATCATGCCACACACCAATGTCAGTATCAGAACCGCCATGTCAAAGCACCGCTGAACAGTCCTGAACCTCAATGGCAAAGCACCGCTGAACAGTCCAGAACCGCCATGGCAAAGCACCGCTGAACAGTCCAGAACCGCCATGGCAAAGCACCGCTGAACAGTCCTGAACCGCCATGGCAAAGGACCGCTGAACAGGGCAAAGACCGCCATTGCAAAGCACTGCTGAAGAGGGCAAAGACCGCCATGTCAAAGCACCGCTGAACAGTCCAGAACCGCCATGGCAAAGCACCACTGAACAGGGCAAAGACTGTGTAGGAATGAATGGACCGCCACATCAGGCATCCTTATCCCATGTGCAGCTGGGACAGTGACAGGACAGGAACTTTCACGGGGAGACTCATCCAGTCTGGGCACCAGTCCCCCTCCAGAACCAGTGGAGACCTTCATCTACTTGAGAGACTGTGGCTTTGCACTCCCTAGGATGGCACAGTGGGCAAACCACCCACTGGAGAGACTTGAGAGACTGTGGCTTTGCACTCCCCAGGATGCAGCAGTGGACAACCCACCCACTGTAGAGACTTGAGAGACTGTGGCTTTGCACTCCCCAGGATTGAACAGTGGGCAACCCACCCACTGTAGAGACTTGAGAGACTGTGGATTTGCACTCCCCAGGATGCAGCAGTGGGCAAGCCACCCACTGTAGAGACTTGAGAGACTGTGGCTTTGCACTCCCCAGGATGGCACAGTGGGCAAACCACCCACTGTAGAGACTTGAGAGACTGTGGCTTTGCACTCCCCAGGATACATCAATGGGCATGTAGCCCTGTCATGGAACTGGCTTCGCATTCATGTGGCTGAGGTGCCCCCCCTTCCCTTCCCCCTGAGGTGCCTGTAGTGTTTCTATCTGATGCCCCGGCAGTGTTCTCTCCGATTTTGGTCAGGTATCTATTGTGGGCCTCGCCCATGCATTTTTGGACTGTTGGTGCACGGACATTGTTGTGTACATATCTGCACTACTTCTTGTATTGTATATATATTTATGAGTGATTTAGAGATATATATCTGTATATTTTTGTATGACATGTATATTGGCACATTACAATGTTTGACCGAAATTCGCTTTGTGTTTTCATTCTTCCGGGGGGATTGTGGGTTGTTAATGTGATATTTTTGACTGCATTGGTGTGTATGTTGTGATATGCGAGGGTGGGGGTGTTTGGTGGGTGTCCCCCTAACTTTTGCCTCCCCCCGTGTCGTAGATGCAGTACTCACCGGTATCTTCTGCGCCTACGTTGCTGTTGGTCGTAAAGGAGCAGAAAGACAAGGGCAGGTAGTATTTGGAGTTCTGGGTCCATGGAGTCGTCGTTCCTCATGGGATATGTTAAGGTGAGCGTTTTCCCATAGCAAAAGCTGTTTCCACCGTGTTTTTATCCACGGTGAATCCGCCCCGGAAAAGGTGTCGGATTGGCTGGTTGTAATAGTGTGGGCGGTACATTGTCTTCCGCCTGTCTGTTGGCGGTGACCGCCGCGCTGTTTGTCTGTACCGCCGTGGCGGGCAGTGTGTTAAAGTGGCTGTCTTTGTTGGCGGTTTCCGCCAGGGTCATAATTCCCTTTTTTTGTCCGTCGGCCTGTTTGCGGTATTACCGCACCTTTTACACCGTCCGCTAGGGTCGTAATGACCCCCTATGTTTCTAAAAGTTGGAATACTTTTTAAGAATCTAAAGCTATTTCTAGAACTTAATTCAAACTTTCACAAAACTTTTAAACTCTAAAAGAAATGCTAACAGGGACTAACACAAGGCACTAGCTGGACTTTTAAAATTTTAGAAAAATAGCTAAAATTTCAAAAATCAGTTTCAAATGACAACTTTTGGAATTTAGTCGTGTGATCAGGTATTGCCTGAGTAGTCCATCAAATGCAAAGTCTTGTACCCCACCGCTGATCCACCAATGTAGGAAGTTGGTTCTGTATGCACTATTTCAAAGTAAGGAATAGTATGCACAAAGTCCAAGAGTTCCCTTTAGAGGTAAGATAGTGGCAAAAAGAGATAATACTAATTCTCTATTTTGTGGTAGTGTGGTCGAGCAGTAGGCTTATCAAAGGAGTAGTGTTAAGCATTTGTTGTACATATACAAGCAATAAATGAGGAACACACACTCAAAGACAATTCCAGGCCAATAGATTTTTGTATAGAAAAATATATTTTCTTAGTTTATTTTAAGAACCACAGGTTCAAGATTTACATGTAATACTTCAAATGAAAGGTATTGCAGGTAGGTACTTTAGGAACTTTGAATTAGCAAAATAGCATATACAGTTTTCACATAAATCACATATAGCTATTTTAAAACTAGACAGTTCAATTTTCAACAGTTCCTGGGGGAGTAAGAGGTTGCTAGTTTTTGCAGGTAAGTAAACCACCTACGGGGTTCAAGTTTGGGTCCAAGGTAGCCCACCGTTGGGGGTTCAGAGCAACCCCAAAGTTACCACACCAGCAGCTCAGGGCCGGTCAGGTGCAGAGGTCAAAGTGGTGCCCAAAACGCATAGGCTTCAATGGAGAAGGGGGTGCCCCGGTTCCAGTCTGCCAGCAGGTAAGTACCCGCGTCTTCGGAGGGCAGAGCAGGGGGGTTTTGTAGGTGCACCGGGGGGGACACAAGTCCAAACAGAAAGTACACTCTCAGCAGCACGGGGGCGGCCAGGTGCAGTGTGCAAACAAGCGTCTGGTTTGTAATTGAAATCAATGGGAGACCAAGGGGTCTCTTCAGCGATGCAGGCAGGCAAGGGGGGGGCTCCTCGGGGTAGCCATCACCAGGGCAAGGGAGAGGGCCTCCTGGGGGTCACTCCTGCACTGGAGTTCAGATCCTTCAGGTCCTGGGGGCTGCGGGTGCAGTGTCCCTACCAGGCGTCGGGTTCTTAGAAGCAGGCAGTCGCAGTCAGGGGGAGCCTCGGGATTCCCTCTGCAGGCGTCGCTGTGGGGGCTCAAGGGGGGCAACTCTGGCTACTCACGGTCTCGCAGTCACTGGGGAGTCCTCCCTGAAGTGTTTGTTCTCCACAAGTCGAGCCCGGGGCATCGGGTGCAGAGTGGCAAGTCTCACGCTTCCGGCGGGAAACACAAGTTGTTTTAAAGTTGCTCCTTTGTTACAAAGTTGCAGTCTTGGGTGAACAGAGCCGCTGTCCTCGGGAGTTCTTGGTCCTTCTAAATGCACGGCAGTCCTCTGGGGATTCAGAGGTCGCTGGTCCCTGGGGAGAGCGTCACTGGAGCAGTGTCTTTTAGAAGTGGGGAGACAGGCCGGTAGAGCTGGGGACAAAGCAGTTGGTGTCTCCGTCTTCTCTGCAGGGTTTTTCAGCTTAGCAGTCCTCTTCTTCTTAGGTTGCAGGAATCTGAGTTCCTAGGTTCTGTGGAGCCCTTAAATACAAAATTTAAGGGCGTGTTTAGGTCTGGGGGGTTAGTAGCCAATGGCTACTAGCCCTGAGGGTGGGTACACCCTCTTTGTGCCTCCTCCCTGAGGGGAGGGGGGCACATCCCTAATCCTATTGGGGGAATCCTCCATCTGCAAGATGGAGGATTTCTAAAAGTTAAAGTCACCTAAGCTCAGGACACCTTAGGGTCTGTCCTGACTGGCCAGTGACTCCTTGTTTTTCTCATTATTTCCCATGGCCTTGCCGCCAAAAGTGGGGCCGTGGCCGGAGGGGGCGGGCAACTCCACTAGCTGGACTGCCCTGTGGTGCTGTAACAAAGGGGGTGAGCTTTTGAGGCTCACCGCCAGGTGTTACAGTTCCTGCAGGGGGAGGTGTGAAGCACCTCCACCCAGTACAGGCTTTGTTACTAGCCACAGAGTGACAAAGGCACTCTCCCCATGTGGCCAGCAACATGTCTGGTGTGTGGCAGGCTTCTAGAACTAGTCAGCCTACACGGATAGTCGGTTAAGGTTTCAGGGGGCACCTCTAAGGTGCCCTCTGGGGTGTATTTTACAATAAAATGTACACTGGCATCAGTGTGCATTTATTGTGCTGAGAAGTTTGATACCAAACTTTATAGTTTTCAGTGTAGCCATTATGGTGCTGTGGAGTTTGTGCATGACGGACTCCCAGACCATATACTCTTATGGCTACCCTGCACTTACAATGTCTAAGGTTTTGCTTAGACACTGTAGGGGCACAGTGCTCATGCACTTGTGCCCTCACCTATGGTATAGTGCAACCTGCCTTAGGGCTGTAAGGCCTGCTAGAGGGGTGACTTAGCTATACTTCATAGGCAGTGTGAGGTTGGCATGGCACCCTGAGGGGAGTGCAATGTCGACTTACTCGTTTTGTCCTCACTAGCACACACAAGCTGGCAAGCAGTGTGTCTGTGCTAAGTGAGGGGTCCCCAGGGTGGCATAAGACATGCTGCATCCCTTAGAGACCTTCCCTGGCATCAGGGCCCTTGGTACCAGGGGTACCAGTTACAAAGGACTTACCTGGATGCCAGGGTGTGCCAATTGTGGAAACAAAAGTACAGGTTAGGGAAAGAGCACTGGTGCTGGGGCCTGGTTAGCAGGCCTCAGCACACTTTCAAATCAAAACTTAGCATCAGCAAAGGCAAAAAGTCAGAGGGTAACCATGCCAAGGAGGAATTTCCTTACAGGAATCAAAGCTGATGCACCACTTTCTTGTAAATCTGGCCCTAAGTAAGCAAAAACCTCTTGTGCAACTGACCCTAAATATTAAAGCTTTTTGTAAAGGTTTTATGTAAACTCAAAATGTTACTGTTGGAAATTGGTTTATTTGTGTGGCCAGCAAGTAATAGTTTCCCAGTTGTCCTCAGTGGGACCCCATTGCAGCACTTGACTCTCACAGTGAAGCGAGGTGGAGCAGTCTAAGGAGGCCTACTTAAGGGAGGTGGTGTGGGCTGGGAATCACCAATAACTGGCTCACAAAAATAACTCTCAATAAATGATTGTCCAGTCCGTACTTCCGCTTTAGAAAAAGGAGAAGTACATTTATTATGCACACAGTACTAAATACTATGCAGTAATTTACAAATATACATTGGCAGATGATAGATACCGTAGATGACATTGATTTAATAACTGGTGACCCCCTACAGGGGTCACCCAAACATATTACGTGAGTTCCAACAGTCATCATGTAATCAGAAGATATTTACTTGGACATGAATCATTGTCATGATAGTGATAATACTGTACAAATAAACCATATGCAGTCATCATGAAAAACCCAGTAAAAATGTAGCAGTGATTAAATAATATTTGGCATTAGGCTGTAATGGTCAGAACAGCCCCAAGAGGGCACCACAATAGAAATAGCATATTGAAAAGAAGCATTTGAGTGTGGCCATATAGAGGGCATAACCACTTGAAATTACATTATAGTATAATCACATTAAGAAGCATTATAATGTAACCATACATTCAACACCTAGAGAGTCCAGTGCATTACACATTTTAAGGCCTTCCAAGTCTTCTAAAATGTCACCATACACAAAGTCCCTAAAGAACAAACCACTTCCATCTATAAAGCAAAAGCTCTAACCATGGGAGAGCTTGAAAATACCTTGAAAAGTGGGAAAGGTGATGATTTTGCCCCCCACCCCAACATAGGGGGAGGACACAGAAGATGATATAGCGAGAAAGAGCTCCTCGTGCTGAGTACTTTGGTGGTGGTCCCATCGTCCTAAGACCACCACCATAACTGAAGAAATGGGAAAAAAAATTGTTTGGAACAGGAGACCCCCACAAGCCATTATGGGGCGAGGTTCCTGAGTAGAGTTAATTTTACATAGCAGCTCTCCCGCTGTGCTGGGGAGAGCTCAGCTGAGATTTTTCTTTGTTTTCGACCTTGTTCCACGTTTTTTAAAAACTTTTTCATTGTGGGGGTACACGGTCCCACAAGGCACCTCAGAGATTGCTGCTTTTGGAGGGCAGCTCGGGGAGCCCACGCCCAGCTTCTCTCAAAGGCTCATCATGCAGGCAGCTGGGTGAAATTGGGGCTGCCTTCCAGGGCCCATGGAGGAGTCATGGGCACCTCCTGCCTCCTCATTGGGAAACGCAACGGCGTTTCACCCCCAATTACAGTACACAGGATCGGGATTAGGTCCTGGCTCCTGCAAAGGATAATCCCCCTGGGGATGGGTCTCTTGGGTGAGTTAGGTACATGGGGAGGGGGCCCCATGCACGCACTTTCCCACAGCAAAATAGATTGAGCTTCCTTGCACCATCCCCTGGGGCCTGGTCCACCACGGGAGAATTTACTAGACCTACAGCGGAGCCCCACGTGGTCGGTGGCAGTGAAGGTCAAAGGTTGCCAAACTTTAAAATACCATAACTCGGGCCCCGGAGGACTGATTTGAATGATGCTGGCCTCTTTCCACTCCTGGTGGCGAGCTCTAGCCACAATCCACATTTGAAACACTCTTCTCACCTCCAGAGTGGTGCAGTCCTCCAAAAGCTTATTATTCTGGCTCCCTGCACCAGTTCTCCTTTGTGGCTTTGTTGATGGGCACTTAAAAGTCCAGGGATTCCCCCAACTGGTCTTCAGGGGGAGTAACAGGGCCAGACTCACTGGACCTTGGAGAGAACCACTGGTCCTGGGGTCAACCGGGCAGAGTCCTGGGACCTGAGTGGAGTGTTACTGGGGTACTCCTTCTACTTCTCCATTGCAATTCCAGGATCCAGCAGTTCAGTAGCTGGAAAATATGCAGGCAAGAAGAGAGTCTTACCCTGGGCAAGAGTTGTTAACGGGGAGAGGAAGGTTCCACAAGATAAGCACTCCTAACCAATCCTGAGGTGCCACATCAACCCTCCACCACTGTCCCAACCCTCCTCCATAGGCATGTTGGGACAAACCAAAATGGCATAATCAAGGAGCCACTGGTCACATCAGCTCCTGGGGCCTCAGCCCCACCCATTAGTGCCACGGACATACACACTAGAATTTCAAAGGCAGTCCCCTGGTGGTTTGGCTCCAGTGGTCAGGGCACTATCCTTTGTTCAGTTACCTTGGGCAGCCGAATCCCTGGTGCAGTGTGACAACTGGGTGATTGATACAGGTCATTCTGCCCCACCCCTTCCCTCCTCAGGAGCAAGCAGAAGTAGTGCTAATTGCTCTCTTTTGTCTGGGACGGCCTTTGTTCCTGCTGCTGGAGAAAATATAATTACTGGACCCAGCAGGGTGATCACAGGCCTGGGCTCTGATCCTGAGCTGAGCCAGGAAAATATGAAAACTCTGAATGACCCACAAGATTTACAGTTATCATTTTGGAAGTGGCAAATGTGATTTTCTTGCACAGGTTACACACAGGTTACACACTAATTCAATGATCTCTGTAGGCCAAGGAGGAGGGAACTACAGTCTAAGGCAGTCCCTCCCTATGTGTGTAATGGGGTGTCACTATAGTTAAAACAGTAAAGCGCACTGACTTTCCCTAATAGTGTACCAGGTGAATACCTATCCCTACAGGGTTCCCATTGCACCAAGCTACCTGTGCGCTGTTACTGGGCTTGACACATGTATACACGTTTATACGTTCACTGAGATACTTTTGGCATATTGTCATAAAAATAAAGTTCCTTTATTTTTAGAATATCTGTGTGTAGGAGGCTGGACTGGCTTGTAGTGAGTACCAAGGGGTACTTGCACCTTGCACCAGGCCCAGTTATCCCTTATTAGTGTATAGGGTGTCTAGCAGCTTAGGCTGATAGATAATGGTAGCTTAGCAGAGCAGCTTAGGCTGAACTAGGAGATGTGTGAAGCTACTACAGTACCACAAGTGTCACTTGCACAATATCATAAGAAAACACAATACACAGTTATACTAAAAATAAAGGTACTTTATTTTTATGACAATATGCCAAAGGATCTTAGAGTGTACCCTCAGCAAGAGGATAGCAAATATACACAAGTTATATGTACACAATACCAAAAATATGCAGTATAGTCTTAGAAAACAGTGCAAACAATGTATAGTTACAATAGGATGCAATGGGGACACATAGGGATAGGGGCAACACAAATCATAAACTCCAAAAGTGGACTGCAAACCACGAATGGACCCCAAACCTATGTGACCTTGTAGAGGGTCGCTGGGACTAATAGAAAATAGTGAGAGTTAGAAAAATAACCCTCCCCAAGACCCTGAAAAGTGAGTGCAAAGTGCACTAAAGTTCCGCTAAGGACAAAGAAGTCGTGTTAGAGGAATAATGCAGGAAAGACACAAACCAACAATGCAACAACTGTGGATTTCCAATCTAGGGTACCTGTGGAACAAGGGGACCAAGTCCAAAAGTCACAAGCAAGTCGGAGATGGGCAGATGCCCAGGAAATGCCAGCTGCGGGTGCAAAGAAGCTTCTACTGGACAGAAGAAGCTGCGGTTTCTGCAGGAACGAAAAGGGCTAGAGACTTTCCCTTTGGTGGACGGATCCCTCTCGCCGTGGAGAGTCATGGAGAAGTGTTTTCCCGCCGAAAGAACGCCAACAATCCTTGCTAGCTGCAAATTGTGCGGTTAGCGTTTTTGGACGCTGCTGTGGCCCTGGAGGGACCAGGAGGTCGCAAATTGGACCAGGAGAGAGAGGGGTCGTCGAGCAAGACAAGGAGCCCTCTCAGCAGCAGGTAGCACCCGGAGAAGTGCCAGAAACAGGCACTACGAGGATGCGTGAAACGGTGCTCACCCGAAGTTACACAAAGGAGTCCCACGTCGCCGGAGACCAACTTAGAAAGTCGTGCAATGCAGGTTAGAGTGCTGTGGACTTAGGCTTGGCTGTGCACAAAGGATTTCCGCCGGAAGTGCACAGGGGCCGGAGTAGCTGCAAAAGTCGCGGTTCCCAGCAATGCAGTCTAGCGAGGTGAGGCAAGGACTTACCTCCACCAAACTTGGACTGAAGAGTCACTGGACTGTGGGGGTCACTTGGACAGAGTTGCTGGATTCGAGGGACCTCGCTCGTCGTGCTGAGAGGAGACCCAAGGGACCGGTAATGCAGCTTTTTGGTGCCTGAGGTTGCAGGGGGAAGATTCCGTCGACCCACAGGAGATTTCTTCGGAGCTTCTAGTGCAGAGAGGAGGCAGACTACCCCCACAGCATGCACCACCAGGAAAACAGTCGAGAAGGCGGCAGGATCAGCGTTACAGAGTTGCAGTAGTGGTCTTAGCTACTTTGTTGCAGGTTTGCAGGCTTCCAGCGCGGTCAGCAGTCGATTCCTTGGCAGAAGGTGAAGAGAGAGATGCAGAGGAACTCGGATGAGCTCTTGCATTCGTTATCTAAAGTTTCCCCAGAGACAGAGACCCTAAATAGCCAGAAAAGAGGGTTTGGCTACTTAGGAGAGAGGATAGGCTAGCAACACCTGAAGGAGCCTATCACAAGGAGTCTCTGACGTCACCTGGTGGCACTGGCCACTCAGAGCAGTCCAGTGTGCCAGCAGCACCTCTGTTTCCAAGATGGCAGAGGTCTGGAGCACACTGGAGGAGCTCTGGACACCTCCCAGGGGAGGTGCAGGTCAGGGGAGTGGTCACTCCCCTTTCCTTTGTCCAGTTTCGCGCCAGAGC
This sequence comes from Pleurodeles waltl, assembly GCF_031143425.1. Taxonomy (NCBI): domain Eukaryota; kingdom Metazoa; phylum Chordata; class Amphibia; order Caudata; family Salamandridae; genus Pleurodeles; species Pleurodeles waltl. The sequence goes on along the minus strand of NW_027149844.1, from coordinate 167,923 downwards.
AGGAGCTAAGGGGTCCCTGAACCGGCATAGACTGGCTTATGCAGAATTGGGCACATCTGTGCCCAACAAAGCATTTCCAGAGGCTGGGGGAGGCTACTCCTCCCCTGCCTTCACACCATTTTCCAAAGGGAGAGGGTGTAACACCCTCTCTCAGAGGAAGTCCTTTGTTCTGCCGTCCTGGGACAAGCCTGGCTTGACCCCGGGAGGGCAGAAACCTGTCTGAGGGGTTGGCAGCAGCTGCAGTGAAACCCCAGGAAAGGCAGTTTGGCAGTACCGGGTCTGTGCTACAGACCACTGGGATCATCGAATTGTGCCAACAATGCCAGGATGGCATAGAGGGGGCAATTCCATGATCTTAGACATGTTACATGGCCATATTGGGAGTTACCATTGTGAAGCTACATATAGGTAGTGACCTATATGTAGTGCACGCGTGTAATGGTGTCCCCGCACTCACAAAGTTCAGGGAATTGGCTCTGAACAATGTGGGGGCACCTTGGCTAGTGCCAGGGTGCCCTCACACTAAGTAACTTTGCACCTAACCTTTACCAGGTAAAGGTTAGACATATAGGTGACTTATAGGTTACTTAAGTGCAATGTAAAATGGCTGTGAAATAACGTGGACGTTATTTCACTCAGGCTGCAGTGGCAGGCCTGTGTAAGAATTGTCAGAGCTCCCTATGGGTGGCAAAAGAAATGCTGCAGCCCATAGGGATCTCCTGGAACCCCAATACCCTGGGTACCTCAGTACCATATACTAGGGAATTAAAAGGGTGTTCCAGTAAGCCAATGTAAATTGGTAAAATTGGTCACTAGCCTGTTAGTGACAATTTAGAAAGAAATGAGAGAGCATACCCACTGAGGTTCTGATTAGCAGAGCCTCAGTGAGACAGTTAGTCACTACACAGGTAACACATTCAGGCACACTTATGAGCACTGGGGCCCTGGTGAACAGGGTCCCAGTGACACATACAACTAAAACAACATATATACAGTGAAAAATGGGGGTAACATGCCAGGCAAGATGGTACTTTCCTACAGCTGATGTCTCCAAATAATTTCCTAGTAGACAGTCTACAGGCAAATCTGTGGCTACCACAACTTTCTTTGGACCAGTAACCCCCCCCAGTTGAGATTTACAACAGCCATGGGGTGGCTAAGTGTGTTGTTGGGAGCATCGGTTACTTGGTACTGGTGACCAAGTAGGTGTTGTTCAGGGTAACCCAGTTTCCCTATTACCATTGTAATACTGGCACCTGTGTCCCTGTAGGCCTGAACCTCAACACCATTTATTAGGGGTAGTTGCTTGTACTTATCCATGTTAAGGGGACAAGCAACCAAGGTGGCTAAATCAATAGCCCCCCTCAGAAACTAACACAGCCTCTGTGGTCTCCCTAAATAGAGCAACCCCAACTAAGTTACCAAAGGTCAGCCCAGCTACTCCCTTAGATTGGCTATTAGTAGGTTTGCTCCCACCACCACTGCTATTAGTAGGGACACTAGGTGTAGCAGAAGGGGTTGTAGTGGTAGGAGGCTTGGTGCTTTTCTTTGGACAACTGGGATCTGTTGTCCAATGGCCTTTTATTTTACATAAATAGCACCATGGTTTATTTTCTTTGTTTTGATTAGAAGAGGATTTGGGTCCACCACCCCCACCAGAGTGTTTTTGTGGACCTGATGAAGACTCATTTTTAGATTTGTCCCCACCCTTGTCAGAAGACTTACCATCCTTCTTCTTATTGTCATCTTTGTCACCCCCTGTATGAACTTTTCTGTTCACCCTTATGTAGGAAAGTACCATCTTGCCTGGCATGTTACCCCCATTTTTCACTGTATATATGTTGTTTTAGTTGTATGTGTCACTGGGACCCTGCTAGCCAGGGCCCCAGTGTTCATAAGTGTGCCTGAATGTGTTACCTGTGTTATGACTAACTGTCTCACCGAGGCTCTGCTTCCAGAACCTCAGTGGTTATGCTCTCTCATTTCTTTCAAATTGTCACTAACAGGCTAGTGACCAATTTTACCAATTTACATTGGCTCACTGGAACACCCTTATAATTCCCTAGTATGTGGTACTGAGGTACCCAGGGTATTGGGGTTCCAGGAGATCCCTATGGGCTGCAGCATTTCTTTTGCCACCCATAGGGAGCTCTGACAATTCTTACACAGGCCTTCCACTGCAGCCTGAGTGAAATAACGTCCACGTTATTTCACAGCCATTTACCACTGCACTTAAGTAACTTATAAGTCACCTATATGTCTAACCTTTACCTGGTAAAGGTCAGGTGCAAAGTTACTTAATGTGAGGGCACCCTGGCACTAGCCAAGGTGCCCCCACATTGTTCAGGGCAAATTCCCCGGACTTTGTGAGTGCGGGGACAGAATTACACGCGAGCACTACATATAGGTCACTACCTATATGTAGCTTCACAATGGTAACTCCGAATATGGCCATGTAACATGTCTATGATCATGGAATTGCCCCCTCTATGCCATCCTGGCATAGTTGGCACAATCCCATGATCCAAGTGGTCTGTAGCACAGACCCTGGTACTGCCAAACTGCCTTTTCAGGGGTTTAACTGCAGCTGCTGCTGCTGCCAACCACTCAGACAGGTTTCTGCCCTCCTGGGGTCCAGCCAGGCTTGTCCCAGGATTGCAAAACAAAGGACTTCCTCTGAGAGAGGGTGTTACACCCTCTCCCTTTGGAAAATGGAGTGAAGGCAGGGGAGGAGTAGCCTCCCCCAGCCTCTGGAAATGCTTTCATGGGAACACATGGTGCCCATTTCTGCATAAGCCAGTCTACACCGGTTCAGGGACCCCTTAGCCCTGCTCTGGCGCGAAACTGGACAAAGAAAAGGGGAGTGACCACTCCCCTGACCTGCATATCCCCTGGGAGGTGCCCAGAGCTCCTCCAGTGTGCTCCAGACCTCTGCCATCTTGGAAACAGAGGTGCTGCTGGCACACTGGACTGCTCTGAGTGGCCAGCGCCACCAGGTGACGTCAGAGACTCCTTCTGATAGGCTCCTTCAGGTGTTGCTAGCCTATCCTCTCTCCTAGGTAGCCAAACCCTCTTTTCTGGCTATTTAGGGTCTCTGTCTCTGGGGATTCCTTAGATAACGAATGCAAGAGCTCATCCGAGTTCCTCTGCATCTCTCTCTTCACCTTCTGCCAAGGAATCGACTGCTGACCGCGCTGGAAGCCTGCAAAACTGCAACAAAGTAGCAAAGACGACTACTGCAACTCTGTAACGCTGATCCTGCCGCCTTCTCGACTGTTTTCCTGGTGGTGCATGCTGTGGGGGTAGTCTGCCTCCTTTCTGCACTAGAAGCTTCAAAGAAATCTCCCGTGGGTCGACGGAATCGTCCCCCTGCAACCGCAGGCACCAAAGAACTGCATCACCGGTACCCTGGGTCTCCTCTCAGCACGACGAGCGAGGTCCGTTGAATCCAGCAACTCTGTCCAAGTGACTCCCACAGTCCAGTGACTTTTCAGTCCAAGTTTGGTGGAGGTAAGTCCTTGCCTCCTCATACCAGAGTGCATTGCTGGGAACCCCGAGTTTTGCAGCTACTCCGGCCTCCGTGCACTTCCGGCAGAAATCCTTTGTGCACAGTCCAGCCTGGGTCCACGGCACTCTAACCTGCGTTGCACGACTTCCTAAGTTGTCCTCCGGCGATGTGGGACTCCTTTGTGCGACTTCGGGTGAACACTGTGTCACGAATTTTTGTAGTGCCTGTTCCGGCACTTCTGCGGATGCTGACTGCTTCTGAGAGGGCTCCTTGTCTTGCTCTACGCCCCCTCTGTCACCAGACGCAATTGGCGACATCCTGGTCCCTCCTGGGCCACAGCAGCATCCATAAACCCTAACTGCATGATTTGCAGCTAGCAAGGCTTGTTGGCAGTCTTTCTTCAGGAAAACACTTCTGCACAACTCTCCATGGTGTGTGGGATCCATCCTCCAAAGGGGAAGTCTCTAGCCCTTGTTGTTCCTGCAGAACCTTCAGCTTCTACTGTCCAGTAGCAGCTTCTTTGCACCCACAGCTGGCATTTCCTGGGCATCTTCCCATCTCCGACTTGCTTGTGACTTTTGGACTTGGTCCCCTTGTTCCACAGGTATCCTCGACTGGAAATCCATCGTTGTTGCATTGCTGGTTTGTGTCTTTCCTGCAGAATTCCCCTATCACGACTTCTATGTCCTTTGGGGAACTTTATTGCACTTTGCACTCACTTTTCAGGGTCTTGGGGTGGGCTATTTTTCTAACCCTTACTATTTTCAAATAGTCCCAGCGACCCTCTACAAGGTCACATAGGTTTGGGGTCCATTCGTGGTTCCCATTCCACTTTTGGAGTATATGGTTTGTGTTGCCCCTATCCCTATGTGTCCCCATTGCATCCTATTGTAACTATACATTGTTTGCACTGTTTTCTAATACTATTACTGCATATTTTGGTATTGTGTATATATATCTTGTGTATATTTGCTATCCTCATACTGAGGGTACACTCTGAGATACTTTGGCATATTGTCATAAAAATAAAGTACCTTTATTTTTAGTATATCTGTGTATTGTGTTTTCTTATGATATTGTGCATATGACACTTGTGGTACTGTAGGAGCTTCACTCGTCTCCTAGTTCAGCCTAATCTGCTCTGCTAAGCTACCATTATCTATCAGCCTATGCTGCTAGACACCCTATACACTAATAAGGGATAACTGGGCCTGGTGCAAGGTGTAAGTACCCCTTGGTACTCACTACAAGCCAGTTCATCCTCCTACATTGGTTGTGCAGTGGTGGGATAAGTGCTTTGAGACTACTTACCACTTTTGTCATTGTACTTTTCATAAGAGAAAAATATACAAAACAAGTTCAGTGTATGTACACCTAACCAAAAAGTTTTGCATTTCCTCTTTTCACTCTTTTCTAAGTGCTGAAAAGTACCTCTAAACTTTCTAAAAGTTCTTAAAAGTTTAAAAAGTTTTTTTTTCTGTCTTTCTAAAAGTTCTGAAAAACTTTTTCTCACTTTTTCTGTCACTTAAACTCTTTCTAAAATGTCTGGCACAGGCCAAAATGTTGATCTGTCCAAACTTGCATATGACCACTGTAGGAAAGTACCATCTTGCCTAGCATGTTACCACCATTTTTCACTGTATATATGTTGTTTTAGTTGTATGTGTCACTGGGACCCTGTTCACCAGGGCCCCAGTACTCATAAGTGTGCCTGAATGTGTTACCTGTGTAGTGACTAACTGTCTCACTGAGGCTCTGCTAATCAGAACCTCAGTGGTTATGCTCTCTCATTTCTTTCTAAATTGTCACTAACAGTCTAGTGACCAATTTTACCAATTTACATTGGCTTACTGGAACACCCTTATATTTCCCTAGTATGGTACTGAGGTACCCAGGGTATTGGGGTTCCAGGATATCCCTATGGGCTGCAGCATTTCTTTTGCCACCCATAGGGAGCTCTGACAATTCTTACACAGGCCTGCCACTGCAGCCTGAGTGAAATAACGTCCACGTTATTTCACAGCCATTTTACACTGCACTTAAGTAACTTATAAGTCACCTATATGTCTAACCTTTACCTGGTAAAGGTTAGGTGCAAAGTTACTTAGTGTGAGGGCACCCTGGCACTAGCCAAGGTGCCCCCACATTGTTCAGAGCCAATTCCCTGAACTTTGTGAGTGCGTGGACACCATTACACGCGTGCACTACATATAGGTCACTACCTATATGTAGCTTCACAATGGTAACTCCGAATATGGCCATGTAACATGTCTAAGATCATGGAATTGCCCCCTCTATGCCATCCTGGCATTGTTGGCACAATTCGATGATCCCAGTGGTCTGTAGCACAGACCCTGGTACTGCCAAACTGCCCTTCCTGGGGTTTCACTGCAGCTGCTGCTGCTGCCAACCCCTCAGACAGGCATCTGCCCTCCTGGGGTCCAGCCAGGCCTGGCCCAGGATGGCAGAACAAAGGACTTCCTCTGAGAGAGGGTGTTACACCCTCTCCCTTTGGAAAATGGTGTGAAGGCAGGGGAGGAGTAGCCTCCCCCAGCCTCTGGAAATGCTTTCTTGGGCACAGATGTGCCCAATTCTGCATAAGCCAGTCTACACCGGTTCAGGGGACCCCTTAGCCCTGCTCTGGCGCGAAACTGGACAAAGGAAAGGGGAGTGACCACTCCCCTGACCTGCACCTCCCCTGGGAGGTGTCCAGAGCTCCTCCAGTGTGCTCCAGACCTCTGCCATCTTGGAAACAGAGGTGCTGCTGGCACACTGGACTGCTCTGAGTGGCCAGTGCCACCAGGTGACGTCAGAGACTCCTTCTGATAGGCTCCTTCAGGTGTTGCTAGCCTATTCTCTCTCCTAAGTAGCCAAACCCTCTTTTCTGGCTATTTAGGGTCTCTGTCTCTAGGGAAACTTTAGATAACGAATGCAAGAGCTCATCAGAGTTCCTCTGCATCTCTCTCTTCACCTTCTGCCAAGGAATCTACTGCTGACCGCGCTGGAAGCCTGCAACACTGCAAAAAAGTAGCTAAGACGACTACTGCAACTCTGTAACGCTGATCCTGCCGCCTTCTCGACTGTTTTCCTGGTGGTGCATGCTGTGGGGGTAGTCTGCCTCCTCTCTGCACTAGAAGCTCCGAAGAAATCTCCCGTGGGTCGACGGAATCTTCCCCCTGCAAACCGCAGGCCCCAAAAAAAACTGCATTACCGGTCCCTTGGGTCTCCTCTCAGCACGACGAGCGAGGTCCCTCGAATCCAGCAACTCTGTCCAAGTGACTCCCACAGTCCAGTGACTCTTCAGTCCAAGTTTGGTGGAGGTAAGTCCTTGCCTCACCTCGCTAGACTGCATTGCTGGGAACCGCGACTTTTGCAGCTACTCCGGCCTCCGTGCACTTCCGGTGGAAATCCTTTGTGCACAGCCAAGCCTGGGTCCACGGCACTCTAACCTGCATTGCACGACTTTCTAAGTTGGTCTCCGGCGACGTGGGACTCCTTTGTGTAACTTCGGGTGAGCACCGTTTCACGCATCCTCGTAGTGCCTGTTTCTGGCACTTCTCCGGGTGCTACCTGCTGCTGAGAGGGCTCCTTGTCTTGCGGGACATCCCCTCTCTCTCCTGGTCCAATTTGCGACCTCCTGGTCCCTCCAGGGCCACAGCAGCGTCCAAAAACGCTAACCGGACGATTTGCAGCTAGCAAGGCTTGTTGGCGGTCTTTCGGCGGGAAAACACAACTGCACGACTCTCCACGGCGAGCGGGATCCGTCCACCAATGGGGAAGTCTCTAGCCCTTTTCGTTCCCGCAGAAACCTCAGCTTCTTCTGTCCAGTAGAAGCTTCTTTGCACCCACAGCTGGCATTTCCTGGGCATATGCCCATCTCCGACTTGCTTGTGACTTTTGGACTTGGTCCCCTTGTTCCACAGGTACCCTAGATTGGAAATCCACAGTTGCTGCATTGTTGGTTTGTGTCTTTCCTGCATTATTCCTCTATCACGACTTCTTTGTCCTTAGGGGAACTTTAGTGCACTTTGCACTCACTTTTCAGGGTCTTGGGGAGGGCTAATTTTCTAACTCTCACTATTTTCTAATAGTCCCAGCGACCCTCTACAAGGTCACATAGGTTTGGGGTCCATTCGTCTTTCGCATTCCACTTTTGGAGTATATGGTTTGTGTTGCCCCTATCCCTATGTGTCCCCATTGCATCCTATTGTAACTATACATTGTTTGCACTGTTTTCTAAGACTATACTGCATATTTTTGCTATTGTGTACATATATCTTGTGTATATTTCCTATCCTCTCACTGAGGGTACACTCTAAGATACTTTGGCATATTGTCATAAAAATAAAGTACCTTTATTTTTAGTATAACTGTGTATTGTGTTTTCTTATGATATTGTGCAAGTGACACTTGTGGTACTGTAGTAGCTTCACACATCTCCTAGTTCAGCCTAAGCTGCTCTGCTAAGCTACCATTATCTATCAGCCTAAGCTGCTAGACACCCTATACACTAATAAGGGATAACTGGGCCTGGTGCAAGGTGCAAGTACCCCTTGGTACTCACTACAAGCCAGTCCAGCCTCCTACATTGGTTGTGCAGCGGTGGGATAAGTGCTCTGAGACTACTTACCACTCTTGTCATTGTACTTTTCATAAGAGAAAAATATACAAAACAAGGTCAGTGTATATACACTTAGTCAAAAAGTTTTGCATTTCCTCTTTTTTCACTCTTTTCTAAGTGCTGAAAAGTACTTCTAAACTTTCAAAAAGTTCTTAAAAGTTTAAAAAGTTTTTTTTCTGTCTTTCTAAAAAGTTCTCAAAAACTTTTTTCTCTTTTTCTATCACTTCAACTCTCTCTAAAAATGTCTGGCACAGGCCAAAATGTTGATCTGTCCAAACTTGCATATGATCACCTTAGCTGGAAAGGAGCAAGGAGTCTCTGCATAGAGAGAGGTTTGAGTGTAGGGAAGAATCCTTCCTTGGAATTGTTGCTTAATATGCTTAGAGAACAAGATAAGGCCATAGGGGCCACATCTGTTGAAAAAGTAGCAAATGGTTCCCAATCTGATCCAGGGACTCCCCCTGGAAAAGATTCAGGAAAGAAAGTTCCTAGCCTGCCCATTACTAGACAGTCTAGCATAGTTGGTAATGATGAAGAGCCACACCATACAAATAGTGTTGTCTCACATCATAGCAAAAGCATTTATTCACATCACAGTGGTACTGATGTTTCTGTTAGCCAAGCTGTTAGGGTGCCCTCTGTAAGGGACAGGTCTCCTTCTGTTCATTCCCATCATACCTCTGTATCTAGAAATGTCCCTCCCACCAACCCTGATGACATATTGTTAGAAAGGGAACTCAATAAGTTGAGGGTGGAACAAACCAGACTGAAGCTTAAAAAGCAACAGCTGGATTTGGATAGACAGTCTTTAGAATTAGAGAAGGAAAGACAGAAGTTGGGTTTAGAAACCCATGGTGGCAGCAGCAGTATTCCCCATAGTCATCCTGCAAAAGAGCATGATTCCAGGAATCTGCACAAGATAGTTCCCCCTTATAAGGAGGGGGATGACATTAACATGTGGTTTGCTGCACTTGAGAGGGCCTGTGTTGTACAGGATGTCCCTCAAAGGCAGTGGGCTGTGTAGGAAAGTACCATCTTGCCTGGCATGTTACCCCCATTTTTCACTGTATATATGTTGTTTTAGTTGTATGTGTCACTGGGACCCTGGTAACCCAGGGCCCCAGTGCTCATAAGTGTGCCTGAATGTGTTACCTGTGTAGTGACTAACTGTCTCACTGAGGCTCTGCTAATCAGAACCTCAGTGGTTATGCTCTCTCATTTCTTTCCAAATTGTCACTGACAGGCTAGTGACCATTTTTACCAATTTACATTGGCTTACTGGAACACCCTTATAATTCCCTAGTATATGGTACTGAGGTACCCAGGGTATTGGGGTTCCAGGAGATCCCTATGGGCTGCAGCATTTCTTTTGCCACCCATAGGGAGCTCTGACAATTCTTACACAGGCCTGCCACTGCAGCCTGAGTGAAATAACGTCCACGTTATTTCACAGCCATTTTACACTGCACTTAAGTAACTTATAAGTCACCTATATGTCTAACCTTTACCTGGTAAAGGTTAGGTGCAAAGTTACTTAGTGTGAGGGCACCCTGGCACTAGCCAAGGTGCCCCCACATTGTTCAGAGCCAATTCCCTGAACTTTGTGAGTGCGGGGACACCATTACACGCGTGCACTACATATAGGTCACTACCTATATGTAGCTTCACCATGGTAACTCCGAATATGGCCATGTAACATGTCTATGATCATGGAATTGCCCCCTCTATGCCATCCTGGCATTTTTGGTACAATTCCATGATCCCAGTGGTCTGTAGCACAGACCCTGGTACTGCCAAACTGCCCTTCCTGGGGTTTCACTGCAGCTGCTGCTGCTGCCAACCCCTCAGACAGGCAGCTGCCCTCCTGGGGTCCAGCCAGGCCTGGCCCAGGATGGCAGAACAAAGAACTTCCTCTGAGAGAGGGTGTGACACCCTCTCCCTTTGGAAAATGGTGTGAAGGCAGGGGAGGAGTAGCCTCCCCCAGCCTCTGGAAATGCTTTGTTGGGCACAGAGGTGCCCAATTCTGCATAAGCCAGTCTACACCGGTTCAGGGACCCCTTAGCCCCTGCTCTGGCACGAAACTGGACAAAGGAAAGGGGAGTGACCACTCCCCTGACCTGCACCTCCCCTGGGAGGTGTCCAGAGCTCCTCCAGTGTGCTCCAGACCTCTGCCATCTTGGAAACAGAGGTGCTGCTGGCACACTGGGCTGCTCTGAGTGGCCAGTGCCACCAGGTGACGTCAGAGACTCCTGCTGATAGGCTCCTTCAGGTGTTAGTAGCCTATCCTCTCTCCTAGGTAGCCAAACCCTCTTTTCTGGCTATTTAGGGTCTCTGTCTCTGGGGTAACTTTAGATAACGAATGCATGAGCTCAGCCGAGTTCCTCTGCATCTCTCTCTTCACCTTCTGATAAGGAATCGACCGCTGACCGCGCTGGAAGCCTGCAAACCTGCAACATAGTAGCAAAGACGACTACTGCAACTCTGTAACGCTGATCCTGCCGCCTTCTCGACTGTTTTCCTGCTTGTGCATGCTGTGGGGGTAGCCTGCCTCCTCTCTGCACCAGAAGCTCCGAAGAAATCTCCCGTGGGTCGACGGAATCTTCCCCCTGCAACCGCAGGCACCAAAAAGCTGCATTACCGGTCCCTTGGGTCTCCTCTCAGCACGACGAGCGAGGTCCCTCGAATCCAGCGACTCTGTCCAAGTGACCCCCACAGTCCAGTGACTCTTCAGCCCAAGTTTGGTGGAGGTAAGTCCTTGCCTCACCTCGCTGGGCTGCATTGCTGGGAACCGCGACTTTGCAGCTACTCCGGCCCCTGTGCACTTCCGGCGGAAATCCTTTGTGCACAGCCAAGCCTGGGTCCACGGCACTCTAACCTGCATTGCACGACTGTCTAAGTTGGTCTCCGGCGACGTGGGACTCCTTTGTGCAACTTCGGCGAGCACCGTTTCACGCATCCTTGTAGTGCCTGTTTCTGGCACTTCTCCGGGTGCTACCTGCTTCAGTGAGGGCTCTTTGTCTTGCTCGACGTCCCCTCTCTCTTCAGGTCCAATTTGCGACCTCCTGGTCCCTCCTGGGCCCCAGCAGCGTCCAAAAACGCCAAACGCACGATTTGCGCCTAGGAAGGCTTGTTGGCGTCCTCCCGGCGGGAAAACACTTCTGCACGACTCTCCAAGGCGAGAGGGATCCGTCCACCAAAGGGGAAGTCTCTAGCCCTTTTCGTTCCTGCAGAAACCTCAGCTTCTTCTGTCCAGTCGAAGCTTCTTTGCACCCGCAGCTGGCATTTCCTGGGCATCTGCCCATCTCCGACTTGCTTGTGACTTTTGGACTTGGTCCCCTTGTTCCACGGGTACCCTAGATTGGAAATCCACAGTTGTTGCATTGCTGGTTTGTGTCTTTCCTGCATTATTCCTCTAACACGACTACTTTGTCCTTAGGGGAACTTTAGTGCACTTTGCACTCACTTTTCAGGGTCTTGGGGAGGGTTATTTTTCTAACTCTCACTATTTTCTAATAGTCCCAGCGACCCTCTACAAGGTCACATAGGTTTGGGGTCCATTCGTGGTTCGCATTCCACTTTTGGAGTATATGGTTTGTGTTGCCCCTATCCCTATGTTTCCCCATTGCATCCTATTGTAACTATACATTGTTTGCACTGTTTTCTAAGACTATACTGCATATTTTTGCTATTGTGTATATATATCTTGTGTATATTTCCTATCCTCTCACTGAGGGTACACTCTAAGATACTTTGGCATATTGTCATAAACATAAAGTACCTTTATTTTTAGTATAACTGTGTATTGTGTTTTCTTATGATATTGTGCATATGACACTAAGTGGTACTGTAGTAGCTTCACACGTCTCCTAGTTCAGCCTAAGCTGCTCTGCTAAGCTACCATTATCTATCAGCCTAAGCTGCTAGACACCCTATACACTAATAAGGGATAACTGGGCCTGGTGCAAGGTGCAAGTACCCCTTGGTACTCACTACAAGCCAGTCCAGCCTCCTACATTGGTTGTGCAGTGGTGGGATAAGTGCTTGAGACTACTTACCACTCTTGTCATTGTACTTTTCATAAGAGAAAAATATACAAAACAAGGTCAGTGTATATACACTTAGTCAAAAAGTTTTGCATTTCCTCTTTTTTCACTCTTTTCTAAGTGCTGAAAAGTACTTCTAAACTTTCAAAAAGTTCTTAAAAGTTTAAAAAGTTTTTTTTCTGTCTTTCTAAAAAGTTCTCAAAAACTTTTTTCTCTTTTTCTATCACTTCAACTCTCTCTAAAAATGTCTGGCACAGGCCAAAATGTTGATCTGTCCAAACTTGCATATGATCACCTTAGCTGGAAAGGAGCAAGGAGTCTCTGCATAGAGAGAGGTTTGAGTGTAGGGAAGAATCCTTCCTTGGAATTGTTGCTTAATATGCTTAGAGAACAAGATAAGGCCATAGGGGCCACATCTGTTGAAAAAGTAGCAAATGGTTCCCAATCTGATCCAGGGACTCCCCCTGGAAAAGATTCAGGAAAGAAAGTTCCTAGCCTGCCCATTACTAGACAGTCTAGCATAGTTGGTAATGATGAAGAGCCACACCATACAAATAGTGTTGTCTCACATCATAGCAAAAGCATTTATTCACATCACAGTGGTACTGATGTTTCTGTTAGCCAAGCTGTTAGGGTGCCCTCTGTAAGGGACAGGTCTCCTTCTGTTCATTCCCATCATACCTCTGTATCTAGAAATGTCCCTCCCACCAACCCTGATGACATATTGTTAGAAAGGGAACTCAATAAGTTGAGGGTGGAACAAACCAGACTGAAGCTTAAAAAGCAACAGCTGGATTTGGATAGACAGTCTTTAGAATTAGAGAAGGACAGACAGAAGTTGGGTTTAGAAACCCATGGTGGCAGCAGCAGTATTCCCCATAGTCATCCTGCAAAAGAGCATGATTCCAGGAATCTGCACAAGATAGTTCCCCCTTATAAGGAGGGGGATGACATTAACATGTGGTTTGCTGCACTTGAGAGGGCCTGTGTTGTACAGGATGTCCCTCAAAGGCAGTGGGCTGTGTAGGAAAGTACCATCTTGCCTGGCATGTTACCCCCATTTTTCACTGTATATATGTTGTTTTAGTTGTATGTGTCACTGGGACCCTGGTAACCCAGGGCCCCAGTGCTCATAAGTGTGCCTGAATGTGTTACCTGTGTAGTGACTAACTGTCTCACTGAGGCTCTGCTAATCAGAACCTCAGTGGTTATGCTCTCTCATTTCTTTCCAAATTGTCACTGACAGGCTAGTGACCATTTTTACCAATTTACATTGGCTTACTGGAACACCCTTATAATTCCCTAGTATATGGTACTGAGGTACCCAGGGTATTGGGGTTCCAGGAGATCCCTATGGGCTGCAGCATTTCTTTTGCCACCCATAGGGAGCTCTGACAATTCTTACACAGGCCTGCCACTGCAGCCTGAGTGAAATAACGTCCACGTTATTTCACAGCCATTTTACACTGCACTTAAGTAACTTATAAGTCACCTATATGTCTAACCTTTACCTGGTAAAGGTTAGGTGCAAAGTTACTTAGTGTGAGGGCACCCTGGCACTAGCCAAGGTGCCCCCACATTGTTCAGAGCCAATTCCCTGAACTTTGTGAGTGCGGGGACACCATTACACGCGTGCACTACATATAGGTCACTACCTATATGTAGCTTCACCATGGTAACTCCGAATATGGCCATGTAACATGTCTATGATCATGGAATTGCCCCCTCTATGCCATCCTGGCATTTTTGGTACAATTCCATGATCCCAGTGGTCTGTAGCACAGACCCTGGTACTGCCAAACTGCCCTTCCTGGGGTTTCACTGCAGCTGCTGCTGCTGCCAACCCCTCAGACAGGCAGCTGCCCTCCTGGGGTCCAGCCAGGCCTGGCCCAGGATGGCAGAACAAAGAACTTCCTCTGAGAGAGGGTGTGACACCCTCTCCCTTTGGAAAATGGTGTGAAGGCAGGGGAGGAGTAGCCTCCCCCAGCCTCTGGAAATGCTTTGTTGGGCACAGAGGTGCCCAATTCTGCATAAGCCAGTCTACACCGGTTCAGGGACCCCTTAGCCCCTGCTCTGGCACGAAACTGGACAAAGGAAAGGGGAGTGACCACTCCCCTGACCTGCACCTCCCCTGGGAGGTGTCCAGAGCTCCTCCAGTGTGCTCCAGACCTCTGCCATCTTGGAAACAGAGGTGCTGCTGGCACACTGGGCTGCTCTGAGTGGCCAGTGCCACCAGGTGACGTCAGAGACTCCTGCTGATAGGCTCCTTCAGGTGTTAGTAGCCTATCCTCTCTCCTAGGTAGCCAAACCCTCTTTTCTGGCTATTTAGGGTCTCTGTCTCTGGGGTAACTTTAGATAACGAATGCATGAGCTCAGCCGAGTTCCTCTGCATCTCTCTCTTCACCTTCTGATAAGGAATCGACCGCTGACCGCGCTGGAAGCCTGCAAACCTGCAACATAGTAGCAAAGACGACTACTGCAACTCTGTAACGCTGATCCTGCCGCCTTCTCGACTGTTTTCCTGCTTGTGCATGCTGTGGGGGTAGCCTGCCTCCTCTCTGCACCAGAAGCTCCGAAGAAATCTCCCGTGGGTCGACGGAATCTTCCCCCTGCAACCGCAGGCACCAAAAAGCTGCATTACCGGTCCCTTGGGTCTCCTCTCAGCACGACGAGCGAGGTCCCTCGAATCCAGCGACTCTGTCCAAGTGACCCCCACAGTCCAGTGACTCTTCAGCCCAAGTTTGGTGGAGGTAAGTCCTTGCCTCACCTCGCTGGGCTGCATTGCTGGGAACCGCGACTTTGCAGCTACTCCGGCCCCTGTGCACTTCCGGCGGAAATCCTTTGTGCACAGCCAAGCCTGGGTCCACGGCACTCTAACCTGCATTGCACGACTGTCTAAGTTGGTCTCCGGCGACGTGGGACTCCTTTGTGCAACTTCGGCGAGCACCGTTTCACGCATCCTTGTAGTGCCTGTTTCTGGCACTTCTCCGGGTGCTACCTGCTTCAGTGAGGGCTCTTTGTCTTGCTCAACGTCCCCTCTCTCTTCAGGTCCAATTTGCGACCTCCTGGTCCCTCCTGGGCCCCAGCAGCGTCCAAAAACGCCAAACGCACGATTTGCGCCTAGGAAGGCTTGTTGGCGTCCTTCCGGCGGGAAAACACTTCTGCACGACTCTCCAAGGCGAGAGGGATCCGTCCACCAAAGGGGAAGTCTCTAGCCCTTTTCGTTCCTGCAGAAACCTCAGCTTCTTCTGTCCAGTCGAAGCTTCTTTGCACCCGCAGCTGGCATTTCCTGGGCATCTGCCCATCTCCGACTTGCTTGTGACTTTTGGACTTGGTCCCCTTGTTCCACAGGTACCCTAGATTGGAAATCCACAGTTGTTGCATTGCTGGTTTGTGTCTTTCCTGCATTATTCCTCTAACACGACTACTTTGTCCTTAGGGGAACTTTAGTGCACTTTGCACTCACTTTTCAGGGTCTTGGGGAGGGTTATTTTTCTAACTCTCACTATTTTCTAATAGTCCCAGCGACCCTCTACAAGGTCACATAGGTTTGGGGTCCATTCGTGGTTCGCATTCCACTTTTGGAGTATATGGTTTGTGTTGCCCCTATCCCTATGTTTCCCCATTGCATCCTATTGTAACTATACATTGTTTGCACTGTTTTCTAAGACTATACTGCATATTTTTGCTATTGTGTATATATATCTTGTGTATATTTCCTATCCTCTCACTGACGGTACACTCTAAGATACTTTGGCATATTGTCATAAACATAAAGTACCTTTATTTTTAGTATAACTGTGTATTGTGTTTTCTTATGATATTGTGCATATGACACTAAGTGGTACTGTAGTAGCTTCACACGTCTCCTAGTTCAGCCTAAGCTGCTCTGCTAAGCTACCATTATCTATCAGCCTAAGCTGCTAGACACCCTATACACTAATAAGGGATAACTGGGCCTGGTGCAAGGTGCAAGTACCCCTTGGTACTCACTACAAGCCAGTCCAGCCTCCTACATTGGTTGTGCAGTGGTGGGATAAGTGCTTGAGACTACTTACCACTCTTGTCATTGTACTTTTCATAAGAGAAAAATTTACAAAACAAGGTCAGTGTATATACACATAGCCAAAAAGTTTTGCATTTCCTCTTTTCACTCTTTTCTAAGTGCTGAAAAGTACTCCTAAACTTTCAAAAAGTTCTTAAAAGTTTAAAAAGTTTTTTTCTGTCTTTCCAAAAAGTTCTGAAAACTTTTTTCTCTTTTTCTATCACTTTAACTCTCTCAAAAAAATGTCTGGCACAGGCCAAAGTGTTGATCTGTCCAAACTTGCATATGACAACCTTAGCTGGAAAAGAGCAAGGAGTCTCTGTATAGAGAGAGGTTTGAGTGTAGGGAAGAATCCTTCCTTGGAACTGTTACTAAACATGCTTAGAGAACAGGATAAGGCCATAGGTGCCCCATCTGTTGAAAAAGTACCTAATAGTTCCCAATCTGATTCAGGGACTCCCCCAGGAAAAGATTCAGGAAAGAAACTTCCTAGCCTGCCCATTACTAGACAATCTAGCATAGATGGTAATGATGATGAGCCACACAAAATAAATAGTGTTGTCTCACATCATAGCAAAAGCATTTATTCTCACCATACTGGTAGTAATGTTTCTGTAAACCAAGCTGTTAAGTTGGCTTCTGTAAGGGACAGGTCTCCTTCTGTTCATTCCCATCATAGCTCTGTTTCTAGAAATGTCCCTCCCACCAACCCTGATGACAGAATGTTAGAGAGGGAACTCAATAAGTTGAGGGTGGAACAAACCAGACTGAAGCTTAAAAAGCAACAGCTGGATGTGGATAGACAGTCTTTTGAATTAGAGAAGGAAAGACAGAAGTTGGGTTTAGATACCCATGGTGGCAGCAGCAGTATTCCCCATAGTCATCCTGCAAAAGAGCATGATTCCATGAATCTGCACAAGATAGTTCCCCCTTATAAGGAGGGGGATGACATTAACAAGTGGTTTGCTGCACTTGAGAGGGCCTGTGTTGTACAGGATGTCCCTCAAAGGCAGTGGGCTGCTATCCTATGGCTATCATTTAGTGGAAAAGGTAGGGATAGGCTCCTTACTGTGAAAGAAAATGATGCTAATAATTTCCAAGTTCTTAAGAATGCACTCCTGGATGGTTATGGCTTAACCACTGAACAGTACAGGATAAAGTTCAGAGAGACCAAAAAGGAGTCTTCACAAGACTGGGTTGATTTCATTGACCAGGCAGTGAAGGCCTTGGAGGGGTGGGTACATGGCAGTAAAGTTACTGATTATGACAGCCTGTATAACTTGATCCTGAGAGAGCATATTCTTAATAATTGTGTGTCTGATTTGTTGCACCAGTACTTGGTGGACTCTGATCTGACCTCTCCCCAAGAATTGGGAAAGAAGGCAGACAAATGGGTCAGAACAAGAGTGAACAGAAAAGTTCATACAGGGGGTGACAAAGATGGCAACAAAAAGAAGGATGGTAAGTCTTCTGACAAGGGTGGGGACAAATCAAAAAATGAGTCTTCATCAGGCCCACAAAAACACTCTGGTGGGGGTGGTGGGTCCAAATCCTCCTTTAATCAGAACAAGGAAAAGAAACCATGGTGCTATTTATGTAAAATAAAAGGCCATTGGACAACAGATCCCAGTTGTCCAAAGAAAGGCACCACAGCTCCTACCACTACAACCCCTACTGCTACACCTAGTGTCCCTACTAATAGCAGTGGTGGTGGGAGCAAACCTACTAATAGCCAATCCAAGGGAGTAGCTGGGCTCACTTTTGGTAATTTAGTTGGGGTTGGTCTAATTAGGGAGACCACAGAGGCTACTTTAGTCTCTGAAGGGGCTATTGATTTAGCCACTTTGGTTGCTTGCCCCCATAACTTGGAGAAGTACAAGCAACTAACCCTAATAAATGGTGTTGAGGTCCAGGCCTACAGGGACACAGATGCCAGTGTCACAATGGTGATTGAGAAACTGGTGCACCCTGAACAACACATACTTGTCCACCAGTACCAAGTAACCGATGCTCACAACATAACACAAAGCCACCCCATGGCTGTTGTAAATCTCAACTGGGGGGGGGGTAACTGGTCCAAAGAAAGTTGTGGTAGCTTCAGATTTACCTGTAGACTGTCTATTAGGGAATGATTTGGAGACATCAGCTTGGTCAGATGTGGAGTTGGAGGCCCATGCAGCAATGCTGGGCATCCCAGGGCATATTTTTGCTTTGACAAGGGCTCAGGCCAAAAAGCAAAAAGGACAGGGAAGCTTGGATCCTGGAACAATGGACCAAGTGCTCCCTAAAGCTAGGGCTAGTAGAAGCAAACCACTTCCTACTATCCCTCCCTCTACAGTGGATTCTACTTCTGAGGAAGAAGAATTCCCTCCCTGTGCAGAACCTACACCAGAGGAGCTGGAAGCAGACACTGCTGAGCTTTTGGGTGAAGGGGGGCCTGCCAGGGAGGAGCTGAGTGTGGCACAGCAAACCTGTCCCACATTAGAGGGTCTCAGACAGCAAGCTGTCAAACAGGCTAATGGGGATGTCAGTGACTCTCACAGAGTTTACTGGGAGGACAACCTCTTGTACACTGAGCATAGGGATCCGAAACCTGGAGCTGCCAGGAGATTAGTGATTCCTCAGGAGTACAGAAAGTTCCTCCTAACACTGGCACATGACATTCCCCTAGCTGGGCACCTGGGTCAAATGAAAACTTGGGACAGATTGGTTCCATTGTTTCATTGGCCTAGGATGTCTGAGGACACAAAGGAATTTGGTAAGTCCTGTGAAACCTGTCAAGCCAGTGGCAAGACAGGTGGCACTCCAAAGGCACCCCTTATCCCACTGCCTGTGGTTGGGGTTCCCTTTGAAAGGGTAGGGGTTGACATAGTTGGCCCCCTTGACCCTCCTACTGCTTCGGGCAATAGGTTTATCTTGGTGGTAGTGGACCATGCCACAAGATACCCTGAAGCAATTCCTTTAAGGACCACTACAGCTCCTGCAGTGGCAAAGGCCCTCCTGGGAATATTTTTCAGGGTGGGCTTCCCAAAGGAAGTAGTATCAGACAGAGAAAGCAATTTCATGACTGCATACTTAAAGGCCATGTGGAAGGAGTGTGGTGTAACGTACAAGTTCACAACACCCTATCATCCACAAACAAATGGACTGGTGGAGAGATTTAATAAAACTCTCAAAGGCATGATTATGGGACTCCCTGAAAAACTCCGCAGGAGATGGGATATCCTTCTACCATGCCTCCTTTTTGCCTACAGGGAGGTACCCCAGAAAGGAGTGGGCTTCAGCCCCTTTGAACTCCTTTTTGGACACCCTGTTAGGGGTCCACTCACACTTGTAAAGGAGGGTTGGGAACAACCTTTAAAAGCTCCTAAGCAGGATATTGTGGATTATGTACTTGGCCTCATATCAAGGATGGCTGAGTACATGAAAAAGGCCAGTAAAAACCTTCAGGCCAGCCAAGAGCTCCAGAAGCAATGGCATGATCAGAAGGCTGTTTTGGTTCAGTACCAACCAGGGCAGAAAGTGTGGGTCTTGGAGCCTGTGGCCCCAAGAGCACTCCAAGATAAATGGAGTGGTCCCCACACAATTGTTGAAAAGAAGGGAGAAGTCACCTATTTAGTTGACTTAGGCACTGCAAGGAGTCCCCTTAGGGTGCTCCATGTCAACCGCCTGAAACCCTACTATGACAGGGCTGATCTCACCCTGCTCATGGCAACTGATGAGGGACAGGAAGAAGACAGTGATCCTCTACCTGATCTCTTCTCTTCCACAGAACAAGATGCTCTTGTGGAAGGTGTAGTTTTGGCTGATTGTCTTACTGCTGAGCAGAAAGATAATTGCATAAATCTCCTAGGACAATTTTCAGAACTCTTCTCTTCTGTGCCAGGCACCACTTCTTGGTGTGAGCACACTATAGATACTGGAGACAGTTTACCTGTCAAAAGTAAGATCTATAGGCAGCCTGACCATGTCAGGGACTGCATAAAGCAAGAAGTTCAGAAAATGTTGGAACTAGGAGTGGTTGAGCACTCTGACAGTCCATGGGCTTCTCCTGTGGTACTGGTACCAAAACCCAATTCTAAAGATGGAAAGAAGGAAATGAGGTTTTGTGTAGACTATAGAGGTCTCAACTTGGTAACCAAAACTGATGCTCACCCTATACCCAGGGCAGATGAGCTTATAGATACACTGGCATCTGCCAAGTATCTAAGCACTTTTGATTTGACTGCAGGGTATTGGCAGATCAAATTATCAGAAGATGCTAAACCTAAGACTGCATTTTCTACCATTGGAGGACATTACCAGTTTACTGTAATGCCTTTTGGTTTGAAAAATGCACCTGCCACTTTTCAAAGGTTGGTGAACACAGTCCTGCAAGGGCTGGAAGCTTTCAGTGCAGCATATTTGGACGATATAGCTGTCTTTAGCTCCAGCTGGGATGATCACCTGGTCCACCTATGGAAAGCTTTGGAGGCTCTGCAAAAGGCAGGCCTCACTATCAAGGCTTCAAAGTGCCAGATAGGGCAGGGTAAGGTGGTTTATCTGGGACACCTTGTTGGTGGGGAACAGATTGCACCACTTCAGGGGAAAATCCAAACTATTATTGATTGGGTTCCCCCTACCACTCAGACTCAGGTGAGAGCCTTCCTAGGCCTCACTGGGTATTACAGGAGGTTCATTAAGAACTATGGCTCCATTGCAGCCCCTCTTAATGACCTCACATCCAAGAAAATGCCTAAAAAGGTATTATGGACAGCAAACTGTCAGAAAGCTTTTGAGGAGCTGAAGCAGGCCATGTGCTCTGCACCTGTCCTGAAAAGCCCTTGTTACTCTAAAAAATTCTATGTCCAAACTGATGCATCTGAATTAGGAGTAGGGGCAGTCCTATCACAACTTAATTCTGAGGGCCAGGATCAACCTGTTGTTTTTATTAGTAGAAGGTTGACCCCTAGAGAAAAGCGTTGGTCTGCCATTGAGAGGGAGGCCTTTGCTGTGGTCTGGGCTCTGAAGAAGTTGAGGCCATACCTGTTTGGCACTCACTTCATTGTTCAGACAGACCACAAACCTCTACTTTGGCTAAAACAAATGAAAGGTGAAAATCCTAAATTGTTGAGGTGGTCCATATCCCTACAGGGAATGGACTATACAGTGGAACATAGACCTGGGAGTAGCCACTCCAATGCAGATGGACTCTCCAGATATTTCCACTTAGACAATGAAGACTCATCAGGTCATGGCTAGTCTTATTGTCCTTCGTTTGGGGGGGGGGTTGTGTAGGAAAGTACCATCTTGCCTGGCATGTTACCCCCATTTTTCACTGTATATATGTTGTTTTAGTTGTATGTGTCACTGGGACCCTGGTAACCCAGGGCCCCAGTGCTCATAAGTGTGCCTGAATGTGTTACCTGTGTAGTGACTAACTGTCTCACCGAGGCTCTGCTAATCAGAACCTCAGTGGTTATGCTCTCTCATTTCTTTCCAAATTGTCACTGACAGGCTAGTGACCATTTTTACCAATTTACATTGGCTTACTGGAACACCCTTATAATTCCCTAGTATATGGTACTGAGGTACCCAGGGTATTGGGGTTCCAGGAGATCCCTATGGGCTGCAGCATTTCTTTTGCCACCCATAGGGAGCTCTGACAATTCTTACACAGGCCTGCCACTGCAGCCTGAGTGAAATAACGTCCACGTTATTTCACAGCCATTTTACACTGCACTTAAGTAACTTATAAGTCACCTATATGTCTAACCTTTACCTGGTAAAGGTTAGGTGCAAAGTTACTTAGTGTGAGGGCACCCTGGCACTAGCCAAGGTGCCCCCACATTGTTCAGAGCCAATTCCCTGAACTTTGTGAGTGCGGGGACACCATTACACGCGTGCACTACATATAGGTCACTACCTATATGTAGCTTCACCATGGTAACTCCGAATATGGCCATGTAACATGTCTATGATCATGGAATTGCCCCCTCTATGCCATCCTGGCATTTTTGGTACAATTCCATGATCCCAGTGGTCTGTAGCACAGACCCTGGTACTGCCAAACTGCCCTTCCTGGGGTTTCACTGCAGCTGCTGCTGCTGCCAACCCCTCAGACAGGCAGCTGCCCTCCTGGGGTCCAGCCAGGCCTGGCCCAGGATGGCAGAACAAAGAACTTCCTCTGAGAGAGGGTGTGACACCCTCTCCCTTTGGAAAATGGTGTGAAGGCAGGGGAGGAGTAGCCTCCCCCAGCCTCTGGAAATGCTTTGTTGGGCACAGAGGTGCCCAATTCTGCATAAGCCAGTCTACACCGGTTCAGGGACCCCTTAGCCCCTGCTCTGGCGCGAAACTGGACAAAGGAAAGGGGAGTGACCACTCCCCTGACCTGCACCTCCCCTGGGAGGTGTCCAGAGCTCCTCCAGTGTGCTCCAGACCTCTGCCATCTTGGAAACAGAGGTGCTGCTGGCACACTGGGCTGCTCTGAGTGGCCAGTGCCACCGGGTGACGTCAGAGACTCCTGCTGATAGGCTCCTTCAGGTGTTAGTAGCCTATCCTCTCTCCTAGGTAGCCAAACCCTCTTTTCTGGCTATTTAGGGTCTCTGTCTCTGGGGTAACTTTAGATAACGAATGCATGAGCTCAGCCGAGTTCCTCTGCATCTCTCTCTTCACCTTCTGATAAGGAATCGACCGCTGACCGCGCTGGAAGCCTGCAAACCTGCAACATAGTAGCAAAGACGACTACTGCAACTCTGTAACGCTGATCCTGCCGCCTTCTCGACTGTTTTCCTGCTTGTGCATGCTGTGGGGGTAGCCTGCCTCCTCTCTGCACCAGAAGCTCCGAAGAAATCTCCCGTGGGTCGACGGAATCTTCCCCCTGCAACCGCAGGCACCAAAAAGCTGCATTACCAGTCCCTTGGGTCTCCTCTCAGCACGACGAGCGAGGTCCCTCGAATCCAGCGACTCTGTCCAAGTGACCCCCACAGTCCAGTGACTCTTCAGCCCAAGTTTGGTGGAGGTAAGTCCTTGCCTCACCTCGCTGGGCTGCATTGCTGGGAACCGCGACTTTGCAGCTACTCCGGCCCCTGTGCACTTCCGGCGGAAATCCTTTGTGCACAGCCAAGCCTGGGTCCACGGCACTCTAACCTGCATTGCACGACTGTCTAAGTTGGTCTCCGGCGACGTGGGACTCCTTTGTGCAACTTCGGCGAGCACCGTTTCACGCATCCTCGTAGTGCCTGTTTCTGGCACTTCTTTGGGTGCTACCTGCTTCAGTGAGGGCTCTTTGTCTTGTTCGACGTCCCCTCTCTCTTCAGGTCCAATTTACGACCTCCTGGTCCCTCCTGGGCCCCAGCAGCGTCCAAAAACGCCAAACGCACGATTTGCGCATAGCAAGGCTTGTTGGCGTCCTTCCGGCGGGAAAACACTTCTGCACGACTCTCCAATGCAAGAGGGATCCGTCCACCAAAGGGGAAGTCTCTAGCCCTTTTCGTTCCTGCAGAAACCTCAGCTTCTTCTGTCCAGTCGAAGCTTCTTTGCACCCGCAGCTGGCATTTCCTGGGCATCTGCCCATCTCCGACTTGCTTGTGAC
The DNA here is from genome assembly GCF_031143425.1 of Pleurodeles waltl. Taxonomy (NCBI): domain Eukaryota; kingdom Metazoa; phylum Chordata; class Amphibia; order Caudata; family Salamandridae; genus Pleurodeles; species Pleurodeles waltl. The sequence goes on along the minus strand of NW_027149844.1, from coordinate 144,133 downwards.
TTTTGGACTTGGTCCCCTTGTTCCACAGGTACCCTAGATTGGAAATCCACAGTTGTTGCATTGCTGGTTTGTGTCTTTCCTGCATTATTCCTCTAACACGACTACTTTGTCCTTAGGGGAACTTTAGTGCACTTTGCACTCACTTTTCAGGGTCTTGGGGAGGGTTATTTTTCTAACTCTCACTATTTTCTAATAGTCCCAGCGACCCTCTACAAGGTCACATAGGTTTGGGGTCCATTCGTGGTTCGCATTCCACTTTTGGAGTATATGGTTTGTGTTGCCCCTATCCCTATGTTTCCCCATTGCATCCTATTGTAACTATACATTGTTTGCACTGTTTTCTAAGACTATACTGCATATTTTTGCTATTGTGTATATATATCTTGTGTATATTTCCTATCCTCTCACTGAGGGTACACTCTAAGATACTTTGGCATATTGTCATAAAAATAAAGTACCTTTATTTTTAGTATAACTGTGTATTGTGTTTTCTTATGATATTGTGCATATGACACTAAGTGGTACTGTAGTAGCTTCACACGTCTCCTAGTTCAGCCTAAGCTGCTCTGCTAAGCTACCATTATCTATCAGCCTAAGCTGCTAGACACCCTATACACTAATAAGGGATAACTGGGCCTGGTGCAAGGTGCAAGTACCCCTTGGTACTCACTACAAGCCAGTCCAGCCTCCTACAGGCTGCTATCCTATGGCTATCATTTAGTGGAAAAGGTAGGGATAGGCTCCTTACTGTGAAAGAAAGTGATGCCAATAATTTTACAGTTCTTAAGAATGCACTCCTGGATGGTTATGGCTTAACCACTGAACAGTACAGGATAAAGTTCAGAGAGACCAAAAAGGAGTCTTCACAAGACTGGGTTGATTTCATTGACCATTCAGTGAAGGCCTTGGAGGGGTGGTTACATGGCAGTAAAGTTACTGATTATGACAGCCTGTATAACTTGATCCTGAGAGAGCATATTCTTAATAATTGTGTGTCTGATTTGTTGCACCAGTACTTGGTGGACTCTGATCTGACCTCTCCCCAAGAATTGGGAAAGAAGGCAGACAAATGGGTCAGAACAAGAGTGAACAGAAAAGTTCATACAGGGGGTGACAAAGATGGCAACAAAAAGAAGGATGGTAAGTCTTCTGACAAGGGTGGGGACAAATCTAAAAATGAGTCTTCATCAGGCCCACAAAAACACTCTGGTGGGGGTGGTGGGTCCAAATCCTCCTTTAATCAAAACAAAGAAAAGAAACCATGGTGCTATTTATGTAAAGTAAAAGGCCATTGGACAACAGATCCCAGTTGTCCAAAGAAAGGCACCAAGCCTCCTACCACTACAACCCCTACTGCTACACCTAGTGTCCCTACTAATAGCAGTGGTGGTGGGAGCAAACCTACTAATAGCCAATCCAAGGGAGTAGCTGGGCTCACTATTGGTAACTTAGTTGGGGTTGGCCTTGTTAGGGAGGCCACAGAGGCTGTGTTAGTCTCTGAGGGGGCTATTGACTTAGCCACCTTAGTTGCTTGTCCCCTTAATATGGATAAGTACAAGCAACTACCCCTAATAAATGGTGTTGAGGTTCAGGCCTACAGGGACACTGGTGCCAGTGTGACTATGGTCATAGAAAAACTGGTCCACCCTGAACAACACCTACTTGGTCACCAGTACCAAGTAACCGATGCTCACAACAACACACTTAGCCAACCCATGGCTGTTGTTAATCTCAACTGGGGGGGGGGTTACTGGTCCAACGAAAGTTGTGGTAGCTTCAGATTTACCTGTAGACTGTCTATTAGGGAATGATTTGGAGACATCAGCTTGGTCAGATGTGGAGTTGGAGGCCCATGCAGCAATGCTGGGCATCCCAGGGCAAATGTTTGCTTTGACAAGGGCTCAGGCCAAAAAGCAAAAAGGACAGGGAAGCTTGGATCCTGGAACAATGGACCAAGTGCTCCCTAAAGCTAGGGCTAGTAGAAGCAAACCACTTCCTAATATCCCTCCCTCTTCAGTGGATTCAACTTCAGAGGAAGAAGAATTCCCTCCCTGTGCAGAACCTTCACCAGAGGAGCTTCAAGCAGACACTGCTGAGCTTTTGGGTGAAGGGGGGACTGCCAGGGAGGAGCTGAGTGTGGCACAGCAAACCTGTCCCACATTAGAGGGTCTAAGACAGCAAGCTGTCAAACAAGCTAATGGGGATGTCAGTGACTCTCACAGAGTTTACTGGGAGGACAACCTCTTGTACACTGAGCATAGGGATCCTAAACCTGGAGCTGCCAGGAGATTAGTGATTCCTCAGGAGTACAGAAAGTTCCTCCTAACTCTTGCCCAAGACATTCCCCTAGCTGGGCATCTAGGACAAATGAAAACTTGGGACAGACTTGTTCCCTTGTTTCATTGGCCTAGGATGTCTGAGGACACAAAAGATTTTTGTAAGTCCTGTGAAACCTGTCAAGCCAGTGGCAAGACAGGTGGCACCCCAAAGGCACCCCTTATTCCACTGCCTGTGGTTGGGGTTCCCTTTGAAAGGGTAGGGGTTGACATAGTTGGCCCCCTTGACCCTCCTACTGCTTCAGGCAATAGATTCATCTTGGTGGTAGTGGACCATGCCACAAGATATCCTGAAGCTATTCCTTTAAGGACCACTACAGCTCCTGCAGTGGCAAAGGCCCTCCTGGGAATATTTTCCAGGGTGGGCTTCCCAAAGGAAGTAGTATCAGACAGGGGAAGCAATTTCATGTCTGCATACTTAAAGGCCATTATGGAAGGAGTGTGGTGTAACTTACAAGTTCACCACACCCTATCATCCACAAACAAATGGACTGGTGGAGAGATTTAATAAAACTCTCAAAGGCATGATTATGGGTCTCCCTGAAAAACTCCGTAGGAGATGGGATATCCTGTTACCATGTCTCCTTTTTGCCTACAGGGAGGTACCCCAGAAAGGAGTGGGCTTCAGCCCCTTTGAACTTCTTTTTGGACACCCTGTTAGGGGTCCACTAACACTTGTCAAGGAGGGTTGGGAACAACCTTTAAAAGCTCCAAAGCAAGATATTGTTAATTATGTACTTGGCCTCAGATCAAGGATGGGTGAGTACATGAAAAAGGTCAGTAAAAACCTTCAGGCCAGCCAAGAGCTCCAAAAGCAATGGCATGATCAGAAGGCTGTTTTGGTTCAGTACCAACCAGGGCAGAAAGTGTGGGTCTTGGAGCCTGTGGCCCCAAGAGCACTCCAAGATAAATGGAGTGGTCCCCACACAATTGTTGAGAAAAAGGGTGAAGTCACCTATTTAGTTGACTTAGGCACTGCAAGGAGTCCCCTTAGGGTACTCCATGTAAACCGCCTGAAACCCTACTATGACAGGGCTGATCTCACCCTGCTCATGGCAACTGATGAGGGACAGGAAGAAGACAGTGATCCTCTACCTGATCTCTTCTCTTCCACAGAACAAGATGCTCTAGTGGAAGGTGTAGTTTTGGCTGATTGTCTTACTGCTGAGCAGAAAGACCATTGCATAAATCTCCTGGGTCAGTTTTCTGAACTCTTCTCTACTGTGCCAGGTACCACTTCTTAGTGTGAGCACACTATAGATACTGGAGACAGCTTGCCTGTCAAAAGTAAGATCTATAGGCAGCCTGACCATGTCAGGGACTGCATAAAGCAAGAGGTGCAGAAAATGTTAGAACTGGGAGTCGTTGAGCACTCTGAAAGTCCATGGGCTTCTCCTGTGGTACTTGTACCAAAACCTCATTCCAAGGATGGAAAGAAGGAAATGCGGTTTTGTGTAGACTACAGAGGTCTCAACTTGGTAACCAAAACTGATGCTCACCCTATACCCAGGGCAGATGAGCTCATAGATACACTGGCATCTGCCAAGTATCTAAGCACTTTTGATTTGACTGCAGGGTATTGGCAGATCAAATTATCAGAAGATGCTAAACCTAAAACTGCATTTTCAACCATTGGAGGCCATTACCAATTTACAGTAATGCCTTTTGGATTGAAAAATGCACCTGACACTTTTCAGAGGTTGGTGAACACAGTCCTGCAAGGGCTGGAAGCTTTTAGTGCAGCATATTTGGACGATATAGCTGTCTTTAGCTCCAGCTGGGATGATCACCTGGTCCACCTATGGAAAGTTTTGGAGGCCCTGCAAAAGGCAGGCCTCACTATCAAGGCTTCAAAGTGCCAGATAGGGCAGGGTAAGGTGGTTTATCTGGGACACCTTGTTGGTGGGGAACAGATTGCACCACTTCAGGGGAAAATCCAAACTATTATAGATTGGGTTCCCCCTACCACTCAGACTCAGGTGAGAGCCTTCCTAGGCCTCACTGGGTATTACAGGAGGTTCATTAAGAACTATGGCTCCATTGCAGCCCCTCTTAATGACCTCATATCCAAGAAAATGCCTAAAAAGGTATTATGGACAGAAAACTGTCAGAAAGCTTTTGAGGAGCTGAAGCAGGCAATGTGCTCTGCACCTGTCCTAAAAAGCCCTTGTTACTCTAAAAAAGTCTATGTCCAAACTGATGCATCTGAATTAGGAGTAGGGGCAGTCCTATCACAACTTAATTCTGAGGGCCAGGATCAACCTGTTGCTTTTATTAGTAAAAGGTTGACCCCTAGAGAAAAGCGTTGGTCTGCCATAGAGAGGGAGGCCTTTGCTGTGGTCTGGGCTCTGAAGAAGTTGAGGCCATACCTGTTTGGCACTCACTTCATTGGTCAGACAGACCACAAACCTCTACTTTGGCTAAAACAAATGAAAGGTGAAAATCGTAAATTGTTGAGGTGGTCCATATCCCTACAGGGAATGGACTATACAGTGGAACATAGACCTGGGAGTAGCCACTCCAATGCAGATGGACTCTCCAGATATTTCCACTTAGACAATGAAGACTCATCAGGTCATGGCTAGTCTTATTGTCCTTCGTTTGGGGGGGGGTTGTGTAGGAAAGTACCATCTTGCCTGGCATGTTACCCCCATTTTTCACTGTATATATGTTGTTTTAGTTGTATGTGTCACTGGGACCCTGCTAGCCAGGGCCCCAGTGCTCATAAGTGTGCCTGAATGTGTTACCTGTGTTATGACTAACTGTCTCACTGAGGCTCTGCTATCCAGAACCTCAGTGGTTATGCTCTCTCATTTCTTTCAAATTGTCACTAACAGGCTAGTGACCAATTTTACCAATTTACATTGGCTCACTGGAACACCCTTATAATTCCCTAGTATATGGTACTGAGGTACCCAGGGTATTGGGGTTCCAGGAGATCCCTATGGGCTGCAGCATTTCTTTTGCCACCCATAGGGAGCTCTGACAATTCTTACACAGGCCTGCCACTGCAGCCTGAGTGAAATAACGTCCACGTTATTTCACAGCCATTTACCACTGCACTTAAGTAACTTATAAGTCAACTATATGTCTAACCTTTACCTGGTAAAGGTTAGGTGCAAAGTTACTTAGTGTGAGGGCACCCTGGCACTAGCCAAGGTGCCCCCACATTGTTCAGGGAAAATTCCTCGGACTTTGTGAGTGCGGGGACACCATTACACGCGTGCACTACATATAGGTCACTACCTATATGTAGCTTCACAATGGTAACTCCGAATATGGCCATGTAAAATGTCTATGATCATGGAATTGCCCCCTCTATGCCACCCTGGCATAGTTGGCACAATCCCATGATCCCAGTGGTCTGTAGCACAGACCCTGGTTCTGCCAAACTGCCTTTTCAGGGGTTTCACTGCAGCTGCTGCTGCTGCCAACCCCTCCGACTGGTTTCTGCCCTCCTGGGGTCCAGCCAGGCTTGTCCCAGGATGGTAGAACAAAGGACTTCCTCTGAGAGAGGGTGTTACACCCTCTCCCTTTGGAAAGTGGTGTGAAGGCAGGGGAGGAGTAGCCTCCCCCAGCCTCTGGAAATGCTTTCATGGGCACACATGGTGCCCATTTCTGCATAAGCCAGTCTACACCGGTTCAGGGACCCCTTAGCCCTGCTCTGGCGCGAAACTGGACAAAGGAAAGGGGAGTGACCACTCCCCTGATCTGCACCTCCCCTGGGAGGTGTCCAGAGCTCCTCCAGTGTGCTCCAGACCTCTGCCATCTTGGAAACAGAGGTGCTGCTGGCACACTGGACTGCTCTGAGTGGCCAGTGCCACCAGGTGACGTCAGAGACTCCTTCTGATAGGCTCCTTCAAGTGTTGCTAGCCTATCCTCTCTCCTAGGTAGCCAAACCCTCTTTTCTGGCTATTTAGCGTCTCTGTCTCTGGGGATTCCTTAGATAACGAATGCAAGAGCTCATCCGAGTTCCTCTGCATCTCTCTCTTCACCTTCTGCCAAGGAATCGACTGCTGACCGCGCTGGAATCCTGCAAAACTGCAACAAAGTAGCAAAGATGACTACTGCAACTCTGTAACGCTGATCTTGCCGCCTTCTCGACTGTTTTCCTGGTGTTGCATGCTGTGGGGGTAGTCTGCCTCCTCTGCACTAGAAGCTCCGAAGAATTCTCCTGTGGGTCGACGGAATCGTCCCCCTGCAACTGTAGGCACCAAAGAACTGCATCACCGGTACCCTGGGTCTCCTCTCAGCACGACGAGCGAGGTCCCTTGAATCCAGCAACTCTGTCCAAGTGACTTCGACAGTCCGGTGACTCTTCAGTCCAAGTTTGGTGGAGGTAAGTCCTTGCCTCCCCACGCCAGACTGCATTGCTGGGTGCCGCGACTTTTTCAGCTACTCCGGCCTCCGTGCACTTCCGGTGGAAATCCTTTGTTTACAGTCCAGCCTGGGTCCATGGCACTGTAACCTGCATTGCACGACTTCCTAAGTTGTCCTCCGGTGACGTGGGACTCCTTTGTGTGACTTCGGGTGAGCACTGTGTCACGAATATTTGTAGTGCTTGTTCCGGCACTTCTGCATGTGCTGACTGCTTCTGAGAGGGCTCCTTGTCTTGCTCTACGCCCCCTCTGTCCCCAGACGCAATTGGCGACATCCTGGTCCCTCCTGGGCCACAGCAGCATCGAAAAACCCTAACTGCATGATTTGCAGCTAGCAAGGCTTGTTGGCAGTCTTTCTTCAGGAAAACACTTTTGCACAACTCTCCATGGCGTGCGGGATCCATCCTCCAAAGGGGAAGTCTCTAGCCCTTGTTGTTCCTGCAGAACCTTCAGCTTCTACTGTCCAGTAGCAGCTTCTTTGCACCCACAGCTGGCATTTCCTGGGCATCTGCCCATCTACGACTTGCTTGTGACTTTTGGACTTGGTCCCCTTGTTCCACAGGTACCCTAGATTGGAAATCCACAGTTGTTGCATTGGTGGTTTGTGTCTTTCCTGCATTATTCCTCTAACACGACTCTTTTGTCCTTAGGGGAACTTTAGTGCACTTTGCACTCACTTTTTAGGGTCTTGGGGAGGGTTATTTTTCTAACTCTCACTATTTTCTAATAGTCCCAGCGACCCTCTACAAGGTCACATAGGTTTGGGGTCCATTCGTGGTTCGCATTCCACTTCTGGAGTATATGGTTTGTGTTGCCCCTATCCCTATGTTTCCCCATTGCATCCTATTGTAACTATACATTGTTTGCACTGTTTTCTAAGACTATACTGCATATTTTTGCTATTGTGTATATATATCTTGTGTATATTTCCTATCCTCTCACTGAGGGTACACTCTAAGATACTTTGGCATATTGTCATAAAAATAAAGTACCTTTATTTTTAGTATAACTGTGTATTGTGTTTTCTTATGATATTGTGCATATGACACTAAGTGGTACTGTAGTAGCTTCACACGTCTCCTAGTTCAGCCTAAGCTGCTCTGCTAAGCTACCATTATCTATCAGCCTAAGCTGCTAGACACCCTATACACTAATAAGGGATAACTGGGCCTGGTGCAAGGTGCAAGTACCCCTTGGTACTCACTACAAGCCAGTCCAGCCTCCTACATTGGTTGTGCAGTGGTGGGATAAGTGCTTGAGACTACTTACCACTCTTGTCATTGTACTTTTCATAAGAGAAAAATATGCAAAACAAGGTCAGTGTATATACACATAGCCAAAAAGTTTTGCATTTCCTCTTTTCACTCTTTTCTAAGTGCTGAAAAGTACTTCTAAAACTTTCAAAAAGTTCTTAAAAGTTTAAAAAGTTTTTTCTGTCTTTCCAAAAAGTTCTGAAAACTTTTTTCTCTTTTTCTATCACTTTAACTCTCTCTAAAAAATGTCTGGTACAGGCCAAAATGTTGAACTGTCCAAAATTGCATATGATCACCTTAGCTGGAAAGGAGCAAGGAGTCTCTGCATAGAGAGAGGTTTGAGTGTAGGGAAGAATCCTTCCTTAGAACTGTTAATTAATATGCTTAGAGTACAGGATAAGGCCATAAGTGCCCAATCTGGTGAAAAAGTAGCTAATGGTTCTCAATCTGATCCAGGGACTCCCCCAGGAAAAGGTTCAGGAAAGAAACTTCTCAGCCTGCCCATTACTAGACAGTCTAGCATAGTTGGTACAGAAATTGGATCACACCATACTGATGGTGTGCTCTCACATTATGCTGGTAGCCAAGCTGTTAGGGTGCCCTCTGTAAGGGACAGGTCTCCTTCTGTTCATTCCCATCATACCTCTGTATCTAGAAATGTCCCTCCCACCCACCCTGATGACAGATTGTTAGAAAGGGAACTCAATAGATTGAGAGTGGAACAAACCAGACTGAAGCTCAAGAAGCAACAGCTGGATTTGGATAGACAGTCTTTAGAATTAGAGAAGGAAAGACAGAAGTTGGGTTTAGATACCCATGGTGGCAGCAGCAGTATTCCCCATAGTCATCCTGCAAAAGAGCATGATTCCAGGAATCTGCACAAGATAGTTCCCCCTTATAAGGAGGGGGATGACATTAACAAGTGGTTTGCTGCACTTGAGAGGGCCTGTGTTGTACAGGATGTCCCTCAAAGGCAGTGGGCTGCTATCCTATGGCTATCATTTAATGGAAAGGGTAGGGATAGACTCCTTACTGTGAAAGAAAGTGATGCCAATAATTTTACAGTTCTTAAGAATGCACTCCTGGATGGTTATGGCTTAACCACTGAACAGTACAGGATAAAGTTCAGAGAGACCAAAAAGGAGTCTTCACAAGACTGGGTTGATTTCATTGACCATTCAGTGAAGGCCTTGGAGGGGTGGTTACATGGCAGTAAAGTTACTGATTATGAAAGCCTGTATAACACAATCCTGAGAGAGCATATACTTAATAATTGTGTGTCTGATTTGTTGCACCAGTACCTGGTAGACTCTGATCTGACCTCTCCCCAAGAATTGGGAAAGAAGGCAGACAAATGGGTCAGAACAAGAGTGAACAGAAAAGTTCATACAGGGGGTGACAAAGATGGCAACAAAAAGAAGGATGGTAAGTCTTCTGACAAGGGTGGGGACAAATCTAAAAATGAGTCTTCATCAGGCCCACAAAAACACTCTGGTGGGGGTGGTGGGTCCAAATCCTCCTTTAATCAAAACAAAGAAAAGAAACCATGGTGCTATTTATGTAAAGTAAAAGGCCATTGGACAACAGATCCCAGTTGTCCAAAGAAAGGCACCAAGCCTCCTACCACTACAACCCCTACTGCTACACCTAGTGTCCCTACTAATAGCAGTGGTGGTGGGAGCAAACCTACTAATAGCCAATCCAAGGGAGTAGCTGGGCTCACTATTGGTAACAAGACAGTTTCTGTCACACCTAGTGGCATTGGCCTTGCCACACTGGCTGCTTGTCCCCTTACAATGGATAAGTACAGGCAGACAGTTTCAATAAATGGTGTTGAGGCCTTGGCCTACAGGGACACAGGTGCCAGTTTCACTTTGGTGACTGAAAACCTAGTGCCTCCTGAACAACACATCATTGGACAACAGTATAAGATTATTGATGTCCATAACTCCACTAAGTTTCTTCCCTTAGCTATAATTCAGTTTAGTTGGGGTGGAGTTACTGGCCCTAAGCAGGTGGTGGTATCACCTAGCTTACCTGTAGACTGTCTCTTAGGTAATGACCTAGAGGCCTCAGGTTGGGCTGATGTAGAGTTTTATGCCCATGCAGCCATGCTGGGCATCCCTGAGGAATTGTTCCCTCTCATTTCTACTGAAATGAAAAAGCAAAGGAGAGAAGGCCTGAAAACTCAGGATCCCTCTCCATCAACAGGTAAAAAGGGTATCACAGTATCCCCTAACCACCCTACCATTCAGGATACCATTCCTGTGGTGGGAGAAACCTCTCCTGGGGTGGCACCTGTTCCAAGGGAATCATCAGCTGGCAAAGCTGGACTCCCTGAGGTAGAAGTACCTCTCTGTGGGATAACTAACATTGGTGACAAAAATAGCACCATTTTAGTTAACATGGAGAATCCCTCCAACCCTCCCAGAGAAACTTTAGTGCAGAAACCCTGCACTGCCTCACAACACTTAGGACAGCATCCCTGCCCTAGTGTGGAGCTCATAGGACAGCATCCCTGCCCTGCTCCAACTCAAGAGAAACAGCATCCCTGTTCTCTCTTCCAGCCAAATGGACAAAGTTTTTGCCCAGCTATGGCTTTATTGAGACAGCATCCCTGTCTGGCATTTCCATCACTACAAATAGGTTCAGTGGACAATTCCCACTGCTCTAAACTAAAACTTACTGATAGAAACTCTGAAAATACATCTTCACATTGTTGCTTAGCTAAAAAACTTCAAACAGGGTGGTTTACATCCCCACAGGGAAGTAACCATATAGTGGATGATAAAGGGAGTAACCAGTCTATTGCAGAGCTACTCTCTACTTATCACCACTTAGACAATAAAGTCTCAACTGGCCAAGGTTAGCCTTATTGTCCTTCGTTTGGGGGGGGGTTGTGTGAGAAGGTAGCCTCTTTCTAGCCTTGTTACCCCCACTTTTGGCCTGTTTGTGAGTGTATGTCAGGGTGTTTGTCACTGTTTTCACTGTCTCACTGGGATCCTGATTGCCAGGCCTCAGTGCTCATAGTGAAAACACTATGTTTTCAGTATGTTTGTTATGTGTCACTGGGATCCTGCTCGTCAGGACCCCAGTGCTCATAGGTTTGTGGCCTATATGTATGTGTCACTGGGACCCTGTCACACAGGGCCCCAGTGCTCATAGGGGTGCATGTATATGTTCCCTGTGTGGTGCCTAACTGTCTCACTGAGGCTCTGCTAACCAGAACCTCAGTGGTTATGCTCTCTCATTACTTTCAAATTGTCACTAACAGGCTAGTGACCATTTTTACCAATTTACATTGGCTTACTGGAACACCCTTATAATTCCCTAGTATATGGTACTGAGGTACCCAGGGTATTGGGGTTCCAGGAGATCCCTATGGGCTGCAGCATTCCTTTTGCCACCAATAGGGAGCTCTCACAATTCTTACACAGGCCTGCCACTGCAGCCTGAGTGAAATAACGTCCACGTTATTTCACAGCCATTTTACACTGCACTTAAGTAACTTATAAGTCACCTAAATGTCTAACCTTTACCTGGTAAAGGTTAGGTGCAAAGTTACTTAGTGTGAGGGCACCCTGGCACTAGCCAAGGTGCCCCCACATTGTTCAGAGCCAATTCACTGAACTTTGTGAGTGCGGGGACACCATTACACGCGTGCACTACATATAGGTCACTACCTATATGTAGCTTCACCATGGTAACTCCGAATATGGCCATGTAACATGTCTATGATCATGGAATTGCCCCCTCTATGCCATCCTGGCATTGTTGGTACAATTCCATGATCCCAGTGGTCTGTAGCACAGACCCTGATACTGCCAGACTGCCCTTCCTGGGGTTTCACTGCAGCTGCTGCTGCTGCCAACCCCTCAGACAGGCAGCTGCCCTCCTGGGGTCCAGCCAGGCCTGGCCCAGGATGGCAGAACAAAGAACTTCCTCTGAGAGAGGGTGTGACACCCTCTCCCTTTGGAAAATGGTGTGAAGGCAGGGGAGGAGTAGCCTCCCCCAGCCTCTGGAAATGCTTTGTTGGGCACAGATGTGCCCAATTCTGCATAAGCCAGTCTACACCGGTTCAGGGACCCCTTAGCCCCTGCTCTGGCGCGAAACTGGACAAAGGAAAGGGGAGTGACCACTCCCCTGACCTGCACCTCCCCTGGGAGGTGTCCAGAGCTCCTCCAGTGTGCTCCAGACCTCTGCCATCTTGGAAACAGAGGTGCTGCTGGCACACTGGACTGCTCTGAGTGGCCAGTGCCACCAGGTGACGTCAGAGACTCCTGCTGATAGGCTCCTTCAGGTGTTAGTAGCCTTTCCTCTCTCCTAAGTAGCCAAACCCTCTTTTCTGGCTATTTAGGGTCTCTGTCTCTGGGGACACTTTAGATAACGAATGCATGAGCTCAGCCGAGTTCCTCTGCATCTCCCTCTTCACCTTCTGATAAGGAATCGACCGCTGACCGCGCTGGAAGCCTGCAAACCTGCAACATAGTAGCAAAGACGACTACTGCAACTCTGTAACGCTGATCCTGCCGCCTTCTCGACTGTTTTCCTGCTTGTGCATGCTGTGGGGGTAGTCTGCCTCCTCTCTGCACCAGAAGCTCCGAAGAAATCTCCCGTGGGTCGACGGAATCTTCCCCCTGCAACCGCAGGCACCAAAAAGCTGCATTACCGGTCCCTTGGGTCTCCTCTCAGCACGACGAGCGAGGTCCCTCGAATCCAGCGACGCTGTCCAAGTGACCCCCACAGTCCAGTGACTCTCCAGCCCAAGTTTGGTGGAGGTAAGTCCTTGCCTCACCTCGCTGGGCTGCATTGCTGGGAACCGCGACTTTGCAGCTACTCCGGCCCCTGTGCACTTCCGGTGGAAATCCTTCGTGCACAGCCAAGCCTGGGTCCACGGCACTCTAACCTGCATTGCACGACTTTCTAAGTTGGTCTCCGGCGACGTGGGACTCCTTTGTGCAACTTCGGCGAGCACCGTTTCACGCATCCTCGTAGTGCCTGTTTCTGGCACTTCTCCGGGTGCTACCTGCTTCAGTGAGGGCTCTTTGTCTTGCTTGACGTCCCCTCTCTCTGCAGGTCCAATTTGCGACCTCCTGGTCCCCAGCAGCGTCCAAAAACGCCAAACGCACGATTTGCGTGTAGCAAGGCTTGTTGGCGTCCTTCCGGCGGGAAAACACTTCTGCACGACTCTCCAAGGCGAGAGGGATCCGTCCACCAAAGGGGAAGTCTCTAGCCCTTTTCGTTCCTGCAGAAACCTCAGCTTCTTCTGTCCAGTCGAAGCTTCTTTGCACCCGCAGCTGGCATTTCCTGGGCATCTGCCCATCTACGACTTGCTTGTGACTTTTGGACTTGGTCCCCTTGTTCCAAAGGTACCCTAGATTGGAAATCCACAGTTGTTGCATTGCTGGTTTGTGTCTTTCCTGCATTATTCCTCTAACACGACTCTTTTGTCCTTAGGGGAACTTTAGTGCACTTTGCACTCACTTTTTAGGGTCTTGGGGAGGGTTATTTTTCTAACTCTCACTATTTTCTAATAGTCCCAGCGACCCTCTACAAGGTCACATAGGTTTGGGGTCCATTCGTGGTTCGCATTCCACTTCTGGAGTATATGGTTTGTGTTGCCCCTATCCCTATGTTTCCCCATTGCATCCTATGTAACTATACATTGTTTGCACTGTTTTCTAAGACTATACTGCATATTTTTGCTATTGTGTATATATATCTTGTGTATATTTCCTATCCTCTCACTGAGGGTACACTCTAAGATACTTTGGCATATTGTCATAAAAATAAAGTACCTTTATTTTTAGTATAACTGTGTATTGTGTTTTCTTATGATATTGTGCATATGACACTAAGTGGTACTGTAGTAGCTTCACACGTCTCCTAGTTCAGCCTAAGCTGCTCTGCTAAGCTACCATTATCTATCAGCCTAAGCTGCTAGACACCCTATACACTAATAAGGGATAACTGGGCCTGGTGCAAGGTGCAAGTACCCCTTGGTACTCACTACAAGCCAGTCCAGCCTCCTACATCCCTTCTTTTCAACAATTGTGTGAGGTCCACTCCATTTATCTTGGAGTGCTCTTGGGGCCACAGGCTCCAAGACCCACACTTTCTGCCCTGGTTGGTACTGAACCAAAACAGCCTTCTGATCATGCCATTGCTTCTGGAGCTCTTGGCTGGCCTGAAGGTTTTTACTGGCCTTTTTCATGTACTCAGCCATCCTTGATCTGAGGCCAAGTACATAATCCACAATATCCTGCTTAGGAGCTTTTAATGGTTGTTCCCAACCCTCCTTTACAAGTGTGAGTGGACCCCTAACAGGGTGTCCAAAAAGAAGTTCAAAGGGGCTGAAGCCCACTCCTTTCTGGGGTACCTCCCTGTAGGCAAAAAGGAGGCATGGTAGAAGGATATCCCATCTCCTGCGGAGTTTTTCAGGGAGACCCATAATCATGCCTTTGAGAGTTTTATTAAATCTCTCCACCAGTCCATTTGTTTGTGGATGATAGGGTGTTGTGAACTTGTACGTTACACCACACTCCTTCCACATGGCCTTCAAGTATGCAGACATGAAATTGCTTCCTCTGTCTGATACTACTTCCTTTGGGAAGCCCACCCTGGAAAATATTCCCAGGAGGGCCTTTGCCACTGCAGGTGCTGTAGTGGTCCTTAAAGGAATAGCTTCAGGATATCTTGTGGCATGGTCCACTACCACCAAGATAAATCTATTGCCTGAAGCAGTAGGAGGGTCAAGGGGGCCAACTATGTCAACCCCTACCCTTTCAAAGGGAACCCCAACCACAGGCAGTGGAATAAGGGGTGCCTTTGGGGTGCCACCTGTCTTGCCACTGGCTTGACAGGTTTCACAGGACTTACAAAATTCCTTTGTGTCCTCAGACATCCTAGGCCAATGAAACAATGGAACCAGTCTGTCCCAAGTTTTCATTTGCCCCAGGTGTCCAGCTAGGGGAATGTCATGTGCCAGGGTTAGGAGGAACTTTCTGTACTCCTGAGGAATCACTAATCTCCTGGCAGCTCCAGGTTTAGGATCCCTATGCTCAGTGTACAAGAGGTTGTCCTTCCAGTAAACTCTGTGAGAGTCACTGACATCCCCATTAGCCTGTTTGACAGCTTGCTGTCTGAGACCCTCTAATGTGGGACAGGTTTGCTGTGCCATACTCAGCTCCTCTCTGGCAGGCCCCCTTCACCCAAAAGCTCAGCAGTGTCTGCTTCCAGCTCCTCTGGTGTAGGTTCTGCACAGGGAGGGAATTCTTCTTCCTCAGAAGTTGAATCCACTGTAGAGGGAGGGATAGTAGGAAGTGGTTTGCTTCTACTAGCCCTAGCTTTAGGGAGCACTTGGTCCATTGTTCCAGGATCCAAGCTTCCCTGTCCTTTTTGCTTTTTGGCCTGAGCCCTTGTCAAAGCAAAAATATGCCCTGGGATGCCCAGCATTGCTGCATGGGCCTCCAACTCCACAGCTGACCAAGCTGATGTCTCCAAATCATTCCCTAATAGACAGTCTACAGGTAAATCTGAAGCTACCACAACTTTCTTTGGACCAGTAACCCCCCCCCAGTTGAGATTTACAACAGCCATGGGGTGGCTAAGTGTGTTGTTGTGAGCATTGGTTTCTTGGTACTGGTGACCAAGTAGGTGTTGTTCAGGGTGGACCAGTTTCTCTATGACCATAGTCACACTGGCACCAGTGTCCCTGTAGGCCTGAACCTCAACACCATTTATTAGGGGTAGCTGCTTGTACTTATCCATATTAAGGGGACAAGCAACTAAGGTGGCTAAATCAATAGCCCCCTCAGAGACTAACACAGCCTCTGTGGCCTCCCTAACAAGGCCAACCCCAACTAAGTTACCAATAGTGAGCCCAGCTACTCCCTTGGATTGGCTATTAGTAGGTTTGCTCCCACCACCACTGCTATTAGTAGGGACACTAGGTGTAGCAGTAGGGGTTGTAGTGGTAGGAGGCTTGGTGCCTTTCTTTGGACAACTGGGATCTGTTGTCCAATGGCCTTTTATTTTACATAAATAGCACCATGGTTTCTTTTCCTTGTTCTGATTAAAAGAGGATTTGGGCCCACCACCCCCACCAGAGTGTTTTTGTGGGCCTGATGAAGACTCATTTTTAGATTTGTCCCCACCCTTGTCAGAAGACTTACCATCCTTCTTTTTGTTGCCATCTTTGTCACCCCCTGTATGAACTTTTCTGTTCACCCTTGTTCTGACCCATTTGTCTGCCTTCTTTCCCAATTCTTGGGGAGAGGTCAGATCAGAGTCCACCAAGTACTGGTGCAACAAATCAGACACACACTTATTAAGAATATGCTCTCTCAGGATCAAGTTATACAGGCTGTCATAATCAGTAACTTTACTGCCATGTAACCACCCCTCCAAGGCCTTCACTGAATGGTCAATGAAATCAACCCAGTCTTGTGAAGACTCCTTTTTGGTCTCTCTGAACTTTATCCTGTATTGTTCAGTGGTTAAGCCATAACCATCCAGGAGTGCATTCTTAAGAACTTGGAAATTATTAGCATCATTTTCTTTCACAGTAAGGAGCCTATCCCTACCTTTTCCACTAAATGATAGCCATAGGATAGCAGCCCACTGCCTTTGAGGGAC
The DNA here is from genome assembly GCF_031143425.1 of Pleurodeles waltl. Taxonomy (NCBI): domain Eukaryota; kingdom Metazoa; phylum Chordata; class Amphibia; order Caudata; family Salamandridae; genus Pleurodeles; species Pleurodeles waltl. Next base: position 127,528 of record NW_027149844.1, on the reverse strand, counting down.
ATCCTGTACAACACAGGCCCTCTCAAGTGCAGCAACCCACTTGTTAATGTCATCCCCCTCCTTGTAAGGGGGAACTATCTTGTACAGATTCCTGGAATCATGCTCTTTTACAGGATGACTATGGGGAATACTGCTGCTGCCACCATGGGTTTCTAAACCCAGTTTCTGTCTCTCCTTCTCTACTTCTAAAGTCTGTCTATCCAAATCCAGCTGTTGCTTCTTGAGCTTCAGTCTGGTTTGTTCCACTCTCAATCTATTGAGCTCCCTTTCTAACAATCTGTCATCAGGGTGGGTGGGAGGGACATGCCTTGAAACAGAAGTATGGTGAGAATGGACAGAAGGAGACCTCTCCCTTACAGAAGCCACCCTAACAGCTTGGCTAACAGAAACATCACTACCAGTATGGTGAGAATAAATGCTTTTGCTATGATGTGAGACAACACTATTTATATGGTGTGGCTCATCATCATTACTAGACTGTCTAGTAATGGGCAGGCTAGGAAGTTTCTTTCCTGAATCTTTTCCTGGGGCAGTCCCTGGATCAGATTGAGAACCATTAGCTACTTTTTCAACAGATGGGGCACTTATGGCCTTATCCTGTTCTCTAAGCATGTTAATTAACAGTTCTAAGGAAGGATTCTTCCCTACACTCAAACCTCTCTCTATGCAGAGACTCCTTGCTCCTTTCCAGCTAAGGTGGTCATATGCAAGTTTGGACAGATCAACATTTTGGCCTGTGCCAGACATTTTTAGAGAGAGTTAAAGTGATAGAAAAAGAGAAAAAAGTTTTCAGAACTTTTTAGAAAGACAGAAAAAAAAACTTTTAAAACTTTTTAGAACTTTTTAGAAAGTTAGAAGTACTTTTCAGCACTTAGAAAAGAGTGAAAAGAGGAAATGCAAAATTTTTGTATATACACTGACCTTGTTTTGTATATTTTTCTCTTATGAAAAGTACAATGACAAGAGTGGTAAGTAGTCTCAAAGCACTTATCCCACCGCTGCACAACCAATGTAGGAGGCTGGACTGGCTTGTAGTGAGTACCAAGGTGTACTTGCACCTTGCACCAGGCCCAGTTATCCCTTATTAGTGTATAGGGTGTCTAGCAGCTTAGGCTGATAGATAATGGTAGCTTAGCAGAGCAGCTTAGGCTGAACTAGGAGACGTGTGAAGCTACTACAGTACCACTAGTGTCATATGCACAATATCATAAGAAAACACAATACACAGTTATACTAAAAATAAAGGTACTTTATTTTTATGACAATATGCCAAAGTATCTTAGAGTGTACCCTCAGTGAGAGGATCGGAAATATACACAAGATATATATACACAATAGCAAAAATATGCAGTATAGTCTTAGAAAACAGTGCAAACAATGTATAGTTACAATAGGATGCAATGGGGAAACATAGGGATAGGGGCAACACAAACCATATACTCCAAAAGTGGAATGCGAACCACGAATGGACCCCAAACCTATGTGACCTTGTAGAGGGTCGCTGGGACTATTAGAAAATAGTGAGAGTTAGAAAAATAACCCTCCCCAAGACCCTGAAAAGTGAGTGCAAAGTGCACTAAAGTTCCCCTAAGGACAAAGAAGTCGTGTTAGAGGAATAATGCAGGAAAGACACAAACCAGCAATGCAACAACTGTGGATTTCCAATCTAGGGTACCTCTGGAACAAGGGGACCAAGTCCAAAAGTCACAAGCAAGTCGGAGATGGGCAAATGCCCAGGAAATGCCAGCTGCGGGTGCAAAGAAGCTTCTACTGGACAGAAGAAGCTGAGGTTTCTGCAGGAACGAAAAGGGCTAGAGTCTTCCCCTTTGGTGGACGAATCCCACTCGCCGTTGAGAGTCGTGCAGACGTGTTTTCCCGCCGAAAGAATGCCAACAAGCCTTGCTAGCTGCAAATCGTGCGGTTAGCGTTTTTGGACGCTGCTGTGGCCCTGGAGGGACCAGGAGGTCGCAAATTGGACCAGGAGAGAGAGGGGACGTCGAGCAACACAAGGAGCCCTCTCAGCAGCAGGTAGCACCCGGAAAAGTGCCAGAAACAGGCACTACAAGGATGCGTGAAACGGTGCTCACCCGAAGTCGCACAAAGGAGTCCCACGTCGCCGGAGACCAACTTAGAAAGTCGTGCAATGCAGGTTAGAGTGCCGTGGACCCAGGCTTGGCTGTGCACAAAGGATTTCCGCCGGAAGTGCACAGGGGCCGGAGTAGCTGCAAAAGTCGCGGTTCCCAGCAATGCAGCCCAGCGAGGTGAGGCAAGGACTTACCTCCACCAAACTTGGACTGAAGAGTCACTGGACTGTGGGGGTCACTTGGACAGAGTCGCTGGATTCGAGGGACCTCGCTCGTCGTGCTGAGAGGAGACCCAAGGGACCGGTAATGCAGCTTTTTGGTGCCTGCGGTTGCAGGCGGAAGATTCCGTCGACCCACGGGAGATTTCTTCAGAGCTTCTGGTGCAGAGAGGAGGCAGACTACCCCCACAGCATGCACAAGCAGGAAAACAGTCGAAAAGGCGGCAGGATCAGCGTTACAGAGTTGCAGTAGTCGTCTTTGCTACTATGTTGCAGGTTTGCAGGCTTCCAGCGCGGTCAGCAGTCGATTCCTTGGCAGAAGGTGAAGAGAGAGATGCAGAGGAACTCGGATGAGCTCTTGCATTCGTTATCTAAAGTTTCCCCAGAGACAGAGACCCTAAATAGCCAGAAAAGAGGGTTTGGCTACCTAGGAGAGAGGATAGGCTAGCAACACCTGAAGGAGCCTATCACAAGGAGTCTCTGACGTCACCTGGTGGCACTGGCCACTCAGAGCAGTCCAGTGTGCCAGCAGCACCTCTGTTTCCAAGATGGCAGAGGTCTGAAGCACACTGGAGGAGCTCTGGACACCTCCCAGGGGAGGTGCAGGTCAGGGGAGTGGTCACTCCCCTTTCCTTTGTCCAGTTTCGCGCCAGAGCAGGGCTAAGGGGTCCCCTGAACCGGTGTAGACTGGCTTATGCAGAATTGGGCACCTCTGTGCCCAACAAAGCATTTCCAGAGTCTGGGGGAGGCTACTCCTCCCCTGCCTTCACACCATTTTCCAAAGGGAGAGGGTGTAACACCCTCTCTCAGAGGAAGTCCTTTGTTCTGCCATCCTGGGCCAGGCCTGGCTGGACCCCAGGAGGGCAGATGCCTGTCTGAGGGGTTGGCAGCAGCAGCAGCTGCAGTGAAACCCCAGGAAGGGCAGTTTGGCAGTACCAAGGTCTGTGCTACAGACCACTGGGATCATGGGATTTTGCCAACCATGCCAGGATGGCATAGAGGGGGCAATTCCATGATCATAGACATGTTACATGGCCATATTCGGAGTTACCCTTGTGAAGCTACATATAGGTAGTGACCTATATGTAGTGCACGTGTGTAATGGTGGGTAACATGCCAGGCAAGATGGTACTTTCCTACAGGCTCCCATTGTTTTCAATGGGGCTCTGGATGCTTTGCAGGATTAGCGGCAACATTTCCAACGCTAATCCTGCAAAGCTGTGGACTAGCATCAATAATAATGATTCTAGTACCCCTGACTACTGCCAGGGTGCGCCGTATTTTAAATACGGCGCACACATGGTGGCATTAGGGGGGGCGCTAATGGGAGCAAGAAAAGTGGTGCTGCACAAGGTGCAGCAACACTTTTCATAAATCTGCTCCTTAAATTAGCTTTTATCAATATTTACATCCCCCAAAGAAGGAATTCAAATTTGTGGCTATCGAACATCTGACTAAGGAGGTTGTTGAGTTACAGGATGACCACTTTTCCCCTGAAAAAATCCTCTCTGGGGACTTGAATGTGCACCTGCTAGGTGCAGTCCTTGATGAAGAAGCCCAGGACGCCTTTTGGCAGATCCCTGAGCAAGTTCAAAGCAACATTTTTATTGATAACACATTGGGTAGGACCCTGATTACCCAACAGGAACTCATGAGTCTGCACACTGTTAATGGCCACTTTCCCTCAGATTGTCCACCATATTTCTCCTTTTGTAACCAGATGTCAAACAACCTAATTGTCTTTACTTTTGTCTCATCTCCCCTGTTGCACCAAGTCTCCCGTGTTCAAATCACTATGTAAAGGAAAAGTGAACACCTACTGCAAGAATTATGCCTTCATGATTCATCCCGAGTTAGATGGTTCACTACACAGTGTAACTCAGAGAATAAATGGAAACAACTTAAATGGTGACTGGATACAATATCTGGTTTATCAGAGAAGGCAAAATGTCTGTGGGCAGTCACCCAAAGTAGAGTTAGCTGTTTACATGCAGCCTAGGAGCTACTCATAAAAGAACTCGTTGAAAGTCACCCACGTCAGGTTGTTAAATCGAGGCACGCTAACGACCCTCTTGGGTTACCGAGAAGTCAGGATAAAAAAGGGCTGATTTAAGAGCCCCTGGCACCTCGTTGCGCCACATTTGCAGATTATTTTTATGCTAATGTGGTCCAATGAGGCCAAAATCATTGCGCCAAATTTACAAAGTGAGGTATGTTATGCCTGCACCAGGCATAATGTATGCAAACAAGGCATTCCCCTGTTAGGGAACCCGAAAAAATGGCGTAAACAAATCTAAGAGATTTCTTCGCATCATTTTTTTCAGCATTTCTAATGACTGCTCAGAGCAGGCATTAAAAGGAGGCACGCCATTGTTTTCAATGGCCCTCAATGGGCTTTGCAGTATTAGCATCTACATTTGTTCATTAGTCCTACAGAGCTCCGAACTAGCGTCAAATATTTTGACACTACTTCCCCTAACTACCACCATGGTGCACTGTATCTTAAAGTCAATCTCTCCAAAGAATCCTGGTGTCAGTTTTTAAAACTGCATCTTGGGTGTCCAAGCCCTGTATCAACTCAAAACACAAACCTTACTGATTATAGGGATAAGGGATCTCAAATCACGGGACCAACTTTGTGCATGTCACCTATTCAAGCTGAAGTCATTGCACACCATATATCTAAATGCCAGAGTGACAGAACACCAGGACCCAACAATATTCGAGCTGCCCTCTTTATAATGAATATAGTCCACCTGCCTGGAAACAGTCTATGAAAGCATGACATTATACAACTCCATCCCTCATTCTTGGAAAGGCTCAATCCTCACTCCAATATTCAAAGGGGGCAAGTGAACGATCCAGCCAACTACCGGTAAATAGTCTTTTTGGATGTTGAGTCAAAACTCTTTGCGGGCCGTCTCTTGGAAAAACTGGAAGCCTGGATCTCAATCAGTAAGTTAATCCTATTAAGTGGTATGGTTCAGGATCCAGCACAGCCCCTCCATTTAATAATACCTGTTTTAGTTATATGGAGTGGGTCAACAGTTGAGGTTTGGCCCAGTTTCTCCTCAAAGTTGAAAAATTGATATGAGGTATGTTGATCCACCCCTTATTAAATATAGAGACAGGGTATGTAGATACTTAGGTAATGATTTTAATGCAGAAACATGTCTTCAAATTGGTAATTACAGCAATTTAAGGTTGTTCTTGCTTAACTAATCCAAGATCTTCAATACAAAGAATTCAAAAAACAGACGACACATGTTTTGAACCTTAAATGGCTGAAAGTCTCAAGGCTTTCTCAAGGCTTTTTTTTTGATCAGTAGAAAGGATCATCTCTACTGATTAAAGGCTTGAGTACCTGTCTACATTTGTTAAAAATAATCCAGGTAAAATGAATTCCCACCATCACCTATCATAGTGAAACCTTGAGAGGTATGGATGGCCCCCACTTGGAGAAAGCCATCACCAGGCTGTTCAAATCATTGTTTGCCTGCCAGCCAATTCTTCACCAACACTGATACGCCTTAAATTTGGTTTGATCAAGCAATCAATAGCTAGGGAGGGTGCATTACTAAAACTGTGCTATAATTCAAAACATACACATGCAGTAGTGTTAGGCGCCCTCCTGTGGACTGAAAATAATAGGCAAAACCTCCCATCAGGTCCTATCTTGACACCAGCCTTAAATCCCTAGGCATCTCCGACTAATGGAATTATTTCAGTTCTTACCTTCATATTAAAGCAACAGTCAATAAGAATGTCAAGATCCGCTCACTTGTAGCTGATAAGGAGCTGTTTGCCAAGAGAAAACATCCCTGACTTACCCTTCCGTATTAAGCAGAACTAGCCCCCATAGCTACTGGGTCTCTGACCGCCCCGCCCCAGTGCTGAGCCCATTTTTGGCTATTTTGGTTTGTGCTTCAAGCCCTATACATTTTTGTGCACATAAGCTATCCATACCAAATTTGCATCCTTTTTTTCCCAACATACAGTGGATTGTAAAAGTACACAGAGTGTGTGGGTTCCCCTTGAGGAGACCAAGAAATTATCAAAAAAACAGCTACATTGTTTTTTTAAATGTAAGAAAAGTGCTGCAGAATAAAGCATCTGTTTTTGCCCTGCAAATGGCACCAAAAAAGGGTTTGCAGTGCTAACATCACCATCTTGCCATATTTCAGGAACAGGCAGTCTTTAATCAGAAAAACACATTTTTGGCATTTTACTGGGACATAGCCCATTTTTACTCTTTTTTGTGCTTTCAGCCTCCTACCAGTTAGTGACAGAAATTCAGTATGAAACCAATGGTGGATCTCAGAGAGCTAAACATTTTTGAAAAGTAGACAAAAGTTTGAATTCAGCAAGGGGTCATTTGTGTAGATCCTTCAAGATTTGTCTACAGAAAGTAACTGTTGAAATAAAAAATATTGAAATTGAGTTAAAAAAAAACAGCCCTTTCTGATTATGTTTTCTTCTGTAACTTTTTCCAAATATGATACATTTTTTAAAGCAATATACCAATACGTCTGCTTGACTCTTCTAGTTACAGGGATATATCGTTTTTTTTTTTTTTTTTTCGGTTGTCCTCATTCCCCGCGGGCTATATGAGAAACTTCCTTTGCTTATCAACCAAGACAAAATAATTTTTTCTCGGCCAGGGGTTGCCCTCTCCTCTCAAACCATCCTCAGACTGTCCCGATTCCATAAGGATTTCAGAGCAGGGTGTATAATCATTGGACAAATAGCACAAAACCATTTCAATTCCTGCACTGAATTAAGCAAAATAATATACATCCATATCCTAATTTCCAATTCAATAATGGTACCCAAAGATTCCCCTGCATCCTATCCTTTCCCCTCATTGTTTGATCCAAATCTGCTGTACAAAAAACATCCCTAAGCCATTCTGCGTGGCCTGGAGGGGCCTTCGACATCCATTTTCTACATATTTCCCGCCTCCCCAACAATATTGCATAGAATACAAACTTCATATATGAATGTATCCCGACCAGGCCGCCCCTGCCGATCATGAGATTGACCAAAAATTGTTAACTGAAGGGAGGGCTCAATTTCCCGATTCAATATACTCGAAATTGTTTCACATACTCCTTCCCAAAAATGTCGAACATCAGGACATTCCCAAAACATATGAATATCTGTTGCTTGAATTAAACCACACTTTAGACATTTCACCTCCTGCCCTCCTTTCATTTTGGATAACTTCTCAGGGGAAATATAAACTCTATGTATCGTGTAGTAGTGATTTTTTCTCAGAGCGGCAGGTTTCACAATACCAAAGAGCAATACGAGTGACTCTCTCCACTACCTCTTAACTGACTCTTATGGGAAAAATTCTCTCCACAAATCTGTGGGAAGTTCAAACTCGCTGTCTACCCCTTCTAGGATCCCCCAATACCAGGCTGACACTCTGTGGGGACCTACTAATGGGCTCGGAATGATCTCGCTCAAGGGATTGGACATACCAACACCTTCCTTAATCCCCTTAGCCCATTCTCTTATTTGCAAAAACTTCCACCTAGACAAAGAACCACCCATTTTCAGCACCAATTCTTCCCAGGAAAGAAGGACCTATTCCAAAAACAGATCTCCCCAGTGCTCTAACCCAGCTTATTTTATCGGTAATGCTAAAATATCTTGAAAGCATTCTGGGGTACCCGGGGAATCCCAGATAGGTGCATTAAAATTATAATAGGTGAGTTTTGCCGATTGTCTAATCCGATACCAACTTTCTGCCAATCCCCGCATAATTTTCAGCCTTATCTTTTTGAAGAATGTAGGGTCCGCAAATTTAAAAATAAAGTTAGTTGAAGCGCCTTTGATATTAGAAGCCATTATCTTAAACATTAAACCCGTAGTCGTGGAGTCTGAAGCAAGGAGGAAAACTCTAAAGTTTTTCAAAAGAAAAGCCCAAGCATAATATTGCAATTCTGGTAATGCCAAACCACCCTTTTCCTTACACCGACGACACAACTTCCTCTGAGAAATTCTAACCCCTTTAGAACTCCAAATAAAGTTGTTTATCAGGCGCTGCATTTTTTCTATATATTTTTTCTGCATGGGGAGTGGAGAAGTAGAAAACAAAAAGTTCCACTTTGGAAGGATAGACATTTTTACCAGATTAACCCTGCCAATAATCGATAAGGGAAGATGGGTCCAGCCTTGTAATAAACTCTTAAATTCCAGCAACAATTTTAACTGGTTCCTCTCCGCTAACTGGTTAATGTTTTCAGGTATCAAAATTCCCAAATATCTAATTTCCTTCTTACAATAGACAGATTTATACTCCATATTCCAAGCCATAATCTCTGTTTTTTCCACATTCACTTGATAACCCGAAACTTTACCAAACTCTTCAGCCAGCCTAAGAATCTCAGGAAATGCAGTTGATAAATTATCTGTATAAACCAAGAGATCATCGGCATACAAAGCGAGTTTCCTCTCCCAACCCTGACAACAGAAGGGAGAGATCACCATATTCCATTGAATCTTCCTTGCAAATGGCTTCATATATAGATTAAATAATACAGGAGATAACGTGCAACCCTGTCTAGTGCCCCTAGCTATAACAATCGGACCAGTAAGATTCCCATTCACAAGTATTCTAGCTGTTGGAGCCCTATATATCTGATTTACTACCCCACAAAAATTGTTTCCCAGTTTAGCTTTTTTTAACAAAAGTTTTAAATAGCCCCAACTTATTTGATTAAAGGCTTTTGCTGCATCAATAGTAATAATCCCCAAAGGGGAGTCAAAAGATACTGCCATATCTATAGCACCAATCAATTCATATGTCAGCTCATGGAGGTATCTAACCTTCGAAAAGCCCTTCTGGTCAGAGTGTATTAAACTATTTGCTTCTCTATTTAATCTGTCCGCCATAATTTTGGTAAACAGCTTATAATCGCTATTCAATAATGAGATAGGTCTATAGGATGTACGATTAGTCGTGTTTTTCCCGGGTTTCAAAATCAACGTAATAACTGCGTCATTCCACGAGGAGGGCATATCTATCTCGTTTGAGAAAACCTTGCCAAACAACTCAATCAAACCCGGGATAATTAAATAGCCTAAAACTTTATACACCTCCACCGGAATACCATCAGGGACCCGGGCTTTCCCTTCTTTAACCCCAGCTAATGCCGCCCACACTTCCCCAGCTGTGATAGGGCCATTAAGAAATTCCTGGGTTTGTGCGAAATTTCCGGTAACGTATCCTGAGCTAGCCAGTCCTCCACCAACTCTTCTCGCCCCTCCGCATGTTCCGTATACAGAGATGAATAAAAGTCCTGAAACCCTCGTTCAATATCCTCACTACGTGTCAATTTAACACCTGTATCTTCAACCACTATTTCCTTAATATGATTCCTAACCTGATCTGATTTGGCTTTCCAGGCTAGCAATTTCCCCGAACTTTCCCAATATTCAAAATGTTTTAATTTGCTAACCTCCCATCTTTTAACAATTCGCGCCTGTAGAATATTAGCCAATCGTGTTCTTAGCTCGGCCAATTTCAAATCCCTGGAATTGGCAGGGATATATAGATTTTGTAGTTTCATCAAGAACCCAAATTACCCAGAGCCATTAATGAGATGTGTTTTCTTTGTATACCGCATATATAGCAAATCATTTGGTAAAATATAAATAGTGAAAAATAGGCAAACACCTATATATTTCTGAAATGGGCACATGATAAGGAGTTTGTAAGCAGTGGTTATTTGCACATTTCTGAATTCGGGGGTCCCCATACGAGCATGTGAATTATAGGGCATTTCTCAAAGTGACTTATTTCCTACAAACTGCCTTACATTTGGAAAGCAAAAATGTAGAGAAAAACAATGGGCAATAACACGTGTTCTTCTGTTCTGTATTCCCCCAACTCTCCTGATAGAAATGGTACCTCACTTGTGTGGATGAACCTAGTGCCCGTGACAGGTAACGCCCCAAAACGCAACAAGGACACATCACATTTTTCCTTTGAACAAATATGTGTTTTTTGCAAAGTGCCTAGCTGTGGATTTTGGGCTGCAGCTCAGCCGGCATCTAAGGAATCCTACCAAACCTATACATTTATGGAAAGTAGACACCTAGTGTAATCCAGAATGGGGTGACTTGTGGGGCTCTCACTGGGTTCTGTCACCCAGAATCCTTTGCAAACTTCACAATTTGCCTAAAAAACACAGTTTCCTCACATTTCGGTACTGCAAAGTTCTTGAATCTCAGGGGGGCACAATCTTTCTTACAGCATGCTTTCCCCCAAGTCTCCTCATAAAAAGTGTACCTCACTGTGTGGGTAGGCCTAGTGCCCACAACAGGAAATGCCTCAAAACACAATGTGGACACATCACATTTTTCTACTGAAAATGGAATTTGTTTTTTGCAAAGTGCCTAGCTGTGGATTTTGGCCTTTAGCTCAGTCGGCACCTATGGAAACCTACTAAACTGATACATTTATGGAAAGTAGACACTTAGGGAAATCTAGAATGGGGTGACTTGTGGAGAACTCTCACCAGGTTCTGTGACCCAGAATCCTTTGGAAACCTCAGAATTTGGCCAAAAAAATCACGTTTGCTGCACATTTCAGCAATGGAAAGTTCTGGAATCTGAGGGGACTCACAAATTTCCTTTCACCCAGCGTTCCCCCAAGCCTCCCGATAAAAATGGTACCTCACTTGTGAAGGTGGGCTTAGTGCCCGCGACAGAAATGGATCACACAACATTCAATGTTAGTCCCTAAATGAGGGCAAGTGATGACACTGGGGTGATCCATTCCTGATGCAGGCACTAGTACAGGCTCTCAGTTGGGTAGCGGTTTCGTCAAGACAGGTAGGGAAACACTGAGTGATAGGAATTTTGTGGATCCCAGCATGTGCCTGTAGTTTGTCTGACAGAAATGCAGGAAAAAATAGAGTTTTTATTCAACATTTCACCTTTGCAGGGTATTCTGGGTAAGAAAACGTTGGGGAATCCACACTAGCCACACCTCCGTGGACTACGCCAGGTGTCTAGTTTCCAGAAATGTCTGGGTTTGGTAGGTTTCCCTAATATGGCCGCTGAGCCCAGGACCAGAAACACAAGTGCCTGCCTCACAAAACCAGATAGTTTTGTGTTAGATAATTTTTATGTCTCCACAATACGGTTTGGGGGATGGAATTTTGGGCTGAACTAAATTGGGGAGCACTCTCTCTTTGCTTGCCGCTGCATGCAGCTGCTCTCTGGGTTGGGGCGATCGCACGACCCAGGGTTAAACTAATATTTTTTTCAAAAAATATGCCCCTAGGTGGAGGGCGGCCTATCCTCAGAGGGGGCTGCCTCCCCCCCCAAAAGTAATCCCTGGTGTCTAGTGCGGTTTCCTGGCTGTGGATCACAGTGCAGCTGCGAAACACATTCAGGAAACCATTTCAGGAAGGCCTCGTTGAAAGGGCAGAATCTCCCCTTTCAAATGAGGCCGTCCTAAAGGCAGGGGAGGCCCTTTCAAGGGGGTGGGGGGAGACACAATAGCTCTTCCATGTCTCCCAAGAGATTTTTAAATAAAAAAAATCCTCTAGTGTAATGCACCGGAGGATTATTAAAACCTCTCCCTCGCGTCGGCCACTGATCATGACCCGCATTAGAGAGTAATGAACGCTTGTGCTACCAACCTTAACATTCACATTGCTTGCTATCTATGAGGTTGGGGCTTAAGTGGGGTTTATTTTAAATGGCTTGGATTTCAGTAGTATTTCGTCGCTGGTTTCATGAATAAGTGATACTTATTGGTTTGGGCATGATTTTTGATTTTCATTGCCTTCTTTGTACTCTGCAGTGGTTACACATTTGTGGTCACACACTTATTGGACCCCTCCACGTTTGCACTTTAAATGTACTATTGACTACATGGAAGTGTACACGTCTATCCATGGAGTCATTTTAAGACACAGAAAGTTAGGTAAGGCATGCGCCACAAATATATGTTGACTGCATTTTGTCCTGGATCATTGAGGCATTTGTAAATCTTACCCAGAATACCTGTGATGCTACCTGTGAGGGCAAACCTGCTACAGGTGTGTCCCACATTTACCTGCAGACAAGTCCTCTGTTCCAGAAGGCTATGGAACTGGCACTTTTTACCCATCCTACAAACTCCTCACACCTTACTGGTAGAGCATCTTAGCTGTTCCTGTAACTTTGTGAGATTTTGTGATACATTTAGCAAAGTTTAGGACCAGGTTAAGGGAACACAGAAAAAAGCTACTCATTTAGAATTCTTCAATTGAATATGTCACAATTAATAGAGATTATTTATTTTTCCTTGCTGTTTGCAATAAACTGTATACAAGATCACAACCATAATAAATTGTGTTTTCTGATGGTATGTCTCTGGAAAACAAATGAGATTTGAGGCCTATGATATATATAAGTTTATAATTTTCTCTCCAGACATTTCAAATTAAATAAACTGTTTCTGCTCTTGCTGGAAAACAAATGTTGGGTCAGTAACAAGACCTCTGGGGATCAGGTCTAAATCCAGGTAACCCAGGTGTGTAATTATGATGCAATCTTTCATCATACTGATACAACATTCTCTATAAGAAGGGGGATCTAAGAGTGGCTGGTGCAGTCATGCCCCATTACCCTACGGCACAAAGTCCCACTGTGTTTCTTCTGCAGGAGAGCAGAATAGCAAAAGAGGAGGTGAGTTTCTTTCAAGGTGAGGTTAATAAAAATAAATGCATAGAGCCCCCCCGTCTCATAGTTTCCTCTTCCTATCAGCCCTATGAGCTTCACTCTCTCCCCCCAGAGCATCTTTGCTTCTGCTGCGTAGAAGATGCATAGTTTCCGTTGGTGCAGGTGGTGCAGCGGGCACCAGGGTCCGGGGGGTTCACTGATCCCTGATTATTTTTATATTTTCTATAGCCTCTTTGCTTCTGCTATGTAGAAGATGCATAGTTTCCAGTGGTGCAGCAGGTGCAGTGGAACCAAGGTCCAGATGGTTTCATTGATCCCTAATTATTTTTATATTGGCTATAGCCTATTTGCTAAGTTATGTAGAAGATGCATAGCTTCCGTCAGTGCAGCAGGTGCAGTGGTGCTGGGTCCAGGGAAGTTCACTGATCCCTGATTATTTGTATATGTTCTATAGCCTCTTTGTTTCTGCTATGTAGAGGATGCATAGCTTTCGTCGGTGCAGCAGGTGCAGTTGCACCAGGGTCTGGAGAGGTTCACTGATCCATGATTATTTGTATATGTTGTATAGCCTCTTTGCTTCTGCTCAATGGTTTAGTCTGTCTTGAACTGTGACAGTGCCCTCCCCGTCTCCAGCTTCTGCACTTTGTGTTCTAAAGCAATACATTCTTCTCCTTCTTCTCCTCGCCCTACATCCTGGGGGTGAACCCTTGCCGCACTGTTATCCCCAAAACATCCCCCACCCCACGAATTACTGAAAAACCCGTGAAATGACAAACTCTGGAAGTAAACAGGACCCTTACCCTCTGCTACTCGTCCCTCTTCTACTTTCATGACCTCTGAGAGAAGCTGCGCGTGGCATCTGCTTCTATCCACTCACTGGTATTACCACATATGATGATGACAAACAACTTGTTACACAGCCTTTGACCCCTCCTCAGACACTGAAGTCTCTCGTGAAACAGGAGGGGGCCCCTGCAAAGAACATGGAGGGCCCCCCTCAATGAGGCCTGGTCCTGTGCTGAGGGGGCCCCCTGGAGCTCGTGGTCCCCCTCATATCGCGAGGACTGCGGGGGCCTTTGTTACACCACTGGTGGTACTGTCCCTCTTCCATCACCCTCTATCTCCTCTGTCAGGTCCTCACACTGTTTGTCCTTCACATGTAAAGATTTTGGTCAAATAATTACTTTTATTAGAATTCATCTGATCATCAGATCCACGACCGTTCTCCCGAATTAGTGGTAGTTCAGGTCGGGTGACCCGTGACTTAGACTTTCTGCTCAGACCCTAAACCTCAAGTGCTTGACTCCCTCCCCTCGGACACTTCTGAACAGCGCTGCTTGTTAGGGCTCCCTCAGCAGCATCCATTAAATTCAATTCATTAAAATGCTTCTCTGGAACCCGGCGCATGAGCTGAAGCTGTTCCTATTTCTGACTTAGATTATTGTAACTATATGTGTCATTCAGTGAATTAACTCAGGGTGCACCCTGCATCTGTAGGGGGACATTATGCGTGGGGGTTATGGCCCACCCCTTTCCACCCTACCTACTGCATGACCTATTAACCTCTTGAGTGACACCCGTGGTTCGTGCCGATTTAAAGTACAAAGAGATGAACAGTGTGTGCCCGTCTTCCATCGGAGCATCCTTCCAGCCGCGCTCCTTTGGGGTGTCTTCATCACCCGTCCTCCCCTTTTCACTGACTCCTTCTCCGCTGAGACGCGTGGGCCACATTGTACCAGGGAATAAGAAATACAACTGGAAGAGCGCAAAGAACTGTGAAAAAGTTAGGAAACTGACATAAAGGGACGCGCGGTGAGAGTCTCCCGCACTAACAATAAGAAACTAACAGGACATTTCATGTGCAAATCAATGTGAAATCCTAATGAAAAGACGTGATGCGCATCAATGTATTTGGTCACTGCTCACATCGCACATTCTGATGCTTGTGTATCCATTCATTTCAATAGGTCATAATTGTGTACAATGGATAAAGGATTAGTCTCAAAGAATCTGCCCCTATCAAAGTGAAGGAGCAAAGTCACAGAAAGCAGTGCACAGTCTTGTAAAGGTATTTACTGTCCCCTTTTTCAGCTCAAACAGGGACAGATTTACTAAAATGTCATGCAACGTACAAGACAACTTGCTACATTGCGCTGCGTGACAGGGAGAGGGCAGTAATGTGGCATATGTACTGAGACATGGAGCATTCCTACTCTCCGTGCACGGGGGCATTGAGTGCTGCCTACGTCAAGCCAGGCATCATTGTGCCATGGCGCAAGCGTGCCTGCATTACAGCAGGATTGCGGTTGTGTTCCATAAGGGACACCTTCCTGCACAAAAACAATCCTCTCTGGTGTTTTCCTCTTTCTACGTTTGATGTACAATGCAGCACACATAGAAAGGGTGTAACAAGAGAAACACAGAGTATTTCTCCTTGTTACACCTCCCCTGGGTAGGCCATTTTGACACGTTCTCAGGTTTATTAGTGTTAGTAAATCTGGGAATGCACTGAATTCCACGGGTGGATGTGTGGGAACACCCACTCCCCACCCATGAAGCGCCTCCCTAATGCAGAGTAACCCAAGGCAGTGACTTGCGTTGCCTCGTGTTACTCCAGATTTACTATGACACACAGAGCCACTTTGCATAGGCATATGACATAAAGGCATAGCACATTTGCATAAGTGATGCAATGGCAATGCAAGGGCCTAGTAAACCTGGCCCATAGTGTTTTGCACTTCTATGCACCACTAAGCATCAAGGGGGAGTTACTGGGGTGAAACCTGGGCTTACAGCACCAACACTTACAGCTTTTGACAAAAAGCCCTTTGTACTGAGATAGCAAGACAGGACATTGAGTAAAAAACATAATGCTTAAAGAAATGTTTTTATTTCTACCAAGATTACACACATTCCAGGTGTGCTGCGCCATACAGCACACATACTGTGTGTAGAATGTTTCAACTTCTGTCTAGGCATTGGAATTGTTTAGTTAATGTATGCATTGAAGATGTCAAAGAAATGCATCGACCCCTTCTGCATGGGCAGTGCAGATAAAAAATCACGACACGGCCCCAGTTTCACTGTAAAGAGCAGGGCGGGAGACAGGTACAGTACTGGGTCCCCACTGGAGGAGCAGATTTATTAAGGATTTGCACCAGTGCAAAGTCACAAAGTGGCATAAACCTTTGCAAGGCTTAACTATTTATTTTCTTTCAGGGGTATTCGTTGTGCTACTGTGTTCCGTGATGCAAAGCCCAATCTACTAATGTTCAAACTCTGGATCAAAAGGGAATGCTACTTGGGGTAGGGTAAAGTAAGAGAAAATATTATTGTCCACACCTTTCAGACTCTGCATGTGTGCTGCACTCTATAGCAGAGGAAGTGGGCAAAGTTGTAAAGTGTGTTAATCATATTATTTTGAGCTGGAAAGACATCATGCACACTCCCTTGCACTTTAGTACAAAGGTGCCTGTGTTGAGTGCTAGGCAGCCTGAAAGTGCACCCGCACTTGAGAAGATAACAGCATCCCCATATCTTAGTACACACAGTCCTGCTCTCTCCCTCTCACACAGTCGCTAGAACCAGCTCTGGCTGCTGCGCTGTGTTGCATTAAATACTAGTAAACCTGCCCCTTAGGTTGTTGCTGCTCTTTTGATGCAGAGAATGCATCCAGAACACCAGGGAACATTGTAACGCTGCATCTGCCTTCAGGTCTCAAATACTCCATCTTGCAGCGCTAAAGAAGCTGGGTGAATGCAGTGTCAGCATTTTAAATACAGTTCATCATTCGCAGGACATAAAGGCATTGCAATGTACACTTTATTCCTTCCAAAGATACTAAACAAAGATGTAACACGCCTGCTGAAACTACTGCCCTGCTGTTTGCTCGCAGCTAATACATAACAATTGGTCCTCGGTGCCTCGTGACTGCAGAACAGGTCATGAAAAACCAGCCACAGCATGTACGGAATTAAACTGCGTGTGTAACTGGTGCCCACTCAATGTCTGAGATGCAGATGGGATTGTCTGGGATGCTCCATAGAGTCAGGTGTGTGGATAGCTGTGCTGGAGGTTTGTCAGTGTGCGGTGTTGTAGACAAGGCTGAAGAACTAGTGAAGAAAAAATATTTATATGAATGGATATTTCTCATAGTAGAGACTACAACCTGGTTCCAAATGAAGCCTGAATTGCATCCCTTCTGTTCCTCTCGTATTTCTTTGCTTCTGAATCTGGAAACGGGGTTTAGAGGGACAGAAATGTACAACTGTCTCAGTGCCGCCGCCTGCACCTGGATTTACAAGTCTGTGTCTGTATTTTCACATTGACAGATCGGAGGACACTGGTCAGGCTTGACCTCCTGCTGAGTGCGCCCCCCAGACACCCCCTCTCTGCCTAAACTGCGAGCTTCCGGGCAGCCGGACCCCCGCTCCGTGCACTAGTGATGTCGTGGCTGCGGCGTCTTCTACTGGTGACAGCCGCTTGGTCTGTTTCCTGGAGCGTTTCAAAGGGCGCCCCGAGCTGTGTCCTGAACCGCACCAATCAGCATGTCGCCGACAAGGATGGAGATGTCACGATTGCAGGAATCCTGCCGCTGCATACATTAAATGCGCCCAATTTGCAGGACTTCACACAGATTGACGATGCTATGGAATGTTTGCTGTAAGTAGTTCTGTATTGAAACGTGTTAACTCGAAACGATTCCCCTGAATTTCTAATAGGGATTGTGGGAGGGGATATTAAACCCACACTTTTGACGGTTCACAATATCGTGATTTGAATGAAAAGGGATGAAATATGAAGAAACAGCACGTGTTTCAGCAAGGATTTACTATACATGAGACACCAGGTTACGTGGAGTTAAGTGTAGTTATCAATACAAACGTACTTTTCGATATTTTGACCCTCGATATTCTCGTTACTAGATTGTAACCCAACAAGCTCCAGGTTCAATATTCCGACCCACATGGTGTCCTCTGTTGCATTTGTTCGTCTTTACTCTACTCTGTGCTATCCAGAACCTCAGTGGTTATGCTCTCTCATTTCTTTCCAAATTGTCACTAACAGGCTAGTGACCAATTTCACCAATTTACATTGGCATACTGGAACACCCTTATAATTCCCTAGTATATGGTACTGAGGTACCCAGGGTATTGGGGTTCCAGGAGATCCCTATGGGCTGCAGCATTTCTTTTGCCACCCATAGGGAACTCTGACAATTCTTACACAAGCCTGCCATTGCAGCCTGAGTGAAATAACGTCCACGTTATTTCACAGCCATTTACCACTGCACTTAAGTAACTTATAAGTCACCTATATGTCTAACCTTCACCTGGTAAAGGTTGGGTGCTAAGTTACTTAGGGGGTCATTCCTACCCTGGCGGTCATAGACCGCCAGGGCAGGGGACGGAGGAAGCACCGCCAACGGGCTGGCGGTGCTTCCGGGGCAATTCTGACCGCGGCGGTAAAGCCGCGGTCAGAAATGGGAAACCGGCGGTTTCCCGCCGGTTTCCCGCTGCCCCTGGGAATCCTCCACGGCGGCGCTGCAAGCAGCGCCGCCATGGGGATTCCGACCCCCTTCCCGCCATCCTGTTTCTGGCGGTTTTCACCGCCAGAAACGGGATGGCGGGAACGGGTGTCGTGAGGCCCCTGGGGGCCCCTGCAGTGCCCATGCCACTGGCATGGGCACTGCAGGGGCCCCCTAACAGGGCCCCATTGAGATTTTCAGTGTCTGCTTGGCAGACACTGAAAATCGCGACGGGTGCAACTGCGCCCGTCGCACACCAGCAACTCCGCCGGCTCCATTCGGAGCCGGCTTCCTTGTTGCTGGTGCTTTCCCGCTGGGCGGGCGGGTGGCCTTTTGGCGGTCGCCTGCCATCCCAGCGGGAAAGTCAGAATGACCGCCGTCTTCTGGCGGTTCCCGCCAGGTAGGCGGCTTCCGCCGCCGGCGGGGGTCAGAATGACCCCCTTAGTGTGTGGGCACCCTGGCACTAGCCAAGTTGCCCCCACATAGTTCAGGGCAAATTCCCCAGACTTTGTGAGTGCGGGGACACCATTACACGCATGCACTGTGCATAGGTCACTACCTATGTACAGCGTCACAATGGTAACTCCGAACATGGCCATGTAACATGTCTAAGATCATGGAATTGTCACCACAATGCCATTCTGGCATTGGGGAGAAAATTCCATGATCCCCCGAGTCTCTAGCACAGACCCGGGTACTGCCAAACTGCCTTTCCCGGGGTTTCA
Organism: Pleurodeles waltl; assembly: GCF_031143425.1. Lineage (NCBI taxonomy): Eukaryota > Metazoa > Chordata > Amphibia > Caudata > Salamandridae > Pleurodeles > Pleurodeles waltl. The sequence continues at coordinate 108,285 of NW_027149844.1, read as the reverse complement.
CTGCAGCAGCTGCCAACCCCTCAGACAGGTTTCTGCCCTCCTGGGGTCCAGCCAGGCTTGGCCCAGGAAGGCAGAACAAAGGACTTCCTCAGAGAGAGGGTGTTACACCCTCTCCCTTTGCAAAAAGGTGTTAGGGCTAGGGAGGAATAGCCTCCCCCAGCCTCTGAAAATGCTTTCATGGGCACAGATGGTGCCCATTTCTGCATAAGCGCTGCTCTGGCGCGAAACTGGACAAAGGAAAGGGGAGTGACCACTCCCCTGACCTGCACCTCCCCTGGGAGGTGCCCAGAGCTCCTCCAGTGTGCTCCAGACCTCTGCCATCTTGGAAACAGAGGTGCTGCTGGCACACTGGACTGCTCTGACTGGCTAGTGCCAGCAGGTGACGTCAGAGACTCCTTCTGATAGGCTCCCTCAGGTGTTGCTAGCCTATCCTCTCTCTTAAGTAGCCAAACCTCCATTTCTGGCTATTTAGGGCCTCTGCTTTGGGGAATTCTTTAGATAACGAATGCAAGAGCTCATCACAGTTCCTCTGCATCTCTCTCTTCACCTTCTGCCAAGGAATCGACCGCTGACTGCTCTGGAAGCCTGCAAAACTGCAACAAAGTAGCAAAGACGACTACTGCGATCTTGTAATGCTGATCCGGCCGCCTTCTCGACTGTTTTCCTGGTGGTGCATGCTGTGGGGTAGTCTGCCTCCTCTCTGCACTAGAAGCTCCGAAGAAATCTCCCGTGGGTCGACGGAATCTTCCGCCTGCAACCGCAGGCACCAAAAGACTGCATCACCGGTCCTCTGGGTCTCCTCTCAGTACCACGAGCGAAGTCCCTTGATCTCAGCAACTCTGTCCAAGTGACTCCCACAGTCCAGTGACTCTTCAGTCCAAGTTTGGTGGAGGTAAGTCCTTGCCTCCCCACGCTAGACTGCATTGCTGGGTATCGCATGATTTGCAGCTGCTCCGGCTCCTGTGCACTCTTCCAGGATTTCCTTTGTGCACAGCCAAGCCTGGGTCCCCAACACTCTAACCTGCAGTGCACAACCTTCTGAGTTGTCGTCCGGCATCGTGGGACTTCCTTTTCTGACTTTGGGTGGACTCCGGTTCACCCCTCTTCCAAGTGCCTGTTCCGGTACTTCTGTGGGTGCTCCCTGCTTCTGTGAGGGCTCGTTGACTTGCTGTGCGCCCCCTCTATCTCCTCATCCAAGTGGCGACATCCTGGTCCCTCCTGTGCCACAGCAGCATCCAAAAACCCTTACCGCGACCCTTGCAGCTAGGAAGGCATGTTTGCGGTCTTTCTGCGTGGGAACACCTCTGCAAGCTTCTTCACAACGTGGGACATCCATCCTTTAAAGGGGAAGTTTCTAGCCCTCTTCGTTCATGTAGAATCCACAGCTTCTACCATCCGGTGGCAGCTTCTTTGCACCCTCAGCTGGCATTTCCTGGGCATCTGCCCACTCTCGACATTGTCGCGACTCTTGGACTTGGTCCCCTTGTTCCACAGGTACTCAGGTCCGGAAATCCACTTTGGTTGCTTTGCTGGTGTTGGTCTTCCTTGCAGAAACCCCCTATCACGACTTCTGTGCTCTCTGTGGGTTATAGGTGCACTTTACACCTTCTTTTCAGCGTCTTGGGGTGGGCTATTTTTCTAACCCTCACTGTTTTCTTACAGACCCAGCGACCCTCTACAAGCTCACATAGGTTTGGGGTCCATTTGTGGTTCGCATTCTACTTTTGGAGTATATGGTTTGTGTTACCCCTATACCTATGTGCTCCTATTGCAATCTACTGTAACTTTACATTGCTTGCATTACTTCCTTTTGCTATTACTCCATATTTTTGGTATTGTGTACACATATCTTGTGTATATTTGGCATCCTCATACTGAGGGTACTCACTGAGATACTTTTGGCATAATGTCATAAAAATAAAGTACCTTTATTTTTAGTATATCTGTGTATTGTGTTTTCTTATGATATTGTGTATATGACACCAGAGGTATAGTAGGAGCTTTGCATGTCTCCTACTTCAGCCTAAGCTGCTCTGCTATAGCTACCTTCTATCAGCCTAAGCTGCTAGAAACACCTCTTCTACACTAATAAGGGATAACTGGACCTGGTACAGAGTGTAAGTACCCATTGGTACCCACTACAAGCCAGGCCAGCCTCCTACATTGGTTGTGCAGCGGTGGGATAAGTACTTGTAACTACTTACCACTTTGTCATATTGTACTTTTCATAAGAGAATAATAAACAAATCAAGTTCAGTGTATGTACACCTAACCAAAAAGTTTTGCTTTTCTTCTCTTACACTATCTGCTAAGTGCTGAAAAGTACCTCTAAACTTTCAAAAAGTTTCAAAAAGTTTCAAAAAGCTTTTTTTCCTGTTCTTTAAAAAGTCCTGAAACTTGTTCTCTCTTTTATCTGTCTATAAACCTTCTTGTATCATGTCTGGTGTAGGAACTCCTCTTAATGTGGTCAATACAACATATGACCACCTTAACTTTAAGAGCCTAAGAAGTCTCTTTATTGATAGAGGTTTAGTAGTAGGAAAGAACCCTTCTAGAGAATTATTTACTAACATGCTCATTGAGAATGATAAGGCCTTAGCTGGCATTTCAATTGAGAAGTTAGGAGATAGCTCACACTCAGACTCTGGGGAGCCCCCAGTGGGAGTGTTGCAGGGTTCCCTTCATAATCTGCCCCTTAGCAGACCACCTAGCAATGCTGGTAGTAATAGAAGCTCCCATCATAGTAGGGATGTTTTTCTTCCTGGAGGCCAGGTTGTTAGAGTGCCAACTGTTAGGGACATTTCTCCCTCTGCTCATTCAAATCTTTCTTCTGTGTCAAAACATTCCCAACCCACCCACCCTGATGTTAGAAAGGGAACTCAATAAGTTTAGAGTGGAAGAGACCAGGCTGAAGCTTAAACAGCAACAGCTGGCTCTAGACAGGGAATCCCTAGATTTAGGAAAAGAGAGACAGAGGTTGGGGTTTGGACCCCATGGTGGCAGCAGCAGTATTCCTGATAGCAATCCTGTGAGAGAGCATGATTCTAGGAATCTGCATAAGATAGTTCCCCCTTACAATGAGGGGGATGACATTAACAAGTGGTTTGCTGCACTTGAGAGGGCCTGTATGGTACAGGGGGTCCCTCAAAGGCAGTGGGCTGCTATATTGTGGCTATCTTTCAATGGAAAGGGTATGGATAGGCTCCTTACTGTTAGAGAAAGTGATGCTAACAATTTTGCAGTTTTGAAGGATGCACTCTTGGATGGATTTGGCTCAACCACTGAACAATACAGGATTAAGTTCAGAGACACCAGAAAAGAGTCCTCACAAGACTGGGTAGACTTTGTTGACTATTCAGTGAAGGCCTTGGAGGGGTGGTTACATGGTAGTAAAGTTTCTGACTATGAAAGCCTGTACAATCTAATCTTAAGAGAGCATATTCTGAATAACTGTGTGTCTGATTTATTACACCAATATCTTCTGGACTCAGATCTGACCTCTCCCCAAGAATTGGGAAAGAAGGCAGACAAATGGGTCAGAACAAGAGTGAACAGAAAATTTCATACAGGGGGTGACAAGGATGGCAAGAAGAAGGATGGTAAGTCTTCAGACAAGGGTGGGGACAAATCTAAAAATGAGCCTTCATCAGGCCCACAAAAACACTCTGGTGGGGGTGGTGGGTCCAAATCCTCTTCTAATCAAGGAAAGAAACCATGGTGCTATTTATGTAAAGTAAAAGGCCATTGTCCAACTGATGCCAGTTGTCCAAAGAAAAGCACCAATCCTCCCACTACCACAACCCCTACTGCAACCTCTAGTGCCCCTAGTAAAAGCAGTGGTGGTGGGAGCAAACCTACTAATAGCCAATCCAAGGGAGTAGCTGGGCTCACTTTTGGTAATTTAGTTGGGGTTGGTCTTGTTAGGGACACCACAGAGGCTGTGTTAGTCTCTGAAGGTGCCATTGATTTGGCCACCTTGGTTCCTTGTCCCCTTAATATGGATAAGTACAAGCAACTTTCCCTAATCAATGGTGTTGAGGTTCAAGCCTACAGGGACAAAAGTGCCAGTGTTAACAAGGTAATAGAGAAACCGGTACACCCTGAACAACACCTACTTGGTCACCAGTACCAAGTGACAGACGCTCATAACAACACTCTTAGCCACCCCATGGCTGTTGTGAATCTCAACTGTGGGAGGAGGGGGTTACTGGTCCAAAGAAAGTTGTGGTTGCCTCAGATTTACCTGTAGACTGTCTACTAGGGAATGATTTAGAGACATCAGCTTGGGCAGAAGTGGAGGTGGAGGCTCATGCAGCAATGCTGGGCATTCCTGGGCATATTTTTGCTTTGACAAGGGCTCAGTCCAAAAAGCAAAAAGGACAGGGTGACTTTGATCCTGGAACAATGGACCAAGTGCTCCCTAAAGCTAGGGTTAGTAAGGGTAAATCCCTACCCACTATCCCTCCCTCTACAGATGATTCAACTTCTGAGGAAGAAGAATTTCCCCCCTGTGCAGGACCTTCACCAGAGGAGCTGGCAGCAGACACTGCTGAGCTTTTGGGTGGAGGGGGGCCTGCCAGGGAGGAGCTGAGTGTGGCACAGCAAACCTGTCCCACATTAGAGGGTCTAAGACAGCAAGCTGTCAAACAGCAAAATGGGGATGTCAGTGACTCACATAGAGTTTACTGGGAGGTCAACCTCTTGTACACAGAGGCAAGGGACCCAAAACCTGGAGCAGCCAGGAGATTGGACATTCCCCTGCAGTACAGAGAGTTCCTCCTAACTCTGGGACACAACATTCCCTTGGCTGGACAGTTTGTTCAGATTAAAACATGGGAAAGGCTTGTCCCCCTGTTTCACTGGCCTAGGATGTCAGAGGACACAAAATACTTTTGTAAGTCCTGTGTGACCTGCGATGCCAGTGGCAAGACTGGTGGCACTCCAAAGGCTCCCCTTATTCCACTGCCTGTGGTTGGGGTTCCCTTTGAAAGAGTAGGGGTTGACATAGTTTGCCCCCTTGACCCTTCTATTGCTTCAGGCAATAGGTTTATCTTGGTGGTAGTGGACCATGTCACAAGATATACTGAAGCAATTCCTCTAAGGACCACTACAGCTCCTGCAGTGGCAAAAGCCAACCTGGGAATCTTTTCCAGGGTGGGTTTCCCAAAAGAGGTGGTATCAGACAGGGGTAGCAACTTTATTTCTGCATACTTGAAGGCCATGTGGAAGGAACGTGGTGTAACATACAAATTCACCACACCTTATCATCCACAAACAAATGGACTGGTAGAGAGGTTTAATGAAACTCTCAAAGGAATGATAATGGGAATCCCTGAAAAACTCAGGAGGAGATGGGATGTCCTGTTACCTTGCCTCCTTTTTGCTTACAGGGAGGTACCCCAGAAAGGAGTGGGCTTCAGCCCCTTTGAACTCCTATTTGGACACCCTGTAAGAGGTCCCCTAACACTTGTGAAGGAGGGTTGGGAACAACATTTAAAAGCTCCCAAGCAAGACATAGTGGACTATGTACTCGGCCTAAGATCCAGAATGGCTGAGTACATGAAAAAGGCCAGTAAAAACCTTCAGGCCAGCCATGAGCTCCTAAAGCAATGACATGACCAGAAGTCTGTTCTGATTCAGTACCAACCAGGACAGAAGGTGTGGGTTTTGGAGCCTGTGGCCCCAAGAGCACTCCATGACAAATGGAGTGGACCCCATCTCATTGCTGAGAAGAAGGGAGAGGTCACCTATTTGGTTGACCTGTGCACTGCCAGGAGTCCCCTTAGGGTGCTCCATGTCAATCGCCTAAAACCCTACTATGACATGGCTGATCTCACCCTGCTCATGGCAACAGATGAAGGACAGGAAGAAGAGAGTGACCCTCTCCCTGATCTCTTCTCTTCCACAGAACAAGATGCTCTAGTGGAAGGTGTCATTTTAGCACACTGTCTTACTGCTGAGCAGAAAGACAACTGCATACATCTCCTAGGTCAGTTTTCTGAAATCTTTTCTACTGTGCCAGGCACCACTTCTTGGTGTGAGGACACTATAGATACTGGAGACAGCCTGCCTGTCAAAAGTAAGATCTATAGGCAGCCTGACCATGTCAGGGACTGCATAAAACAAGAAGTTCAGAAAATGCTTGAACTGGGAGTGGTTGAACATTCTGAAAGCTCATGGGCCTCTCCTTTGGTGCTTGTACCAAAGCCTCACTCAAAAGATGGGAAAAGAGAGATGAGGTTTTGTGTAGATTACAGAGGTCTCAACCAGGTAACCAAAACTCATTTCTCACCCTACACCCAGGGCAGATGAGCTCATAGATACACTGGCATCTGCCAAGTATCTAAGCACCTTTGATTTGACTGCAGGGTATTGGCAGATCAAGTTATCAGAGGATGCTAAAGCAAAAACTGCATTTTCGACTATTGGAGGGCACTACCAACACACAGTAATGCCCTTTGGTTTAAAAAATGCACCTGCCACTTTTCAGAGGTTGGTGAATACAGTCCTGCGAGGGCTGGAAGCTTTTAGTGCATCATAAGCTAAATTAGGTGTATGTGCACCTGTAGGAAAGTACCATCTTGCCTGGCATGTTACCCCCATTTTTCACTGTATATATGTTGTTTTAGTTGTATGTGTCACTGGGACCCTGGTAACCCAGGGCCCCAGTGTAGGAAAGTACCATCTTGCCTGGCATGTTACCCCCATTTTTCACTGTATATATGTTGTTTTAGTTGTATGTGTCACTGGGACCCTGGTAACGCAGGGCCCCAGTGCTCATAAGTGTGCCTGAATGTGTTACCTGTGTAGTGACTAACTGTCTCACTGAGGCTCTGCTAATCAGAACCTCAGTGGTTATGCTCTCTCATTTCTTTCCAAATTGTCACTAACAGGCTAGTGACCAATTTTACCAATTTATATTGGCTTACTGGAACACCCTTATAATTCCCTAGTATATGGTACTGAGGTACCCAGGGTATTGGGGTTCCAGGAGATCCCTATGGGCTGCAGCATTTCTTTTGCCACCCATAGGGAGCTCTGACAATTCTTACACAGGCCTGCCACTGCAGCCTGAGTGAAATAACGTCCACGTTATTTCACAGCCATTTTACACTGCACTTAAGTAACTCATAAGTCACCTATATGTCTAACCTTTACCTGGTAAAGGTTAGGTGCAAAGTTACTTAGTGTGAGGGCACCCTGGCACTAGCCAAGGTGCCCCCACATTGTTCAGGGCCAATTCACCGGACTTTGTGAGTGCGGGGACACCATTACACGCGTGCACTACATATAGGTCACTACCTATATGTAGCTTCACAATGGTAACTCCGAATATGGCCATGTAACATGTCTATGATCATGGAATTGCCCCCTCTATGCCATCCTGGCATAGTTGGCACAATCCCATGATCCTAGTGGTCTGTAGCACAGACCCTGGTACTGCCAAACTGCCTTTCCTGGGGTTTCACTGCAGCTGCTGCTGCTGCCAACCCCTCAGACAGGTTTCTGCCCCCCTGGGGTCAAGCCAGGCTTATCCCAGGATGGCAGAACAAAGGACTTCCTCTGAGAGAGGGTGTTACACCCTCTCCCTTTGGAAAATGGTGTGAAGGCAGGGAAGGAGTAGCCTCCCCCAGCCTCTGGAAATGCTTTCTTGGGCACAGAAGTGCCCGAATCTGCATAAGCCAGTCTACACCGGTTCAGGGGACCCCTTAGCCCTCCTCTGGCGCGAAACTGGACAAAGGAAAGGGGAGTGACCACTCCCCTGACCTGCACCTCCCCTGGGAGGTGTCCAGAGCTCCTCCAGTGTGCTCCAGACCTCTGCCATCTTGGAAACAGAGGTGCTGCTGGCACACTGGACGGCTCTGAGTGGCCAGGGCCACCAGGTGACGTCAAAGACTCCTTCTGATAGGCTCCTTCAGGTGTTGCTAGCCTATCCTCTCTCCTAAGTAGCCAAACCCTCTTTTCTGGCTATTTAGGGTCTCTGTCTCTGGGGAAACTTTAGATAACGAATACAAGAGCTCATCCAAGTTCCTCTGCATCTCTCTCTTCACCTTCTGCCAAGGAATCGACTGCTGACCGCGCTGGAAACCTGCAAACCTGCGACATAGTAGCAAAGACGACTACTGCAACTCTGTAACGCTGATCCTGCCGCCTTCTCGACTGTTTTCCTGGTGGTGCATGCTGTGGGGGTAGTCTGCCTCCTCTCTGCACTAGAAGCTCCGAAGAAATCTCCCGTGGGTCGACGGAATCTTCCCCCTGCAACCGCAGGCACCAAAAAGCTGCATTACCGGTCCCTTGGGTCTCCTCTCAGCATGACGAGCGAGGTCCCTCGAATCCAGCAACTCTGTCCAAGTGGCCCGCACAGTCCAGTGACTCTTCAGTCCAAGTTTGGTGGAGGTAAGTCCTTGCCTCACCTCGCTAGACTGCATTGCTTGGAACTGCGACTTTTGCAGCTACTCCGGCCTCCGTGCACTTCCGGCGGAAATCCTTTGTGCACATTCCAGCCTGGGTCCACGGCACTCTAACCTGCATTGCACAACCTCCTAAGTTGTTCTCCGGCGACGTAGGACTTCTTTGTGCGACTTCGGGGGAGCACCATTTCACGCATCCTCGTAGTGCCTGTTTCTGGCACTTCTCCGGGTGCTGCCTGCTGCTAAGTGGGCTCCTTGTCTTGCTCGACGTCCCCTCTACCTCCTGGTCCAATTTGCGACCTCCTGGTCCCTCTTGGGCCACACAGCATCCAAAAACGCTAACCGCACGATTTGCAGCTAGCAAGGCTTGTTGGCAATCTTTTGGCAGGAAAACACGTCTGCACCACTCTACAAGGCGAGACGGATTTGTCCTCCAAAGGGGAAGTCTCTAGCCCTTTGCGTTCTTGCAGAAACCGCAGCTTCTTCTGTCAAGTAGAAGCTTCTTTGCACCCGCAGCTGGCATTTCCTGGGCATCTGCCCATCTCCGACTTGCTTGTGACTTTTGGACTTGGTCCCCTTGTTCCACAGGTACCCCAGATTGGAAATCCAGCGTTGTCGCATTGTTGGTTTGTGTCTTTCCTGCATTATTCCTCTAACACGACTTCTTTGTCCTTAGGGGAACTTTAGTGCACTTTGCACTCACTTTTCAGGGTCTTGGGGAGGGTTATTTTTCTAACTCTCACTATTTTCTAATAGTCCCAGCGACCCTCTACAAGGTCACATAGGTTTGGGGTCCATTCGTGGTTCGCATTCCACTTTTGGAGTATATGGTTTGTGTTGCCCCTACCCCTATGTTTCCCCATTGCATCCTATTGTAACTATACATTGTTTGCACTGTTTTCTAAGACTATACTGCATATTTTTGCTATTGTGTATATATATCTTGTGTATATTTCCTATCCTCTCACTGAGGGTACACTCTAAGATACTTTGGCATATTGTCATAAAAATAAAGTACCTTTATTTTTAGTATAACTGTGTATTGTGTTTTCTTATGATATTGTGCATATGACACTAAGTGGTACTGTAGTAGCTTCACACGTCTCCTAGTTCAGCCTAAGCTGCTCTGCTAAGCTACCATTATCTATCAGCCTAAGCTGCTAGACACCCTATACACTAATAAGGGATAACTGGGCCTGGTGCAAGGTGCAAGTACCCCTTGGTACTCACTACAAGCCAGTCCAGCCTCCTACATTGGTGGCAGCGGTGGGATAAGTGCTTTGAGACTACTTACCACTCTTGTCATTGTACTTTTCATAAGAGAAAAATATACAAAACAAGGTCAGTGTATATACACATAGCCAAAAAGGTTTGCATTTCCTCTTTTCACTCTTTTCTAAGTGCTGAAAAGTACTTCTAAACTTTCTAAAAAGTTCTAAAAAGTTTAAAAAGTTTTTTTTTCTCTGTCTTTCTAAAAGCTCTGACAAACTTTTTTCTCTTTTTCTATCACTTTAACTCTCTCTAAAAATGTCTGGCACAGGCCAAAATGTTGATCTGTCCAAACTTGCATATGATCACCTTAGCTGGAAAGGAGCAAGGAGTCTCTGCATAGAGAGAGGTTTGAGTGTAGGGAAGAATCCTTCCTTGGAATTGCTACTTAACATGCTTAGAGAACAGGATAAGGCTAGAAGTGCCCCATCTGTTGAAAAAGTAGCTAATGGTTCCCAATCTGATCCAGGGACTCCCCCAGGAAAAGATTCAGGAAAGAAACTTCCAAGCCTGCCCATTACTAGACAGTCTAGCATAGTTGGTAATGATGTAGAGCCACACCATACAAATAGTGTTGTCTCACATCATAGCAAAAGCATTTATTCTCACCACAGTGGTACTGATGTTTCTGTTAGCCAAGCTGTTAGGGTGCCCTCTGTAAGGGACAGGTCTCCTTCTGTCCATTCTCACCATACTTCTGTTTCAAGGCATGTCCCTCCCACCCACCCGGATGACAGATTGTTAGAAAGGGAGCTCAATAGATTGAGAGTGGAACAAACCAGACTGAAGCTCAAGAAGCAACAGCTGGATTTGGATAGACAGACTTTAGAAGTAGAGAAGGAGAGACAGAAACTGGGTTTAGAAACCCATGGTGGCAGCAGCAGTATTCCCCATAGTCATCCTGCAAAAGAGCATGATTCCAGGAATCTGCACAAGATAGTTCCCCCTTATAAGGAGGGGGATGACATTAACAAGTGGTTTGCTGCACTTGAGAGGGCCTGTGTTGTACAGGATGTCCCTCAAAGGCAGTGGGCTGCTATCCTATGGCTATCATTTAGTGGAAAAGGTAGGGATAGGCTCCTTACTGTAAAAGAAAATGAAGCTAATGATTACAAAGTTCTTAAGAATGCACTCCTGGATGGTTATGGCTTAACCACTGAACAGTACAGGATAAAGTTCAGAGAGACCAAAAAGGAGTCTTCACAAGACTGGGTTGATTTCATTGACCATTCAGTGAAGGCCTTGGAGGGGTGGTTACATGGCAGTAAAGTTACTGATTATGACAGCCTGTATAACTTGATCCTGAGAGAGCATATTCTTAATAATTGTGTGTCTGATTTGTTGCACCAGTACTTGGTGGACTCTGATCTGACCTCTCCCCAAGAATTGGGAAAGAAGGCAGACAAATGGGTCAGAACAAGGGTGAACAGAAAAGTTCATACAGGGGGTGACAAAGATGGCAATAAGAAGAAAGATGGTGAAAAATCTCAAGATAAGCATGGGGATAAGGGTAAAACCAAAGATCCCACTTCAAATCTTAAATACTCTTCAGGGGGTGGGGATAAAACAAATTCTTCTTCTTCTCAACCTACACAATTTAAAAAGCCTTGGTGCTTTGTGTGTAAAAACAGAGGCCATAGGCCAGGGGATAAGTCCTGTCCAGGTAAACCCCCTGAGCCTACCACCACTAATACATGAAGCTCTAGTGCCCCTAGCAGTAGTGGTACTAGTGGTGGGACTGCTGGCAACAGTCAAGTTAAGGGTGTAGTTGGGTTCACTTATGGGTCCATCATAGAAACTGGGGTAGTCAGTCCCAAGACAGTTTCTGTCACACCTAGTGGCATTGGCCTTGCCACACTGGCTGCTTGTCCCCTTACAATGGATAAGTACAGGCAGACAGTTTCAATAAATGGTGTTGAGGCCTTGGCCTACAGGGTCTCAGGTGCCAGTATCACTTTGGTGACTGAAAACCTAGTGCATCCTGATCAACACATCATTGGACAATACTTTAAGATTATTGATGTCCATAACTCCACTACGTTTCTTCCCTTAGCTATAATTCAGTTTAGTTGGGGTGGAGTTACTGGCCCTAAGCAGGTGGAGGTATCACCTAGCTTACCTGTAGATTGTCTCTTAGGTAATGACCTAGAGGCCTCAGGTTGGGCTGATGTAGAGTTTTAGGCCCATGCAGCCATGCTGGGCATCCCTGAGGAATTGTTCCCTCTCATTTCTACTGAAATGAAAAAGCAAAGGAGAGAAGGCCTGAAAACTCAGGATCCCTCTCCATCAACAGGTAAAATGGGTATCACAGTATCCCCTAACCACCCTACCATTCAGGATACCATTCCTGTGGTGAGAGAAACCTCTCCTGGGGTGGCACCTGTTCCAAGGGAAGCATCAGCTGGCAAAGCTGTACTCCCTGAGGTAGAAGTACCTCTCTGTGGGATAACTAACATTGGTGACAAAAAGAGCACCATTTTAGTTAACATGGAGCATCCCTCCAACCCTCCCAGAGAAACTTTAGTGCAGAAACTCTGCACTGCCTCACAACACTTAGGACAGCATCCCTGCCCTAGTGTGGAGCTCATAGGACAGCATCCCTGCCCTGCTCCAACTCAAGAGAAACAGCATCCCTGTTCTCTCTTCCAGCCATATGGACAAAGTTTTTGCCCAGCTATGGCTTTTCTGAGACAGCATCCCTGTCTGGCATTTCCATCACTACAAATAGGTTCAGTGGACAATTCCCACTGCTCTAAACTAAAACTTACTGATAGAAACTCTGAAAATACATCTTCACATTGTTGCTTAGCTAAAAAACATCAAACAGGGTGGTTTACATCCCCACAGGGAAGTAACCATATAGTGGATGATAAAGGGAGTAACCAGTCTATTGCACAGCTACTCTCTACTTATCACCACTTAGACAATAAAGTCTCAACTGGCCAAGGTTAGCCTTATTGTCCTTCGTTTGGGGGGGGAGGTTGTGTGAGAAAGTAGCCTCTTTCTAGCCTTGTTACCCCCACTTTTGGCCTGTTTGTGATTGTATGTCAGGGTGTTTTCACTGTCTCACTGGGACCCTGCTAGCCAGGGCCCAGTGCTCATAGTGAAAACCCTATGTTTTCAGTATGGTTGTTATGTGTCACTGGGACCCTGCTAATCAGGACCCCAGTGCTCATAAGTTTGTGACCTATATGTATGTGTTCCCTGTGTGATGCCTAACTGTCTAGCTGAGGCTCTGCTATCCAGAACCTCAGTGGTTATGCTCTCTCATTTCTTTCCAAATTGTCACTAACAGGCTAGTGACCAATTTTACCAATTTACATTGGCTTACTGGAACACCCTTATAATTCCCTAGTATATGGTACTGAGGTACCCAGGGTATTGGGGTTCCAGGAGATCCCTATGGGCTGCAGCATTTCTTTTGCCACCCATAGGGAGCTCTGACAATTCTTACACAGGCCTGCCACTGCAGCCTGAGTGAAATAATGTCCACGTTATTTCACAGCCATTTTACACTGCACTTAAGTAATTTATAAGTCACCTATATGTCTAACCTTTACCTGGTAAAGGTTAGGTGCAAAGTTACTTAGTGTGAGGGCACCCTGGCACTAGCCAAGGTGCCCCCACATTGTTCAGAGCCAATTCCCTGAACTTTGTGAGTGCGGGGACACCATTACACGCGTGCACTACATATAGGTCACTACCTATATGTAGCTTCACAATGGTAACTCCGAATATGGCCATGTAACATGTCTATGATCATGGAATTGCCCCCTCTATGCCATCCTGGCATAGTTGGCACAATCCCATGATCCCAGTGGTCTGTAGCACAGACCCTGGTACTGCCAAACTGCCCTTCCTGGGATTTCACTGCAGCTGCTGCTGCTGCCAACCCCTCAGACAGGCAGCTGCCCTCCTGGGGTCCAGCCGGGCCTGGCCCAGGATGGCAGAACAAAGAACTTCCTCTGAGAGAGGGTGTGACACCCTCTCCCTTTGGAAAATGGTGTGAAGGCAGGGGAGGAGTAGCCTCCCCCAGCCTCTGGAAATGCTTTGTTGGGCACAGAGGTGCCCAATTCTGCATAAGCCAGTCTACACCGGTTCAGGGACCCCTTAGCCCCTGCTCTGGCGCGAAACTGGACAAAGGAAAGGGGAGTGACCACTCCCCTGACCTGCACCTCCCCTGGGAGGTGTCCAGAGCTCCTCCAGTGTGCTCCAGACCTCTGCCATCTTGGAAACAGAGGTGCTGCTGGCACACTGGACTGCTCTGAGTGGCCAGTGCCACCAGGTGACGTCAGAGACTCCTGCTGATAGGCTCCTTCAGGTGTTAGTAGCCTATCCTCTCTCCTAAGTAGCCAAACCCTCTTTTCTGGCTATTTAGGGTCTCTGTCTCTGGGGAAACTTTAGATAACGAATGCAAGAGCTCATCCGGGTTCCTCGGCATCTCCCTCTTCACCTTCTGATAAGGAATCGACTGCTGACCGCGCTGGAAGCCTGCAAACCTGCAACATAGTAGCAAAGACGACTACTGCAACTCTGTAACGCTGATCCTGCCGCCTTCTCGACTGTTTTCCTGCTTGTGCATGCTGTGGGGGTAGCCTGCCTCCTCTCTGCACCAGAAGCTCCGAAGAAATCTCCCGTGGGTCGACCGAATCTTCCCCCTGCAACCGCAGGCACCAAAAAGCTGCATTACCGGTCCCTTGGGTCTCCTCTCAGCACGACGAGCGAGGTCCCTCGAATCCAGCGACGCTGTCCAAGTGACCCCCACAGTCCAGTGACTCTTCAGCCCAAGTTTGGTGGAGGTAAGTCCTTGCCTCACCTCGCTGGGCTGCATTGCTGGGAACCGCGACTTTGCAGCTACTCCGGCCCCTGTGCACTTCCGGTGGAAATCCTTTGTGCATAGCCAAGCCTGGGTCCACGGCACTCTAACCTGCATTGCACGACTTTCTAAGTTGGTCTCCGGCGACGTGGGACTCCTTTGTGCAACTTCGGCGAGCACCGTTTCACGCATCCTCGTAGTGCCTGTTTCTGGCACTTCTCCGGGTGCTACCTGCTTCAGTGAGGGCTCTTTGTCTTGCTCGACGTCTCCTCTCTCTTCAGGTCCAATTTGCGACCTCCTGGTCCCTCCTGGGCCCCAGCAGCGTCCAAAAACGCCAAACGCACGATTTGCAGCTAGCAAGGCTTGTTGGCGTTCTTTCGGCGGTAAAACACTTCTGCACGACTCTCCAAGGCGAGAGGGATCCGTCCACCAAAGGGGAAGTCTCTAGCCCTTTTCGTTCCTGCAGAAACCTCAGCTTCTTCTGTCCAGTCATAGCTTCTTTGCACCCGCAGCTGGCATTTCCTGGGCATCTGCCCATCTCCGACTTGCTTGTGACTTTTGGACTTGGTCCCCTTGTTCCACAGGTACCCTAGATTGGAAATCCACAGTTGTTGCATTGCTGGTTTGTGTCTTTCCTGCATTATTCCTCTAACACGACTTCTTTGTCCTTAGGGGAACTTTAGTGCACTTTGCACTCACTTTTCAGGGTCTTGGGGAGGGTTATTTTTCTAACTCTCACTATTTTCTAATAGTCCCAGCGACCCTCTACAAGGTCACATAGGTTTGGGGTCCATTCGTGGTTCGCATTCCACTTTTGGAGTATATGGTTTGTGTTGCCCCTATCCCTATGTTTCCCCATTGCATCCTATTGTAACTATACATTGTTTGCACTGTTTTCTAAGACTATACTGCATATTTTTGCTATTGTGTATATATATCTTGTGTATATTTCCTATCCTCTCACTGAGGGTACACTCTAAGATACTTTGGCATATTGTCATAAAAATAAAGTACCTTTATTTTTAGTATAACTGTGTATTGTGTTTTCTTATGATATTGTGCATATGACTCTAAGTGGTACTGTAGTAGCTTCACACGTCTCCTAGTTCAGCCTAAGCTGCTCTGCTAAGCTACCATTATCTATCAGCCTAAGCTGCTAGACACCCTATACACTAATAAGGGATAACTGGACCTGGTACAAGGTGCAAGTACCCCTTGGTACTCACTACAAGCCAGTCCAGCCTCCTACAGCATCCTATTGTAACTATACATTGTTTGCACTGTTTTCTAAGACTATACTGCATATTTTTGCTATTGTGTATATATATCTTGTGTATATTTCCTATCCTCTCACTGAGGGTACACTCTAAGATACTTTGGCATATTGTCATAAAAATTAAGTACCTTTATTTTTAGTATAAATGTGTATTGTGTTTTCTTATGATATTGTGCATATGACACTAAGTGGTACTGTAGTAGCTTCACACGTCTCCTAGTTCAGCCTAAGCTGCTCTGCTAAGCTACCATTATCTATCAGCCTAAGCTGCTAGACACCCTATACACTAATAAAGGATAACTGGGCCTGGTGCAAGGTGCAAGTACCCCTTGGTACTCACTACAAGCCAGTCCAGCCTCCTACACTTTTGGTTTGAAAAATGCACCTGCCACTTTTCAAAGGTTGGTGAACACAGTCCTGCAAGGGCTGGAGGCTTTCAGTGCAGAATATTTGGACGATATAGCTGTCTTTAGCTCCAGCTGGGATGATCACCTGGTCCACCTATGGAAAGTTTTGGAGGCCCTGCAAAAGGCAGGCCTCACTATCAAGGCTTCATAGTGCCAGATAGGGCAGGGTAAGGTGGTTTATCTGGGACACCTTGTTGGTGGGGAACAGATTGCACCACTTCAGGGGAAAATCCAAACAATTATTGATTGGGTTCCCCCTACCACTCAGACTCAGGTGAGAGCTTTCCTAGGCCTCACTGGGTATTACAGGAGGTTCATTAAGAACTATGGCTCCATTGCAGCCCCTCTTAATGACCTCACATCCAAGAAAATGCCGAAAAAGGTATTATGGACAGCAAACTGTCAGTAAGCTTTTGAGGAGCTGAAGCAGGCTATGTGCTCTGCACCTGTCCTGAAAAGCCCTTGTTACTCTAAAAAATTCTATGTCCAAACTGATGCATCTGAATTAGGAGTAGGGGCAGTCCTATCACAACTTAATTCTGAGGGCCAGGATCAACCTGTTGCTTTTATTAGTAGGAGGTTGACCCCTAGAGAAAAGCGTTGGTCTGCCATAGAGAGGGAGGCCTTTGCTGTGGTCTGGGCTCTGAAGAAGTTGAGGCCATACATGTTTGGCACTCACTTCATTGTTCAGACAGACCAAAAACCTCTACTTTGGCTAAAACAAATGAAAGGTGAAAATCCTAAATTATTGAGGTGGTCCATATCCCTACAGGGAATGGACTATACAGTGGAACATAGACCTGGGAGTAGCCACTCCAATGCAGATGGACTCTCCAGATATTTCCACTTAGACAATGAAAACTCATCAGGTCATGGCTAGTCTTATTGTCCTTCGTTTGAGGGGGGGTTGTGTAGGAAAGTACCATCTTGCCTGGCATGTTACCCCCATTTTTCACTGTATATATGTTGTTTTAGTTGTATGTGTCACTGGGACCCTGGTAACCCAGGGCCCCAGTGCTCATAAGTGTGCCTGAATGTGTTACCTGTGTAGTGACTAACTGTCTCACTGAGGCTCTGCTAATCAGAACCTCAGTGGTTATGCTCTCTCATTTCTTTCCAAATTGTCACTAAAAGGCTAGTGACCAATTTTACCAATTTACATTGGCTTACTGGAACACCCTTATAATTCCCTAGTATATGGTACTGAGGTACCCAGGGTATTGGGGTTCCAGGAGATCCCTATGGGCTGCAGCATTTCTTTTGCCACCCATAGGGAGCTCTGACAATTCTTACACAGGCCTGCCACTGCAGCCTGAGTGAAATAACGTCCACGTTATTTCACAGCCATTTTACACTGCACTTAAGTAACTTATAAGTCACCTATATGTCTAACCTTTACCTGGTAAAGGTTAGGTGCAAAGTTACTTAGTGTGAGGGCACCCTGGCACTAGCCAAGGTGCCCCCACATTGTTCAGGGCCAATTCCCCGGACTTTGTGAGTGCGGGGACACCATTACACGTGTGCACTACATATAGGTCACTACCTATATGTAGCTTCACAATGGTAACTCCGAATATGGCCATGTAACATGTCTATGATCATGGAATTGCCCCCTCTATGCCATCCTGGCATAGTTGGCACAATCCCATGATCCCAGTGGTCTGTAGTACAGACCCTGGTACTGCCAAACTGCCCTTCCTGGGGTTTCACTGCAGCTGCTGCTGCTGCCAACCCCTCAGACAGGCATCTGCCCTCCTGGGGTCCAGCCAGGCATGGCCCAGGATGGCAGAACAAAGGACTTCCTCTGAGAGAGGGTGTTACACCTTCTCCCTTTGGAAAATGGTGTGAAGGCAGGGGAGGAGTAGCCTCCCCCAGCCTCTGGAAATGCTTTCTTGGGCACAGATGTGCCCAATTCTGCATAAGCCAGTCTACACCGGTTCAGGGGACCCCTTAGCCCTGCTCTGGCGCGAAACTGGACAAAGGAAAGGGGAGTGACCACTCCCCTGACCTGCACCTCCCCTGGGAGGTGTCCAGAGCTCCTCCAGTGTGCTCCAGACCTCTGCCATCTTGGAAACAGAGGTGCTGCTGGCACACTGGACTGCTCTGAGTGGCCAGTGCCACCAGGTGACGTCAGAGACTCCTTCTGATAGGCTCCTTCAGGTGTTGCTAGCCTATCCTCTCTCCTAGGTAGCCAAACCCTCTTTTCTGGCTATTTAGGGTCTCTGTCTCTGGGGAAACTTTAGATAACGAATGCAAGAGCTCATCCGAGTTCCTCTGCATCTCTCTCTTCACCTTCTGCCAAGGAATCGACTGCTGATCGCGCTGGAAGCCTGCAAAACTGCAACATAGTAGCAAAGACGACTACTGCAACTCTGTAACGCTGATCCTGCCGCCTTCTCAACTGTTTTCCTGGTGGTGCATGCTGTGGGGGTAGTCTGCCTCCTCTCTGCACTAGAAGCTCCGAAGAAATCTGCCGTGGGTCGACGGAATCTTCCCCCTGCAACCGCAGGCACCAAAAAGCTGCATTACCGGTCCCTTGGGTCTCCTCTCAGCACGACGAGCGAGGTCCCTCGAATCCAGCAACTCTGTCCAAGTGACCCCCACAGTCCAGTGACTCTTCAGTCCAAGTTTGGTGGAGGTAAGTCCTTGCCTCACCTCGCTAGACTGCATTGCTGGGAACCGCGACTTTTGCAGCTACTCCGGCCCCTGTGCACTTCCGGCAGAAATCCTTTGTGCACAGCCAAGCCTGGGTCCACGGCACTCTAACCTACATTGCACGACTTTCTAAGTTGGTCTCCGGCGACGTGGGACTCCTTTGTGTAACTTCGGGTGAGCTCTGTTTCACGCATCCTCATAGTGCCTGTTTCTGGCACTTCTCCGGGTGCTACCTGCTGCTAAGAGGGCTCCTTGTCTTGCTCGACGTCCCCTCTACCTTCTGGTCCAATTTGCAACCTCCTGGTCGCTCCTGGGCCACAGCAGCATCCAAAAACGCTAACCGCACGATTTGCAGCTAGCAAGGCTTGTTGGCGTTTTTTCGGCGGGAAAACACTTCTGCACGACTCTCCACGGCGAGTGGGATCCGTCCACCTAAGGGGAAGTCTCTAGCCCTTTTTGTTCCTGCAGAAACCTCAGCTTCTTCTGTCCAGTAGAAGCTTATTTGCACCCACAGCTGGCATTTCCTGGGCATATGCCCATCTCCGACTTGCTTGTGACTTTTGGACTTGGTCCCCTTGTTACACAGGTACCCTAGATTGGAAATCCATCGTTGTTGCATTGTTGGTTTGGGTCTTTCCTGCATTATTCCTCTAACACGGCTTCTTTGTCCTTAGGGGAACTTTAGTGCACTTTGCACTCACTTTTCAGGGTCTTGGGGAGGGTTATTTTTCTAACTCTCACTATTTTCTAATAGTCCCAGCGACCCTCTACAAGGTCACATAGGTTTGGGGTCCATTCGTGGTTCGCATTCCACTTTTGGAGTATATGGTTTGTGTTGCCCCTATCCCTATGTGTCCCCATTGCATCCTATTGTAACTATACATTGTTTGCACTGTTTTCTAAGACTATACTGCATATTTTTGCTATTGTGTATATATATCTTGTGTATATTCCTATCCTCTCACTGAGGGTACACTCTAAGATACATTGGCATATTGTCATAAAAATAAAGTACCTTTATTTTTAGTATAACTGTGTATTGTGTTTTCTTATGATATTGTGCATATGACACTAAGTGGTACTGTAGTAGCTTCACACGTCTCCTAGTTCAGCCTAAGCTGCTCTGCTAAGCTACCATTATCTATCAGCCTAAGCTGCTAGACACCCTATACACTAATAAGGGATAACTGGGCCTGGTGCAAGGTGCAAGTACCCCTTGGTACTCACTACAAGCCAGTCCAGCCTCCTACAGGAGGCAGGGTGGTCAAGAATGGAAAATTATTTATTTATTAGTTGTTGCTTTGGCCACCTGCCGGGATGAGCCAACACAGTCCCCTGGGAACAGATAAGTTCAAACCATTCATGTAGTTTGTGCGGTTGTGGGATAGAAAATGTTATCCATTTGGTTTGTCTCTTTAAAGGTTTATTAAATGAGCAAAAAAAGCTTGTTGAAGGCTGTCTTTAACCAGAGATGCATACGTACGTGTAGACAAGCAGTGGTTAGTAGTTTTAAATCATCAGACACTATTTTAACAAAAGTTTTGCAAATGGAATCAAAAAGCTTCATGATCTAGGAAAGATAAACTCTAAGGGGGCAGGAAAGACAGTTTGTTTTAGTGTATTTTACTTTTTCACAAAATGTGGATTTTAATTTTGAGTGTGTGTTTTTTAGGCTTCCCGAAACTCTAGTACCGTAGGCAGTGTGGGAAAGATGTTGTATTTTATTTTGTGGGTTGGGGGGGTGAAACATCAAGCCTTTGGAAGTCAACTTTGTATTTTGTCGTTCAGTATTTTGTATATTGGTTTAGTATTGTGGATTGTGGGGAATAACGGTTGTATTTTATAAAAAATTGGGGGGCCAAATATTTGGATATCACATGTTCCAAGGATTGCATTTCATATATCAGGGCACTTTACCGTTAGCTATATTTTTTGGAGTAGAAATGTAGTTATGTGTTTTTTTAACATTTGCCTTTAAAGAATGGTATCTATGTACTTTTTAAAATAAACTTGAAACTTGAACCTTGATGGTGAAAAGACAAATCATTGTCAACCTTAATTCCCCAAGTTCTTAACTATATTGGCCAACAGTCCAAGTACTGGTTATTATTCTCAAAATTGAGAAATTCTGTTTTCTCAGCACTTCACTTTAGCAAATTGCCATTCATTCACTTGGCAAGAAGCATTTTGATGCAAAACTCCACTAACGCAGATTTGTGTCAAAATCCATAGTGCCTGCTAGCGCCATTCCATAGTGCCAGCCAAGTGCCATATTTATGGAATGGCACACTGTGGCGCAAAGGACAGGCTAGTGTCTAAAGAAAAGACGTTAGCCGGGGCGAGGGGAAAAGGGACTAGTGGGCCAGAAATGAAGCTAGGCTTGTTAGCAGCAATAAATATGCCGCTAACCAGCCTAGTGTCATTTTCTGACCTATTACCACCCAAACATGAGTCCAGTTTTAGTAAATGTGTCCCCTGGGCAAGGCCATAATACACCGTTCCAGCCAGAGAGCCCCATGTAAGGGGCCCCAAACAGCACAGATTTGTTTTTTATACTTATCTATACATAGGATGGGGTCCCCCATCCTCTACTATGCGTGGTGGTGTCCCTGGGGTTTGGGGTGGGCATCTGTGGGCCCAATCCGTGGTGTTTAGCCATGAAAATGGGCCCACAGGTCCCCTAATGCCTGGTCAGTCCCAGGCATTAAATAATGGAGCAAAGCAGGCTAAGTGCCATTCTTTTGGCTCGCCTACTCCTTGTGTGTATATTTGTGCCAGAGTATAAATAAGGCGGTGGGGGGTTAGCGTGATATTGAGGGTGGGAATGCCTACCTTGCATCTGATTAGTGCAAGGTAGTTTGCTGCATCTACAATTTGATGCTAACTCCTATATTTTGACGCTGGATGGGTCAAAATGTAAATATGGATTTAGTAATGCGCTGTTTTAGAATCACATTTTTTCAACGCTAAAAAGACACAAGCCAAGTAAAAATATGCACCTTAATTAAAAAATGGTGGAGTTCTTATCAAGGGTAAAAAAAAATTGAGTATCATTAGCGTAAGACATAGTGCAGATACCAAATGAGTTGATAAGAGCAATAAGGTGGGACTATGTGAACATTGAATAGAGTAGGGCTAAGAGACGAGCACTGGGGGTTACCATTTGTGAGCGATTTCTCCTTTGATTGAAAAGGCCGAAGATGACCTGCATCCTGTATGCTAAGAAAGACTGAATCCAGGCCAAGGCACGACCATGGATACCTATGCCATCCAGCCATTGAAGAAGGTTATAGTGACATAGGCTGTCAACAAATCTAAGAGAATCAGCTCTGCAGTTTTTCCACTGTTTAGAATAAACTAAGGATTCTGAAACTACAAGGAGTGCAGATTCTGTAGAATGCCCAGGTATAAAACCGTCCTAAAAACTGTGAAGAAAAAAATTAACAGGCTTCGCGAATGGTTGGAGTCTCCAATTTTTTTTGCTGGTGCTTGAAGTAAAGAAATAGATCTGTAATTAGACAGAGGTACTCATTGTGCCATTGGCGGTAAATGCTGCTTACCACCACCCTGACGGCCGCCAACATACTGCTGTGGTGGCGGATATCCGTTAACCATATTATGCCACAGACACACCAATCCAACAGAATACTGCCACAAACACAAATCTGCCAGCCTAAAGGACAGTGCTAAAGTGGCTGTACCAACACCCATAATGTTAGGCCGACAAAACAACGCCCACCACATTATGACACAAGAATCACCACGGCGGACATTCAATGGCGGTAAACCATTGGCGGTACACTCTGCGGTGTTCAGAATGGACACCCAGATACACAACAACACTACATTGGCCAATACCAAAAACACACACCTGGCATGTATAAACAAACCATAGCCACACACCCACACTACTATAAAATACACACCCACAGTACCCACAACCCTTTGCCAACACCAAAAGACTGCAAGAGTAAGCCACCAACATCACAGAGACATCTACAAAGACAGCACTGACACCCATATATCCCTCACGCACCCCATATCACACACCCTACCACATCACCCAATACACTCTCACCAACACACAACGTACAACAGCCATGGCACCACAAAGGCACCCCCGTTTCACTGAGGAGGAGTTAAGGATCATGGTGGAGGAAATTGTCAGGGTAGAGCCACAGCTGTTTGGAGCACAGGTACCTGCATACCATCAAACCCCCTCACCCCTCACTCCCATCACTCCACTACATCCCACACACTGAACCTACACTTATGACTAACCCCAATGCCAAGCCCTGCATGTCATACCAATGCATGGACAGCCCTCCCAGCCCTTCATGGACATTCATTATCAAAGCATGCACAGCATGGAGAACTAACAATCACACAATACATCACCATACACAAACAAAAGGTGGCAGGGGAGTATAGGGATATACAATATGCCATACACATGAAGCATAATACATCACTTACACCCCCCACAGGTACCCCAGCCAATGTCAGCGGAAAGGAGGTGCCACAACTATCCAGTCCCCCAACATGGCCCCAGTGATGACAGTAACTCTGGACTTAAGGATCTGGATGGCCTACCTGGCCCATCAGCGACCACAGGAATGCCGGTCATCCAAACCCGCTCACAGACTACCACAGAGTCTCCCCCATCAGGATCCAACACAACAGCACCCTCCCAGCGTACCCACACCTCTGTCCCCAGGACACATCAATCAGCAGTGTTCCCACCTGTACAGGGACCCCAGGCCCCACCTCGCCCCCAATAGAATCAAGAACCTGAGGTCAGTGGCAGTGGGCATCCCGTTCAGGGGACAGAGGCACAAGCCAACAGGGACACTGGGAAGACTGCTGTGCACCAGGGGGAGGACAGGACCAGGGAACCCACTCTTCAGGAGGCACTCTCCGAGATCCTTGGAGCCTACCAACACTCCCAGGACATGATGGGCCAGATCCTAGTCAACGTGCAGGAGACCAGGTAGCTGTAGGAGGGACAGTATCAGGGGATAAGGGAGGACTTACAGGCCATCAACACCACCCTGATCTCCACAGCAGGGGTGCTGGCAGACATGGCCAACATCATGAAGGAGGCAACAGCACACCAGCGGGCCCCTACCACCAACCAGTCCATTGACCAGCCCTTCACTTCTGCTGCTGCTAGTGTGCAGGAGGCCCCACCACAGGACCCAGAGGCCACCAGCACCCCTCCCCCTGCAGAAGGTGAACCACCCCACAAACATTCCCTGCGACCCAGACAGAAGCCAGAGACACTTGGCAAGAGCACCTCCAGGAAATGAGACTCTCCTGATTATCCCCCTTGTGTCCCACACTGTCACTTTGCTCCCCTTCTATGGCCCCTTGGACACTGCACCTGTATTACAAACAGACTGGAACAATACCCTGGACTTTCCTCCATCATCAACCCATTCCAATACACTTTCCCCTCATTTGTTTGCACTTCAATGAACACCCATGGACACAATTCGACTACTTGTATGTCATGTTTTGAAAATGTATGTTCATGGAAATAGTTACATCCATTGTACATGTACTGTACATTGTGGGAGCATAGAAAGTATGACCTGTAGCTGGCTGTAGTCAGCACATCAGTACACAGGTGTTATATCACCAACATCTGCAATATGACAAACCATAGGTGACAGTAAGTAGAGTTAAAAGGAAGTGAATGCCATCTTAACATAGCCACACAGAATACACCAATAGTCATAGGAATGTTAATATACACTGTCTCACCTGTGTGTCATTGTAAGTACTGACGGATTACTGATGTTCTGATTGTCCTCATCCTCATCCTCAGCATCTTCATCCTCACTGTCCTCACGGTCGACTGCTGCCATAGGGGCATCTTCAGTCTCTTCTTCCTGCAGAAGAAGTACATGGCGTCTGAAGGCCAGGTTGTGCAACATGCAGCATGCTACTACCAACTGGCAGTTTCTCAGGTGAGCAGCACATGGATCCACCTGTCAGATCGAGGCACCTGAACCTTGCCTTCAGGAGGCCAAAGGTTCTCTCGATGATCTGTCTGGTCCTCCATGTGCCTCATTAAAAGGTCCTTGAGCCCTTGTCCTGGCATTCCTCACAGACGTCAGCAGCCAAGATAGGTTTGGGTAGCCAGAGTCACCTGCAAGTATTGAGGGACAACATTTAGCCACACACAATCCTATGGTGTTGACACCAGAGGCATACACTAGCATACAGTGGGTGGGGACCCTGGCTCATCTATTAGCCACACCCTGTGCCTCTGTAGTTGCCTCATCACATTTGGGATGCTGCTATTCCTCAGAAAAAAGGCATCATGCACCGACCCAGGATACTTAGCATTGACGTGTGAGATGTACTGGTCCGCTAGGCACCATTTGCACATTCATTGAGTAGAAATTCTTACGATTCCTGAACACCTGTTCATTCTGGTGGGGACGACAAACGCACTCTGTGTGCCGTCAATCACCCCAATAATATTGGGGATATGTCACATTGCATAGAATCTGGCCTTCACTGTGGCCATATCTTCCACCTGGGGAAGGAAATGTAGCTGCACATGTGTTTCACCAGGGCAAACACAACTCTTTCCAGCTTGATTGAAAACATTGGCTGTGACATTCCTGCTGCCAAGCCCAAAGCCACTTGGAAAGACCCAGTTGCCAGGAAATGGAGGACTGCACAAGAGGGGGGATCCCAATTGGATGACGGATGGGTGATATCAGTTCAGACTCGAACTGGGTGCACAGCTCTGTGATTGTGGCCCTGTCCAATCTATAAGTCTGTATAATGTGCCTGTCCTCCAGGGTAGCCAAGTCCACCAGAGGTCTGTACATGGGGTCATGTCTCCACCTCCTATTCATCCGCAGCGGTAGGTATCTAAGGGACACAAGAGTGAGTAGGCTGTCACAATTGGAACAACAAAACCACAACTGCAGTCCACATGGTACACTTATGTATTGAGACAGTGTAAATGGCAAAGCCTGTGCCAATATAACCCGTAACACAGTAATTGTCGATAGTCTTGTCCCCCCACTGAAATGGCGACCGTCTGTCCCGTATCGAGGGACAGGTGAAAGTGAGATCATTCCGCTGACATTGGGCGTAGTGGCGGAAGGCGGTCTTGCACTGCCGTGCAATTCCTTTTTGGATATTATGGGTCCCTTTGGAGTACAGTGGCCAATGGGGGTGTAGGCCGGCGGTGATGGTGTACACTGCAGTGGACGTGACCACCATTTTCTACCTCATCCCTCACTTGTTTCCTGACCTTCAACAGAAGAAGACCTACGCTGTGTGTGCTGCTGTGACCTGTGTCTGGAACCTACCATGGCCCTTGTGACCGGGGAAGGGGCCCCAGCCTTCACTTCAGAGGGGTTGGAGCAACTGGTGGATGGGGTCCTACCCCAATACTGACTGCTGTATGGGCCTCCAGACCAACAGGTGAGTACACTTTAGCATGATGCATGAATCCATGGAGATGTGTGTGAAGGCATTGTGTAATGGTGGGTGGGGGGTGGAGGGATTGTCTTCTGGCGGTGTACATGTTGTGCGCTAGCCCATGTGTGTACCAATAATGATGGAATTGGGTATGGTGGACCATTTGTGTGACAGGCTGGACTGTTTGTTTAATGGAGTTCTCCTGTCTGTATTACCTTTACAGGTCAGCGCCCATCAAAAGAAGCGATTATGGCTTGCAATCGCAAAGGACGTACGGACCCTGGGGGTCTATAGCAGGCGGAGCACCCTCTGTTGGAAACAGTGGGAGGACCTGAGACACTGGACATGGAAGACCGTGGAGGCCCAGCTGGGGATGGCCTTGCAAAGAGGAAGGGGTGCCCGTCGGACCCTGACCCCCCCGATGGCTCGTATACTGGCGTGGCCTACCCTGAGCTGGATAGGTGCTTGAGGGCATCACAGCAGCCACAAGGGGGTGAGTACAGTGCAATTCATTACATATTTTGGGTGGTGGGGTGGTATCCGGGTTAGTGGATACCCCTAAGGAAAGGCCAGACGTTGCAGCGTGGGTGAACTGAAGGATAATGGATGCATGGCAAATACAGGTAACCTAGCTTGTTAGCAGACCATTTCAGGCAGGGCATTGTGGGTCCCAGGTGTGCTGCAGTTGGCAGGTTGTGGTCCTCATCTTTCCTCAGTGACTAGCCATTTCACTGGTAATGCATTGCATAGTGCTTAAGCCTGTTCCTTGTGTGTGACAGTAATGTGCTGGAGTCTTGCAGCCCAAATCTGAGGAAACACCTAGATGAGAGACCCTAAATAGCCCTGAAAGGGGCATTGGCTACTCAGATGCTCCCAGAGTTCCCTGCCAACTTTGAATCCAAGATGGCAAAACCCAGGGACCCTCTGGATGAGCTATGAGCACCACCCCTGGGGTAGTGATGGACAGGGGAGTGGTCACTCCCCTTTCCCTTGTCCAGTTTCATGCCAGAGCAGGGACTGGGGGTCCCTGAACCGGTGTAGACTGGCTTATGCAAGGAGGTCACCATCTGTGCCCTTCAAAGCATTTCCAGAAGCTCTAGGAGGCTACACCTCCCGTGCCTGTGACACCTATTTCCAAGGGGAGAGGGTATAACATCTCTCTCCCAAAGGAAATCCTTTGTTCTGCCTTCCTGGGCCTGAGCTGCTTATGCAACAGCAGGGCAGAAACATGTCTGTTTGGTGGCAGCAGCTGGGGCTGCCTGGAAAACCTCAGAAGGCTGTAATAGCAGTGCTGGGGGTCCTCTAAGAAGCCCCCAGAGTGCATGGAATCATACAACCGATTGCTTGCAAAAGCCTTAGGGTGTGATTCTAACATGTTTGATACCAAACATAGCCATATTCGGAGTAACCATTGTGAAGCTGTACATTGGTGGTGACCTATGTACTTGTGCACTCGTTAAATGGCGTCCCTGCACTCACGAAGTCTGGGAAAATGGTCCTTCAGCGCTGGAAGGCCTGCAACATGGGTGACTTATAAGTGACCTGGTGCAGTGCAAATGGCAGTGAAAGGGTGCATGCACCATTTCACACAGGCTGCAATGGCAGCCCTGTAGAAGCCTTTGCATGGGCTCCCTATGGGTGTCAAAAGAAATGTTGCAGCCCATAGGGACCCCCTGGAACCCCATTCCCCTGGGTACCTAGAAACCATATACTAGGGACTTATAAGGGGGTACCAGTATGCCAACTTTGGGTGAAATACTGGGTGAGTGCTAAAGTGCTTGCTTACTGCCTTAAATATGCTTTAATAGGTTTACACCTTATTGGCATATATAATTTACTTATATGCCCCTTGTAGAGGGGGCCTGCAGCACATATTGGGCAACCCACTAAAGGAGCTGCTTAAGACACTCCTCAAGCCTGCCATTGAGCCTAATGCAGTTTTAGGCTGTCAATTTAATTTGGCAATATTATACCCTTGCCAAGCCTTAAACTCCCCTTTTATTATACATAAGTCGCCACAAAGGTAGGCACTCGGAAGCCCAAATGGCAGGATGTGTTTAATTAAAAGGTTGGACATATACTTTTAATTTTCTGTCCTGGTAGTAAAAAAAACTCCTAAATGTGTTTTTCTCTACTATGAGGCCTACCTGTCCCATGGGATAATAGTGGGTTGCCTTATTACATTTAATACATGCTAACGTTTGATTGGGAGCAAGTATGACATTCATGTTTGATATATGAGAAATTGCAATTTAAAATCCTCTTTAATAGTAAAGTTGATTTTAAATCACAATTTAGAAAATGGCACTTTTCGAAAGTTGGCATTTTCCTGCCATATTTGGTGCCTTCAGCCTGTTCCTGGGTCATGTGAATGGATGTAGTTGGACTTTGTTAATTCCACCCAGACAGCCATACAATAGAGGAATTATGAGATGGGGGAGGAGCTGGGCACAGCCCTATGTAACAAACTAAAAAACCAATAGCTTGTGCTCTGCCTTCACACAAAGGACTTCACACTTCCTCATTGTTCAGGCAGCCACACTGGATCCTGGGCAGGTGAGGCAGGAAATTCCAAGCACTTGAAAGGGAATCTCTAGAAATGTCAACCACATAAAAGAGGAAATACAAAAATATGGTGCTCAGATTCACTCTGAAGTTCACTTTCTGGACATGGGGAAGAACTCTCAGAGGACTGACCACTGATGTGGCCTGCTGTGTACTATATAAGACTGCTTTGCTGCATCTGGAAACACTGCTTTGCTGCCCAGAGCTTGAATTGAACCAGAACTACCATAATAACTCCAAGGGCCTCTTTGCTGGCCTGCTGTTCAGAGCCACACAGACTTATCGGACTCCTAACATCTTGACCCAGCACGTGGACCCAGTCTGACTGCGTCCTAATTCCCCAAGTGGCACTCCTCTAGTCCTGGAACCTTGATGGTGCTGCAAAAAGTGCACAGGTAGCCAGAATGTAAAACATGGAATAAAAACTGCTCTGAGAATTGAGGGAAGACCAGGACAAGCATGCTCATTTATCAACCCAAGGTACATTGCTGCTCGGCTTGACTTTGCTGTAGCTACGTTCTGATTTACAGTTGCAAATTCTGTTCAGTGGTCCTTCGCCAAAGGGGTATTCAGGCTCCTGGAACTCTTGTTGGCTACAGCCTCCTGCCTTGTTCAACTGGAATTTTTTTACTTCTATAAAAGTGAGGAAGTCTGAATGTAGAAATCTTCACCGTGACTTTGTTCAGCAGGTTCCCGAAGATGGCGCTTGTTCCTCAGAAACCATCAGCAGCCTTCCCCCATTGAACTTTACTTTCTCAGAATATTTTTCTTCAAACTTTCTTGTAAGTCCAAAGGTATGTGCTGACCAGACGTAATCCACTTCTTGTATATCACCAGCACACCATTGCAGCCATATTTCTTCACTTTGACTCAAGCCACTAGATATCAGCAGTTGGTGGTTTGATTTTTTAGTTTTGTCAAATAACTTATTAAAATTCACTCAATTATTCTAACATGGTTTTTCTAGTGTTGTGTTTTTACTTTATTACCATTTGTGTTCTGCATAAATACTTTACACATTGCCTTAAAGTTAAGCCTGACTGTCTTTTGTGCTAAGCTACACAGAGATAAGTACAGGTTGATTTAGTGACTTTTTGTGGTTCACCCTGGTAGGGATAATGACTGTTGCTTGATGAGGCCTCATATCCCTGTCAACCAACAACCCAATTTCTCTCAAACCACCTCTTCAAATCTCACCACTGCAACTACATTCCAGTGATTACCTGTTCACTCTTCAACACCACAACATTCCTCCTGCTATCTCTCAATCTGTCCATGAAACCCTAATCTCAACAAAATCAGTTCCCTGAATGTCTCCTTGACATCATCGAACACTGATCATATTTTAGTCTCGCTCATTAATGCCAGAACAACCCTGTATGATACACTGAACATCCATGTGTTCATCATTCAACATGCAATACACTTCCTGACTATTACTGAAACATAGCTAAAGGACTCATTTGTCACAAAGATTTCTAACCCCACCAAACTATAGTGTATTGATTTGAAACAGTGACTAAGGAGAAGGAGAGGGTAAGATCTCGTACATAATATAAGCCTCCTTTTTTAAGCTGTTTATCTTGCATTTCTAACCAAGGCCATCACAACCTCAACTTTGCCTTGGTCTACCACTGACCTTAAGACTGACTTCCTACCTTCCAGTCAAAATTAATAAACCACGGTCAACATGACATTTTGCTTTCCAACTGTAGGAGGCTGGACTGGCTTGTAGTGAGTACCAAGGGGTACTTGCACCTTGCACCAGGCCCAGTTATCCCTTATTAGTGTATAGGGTGTCTAGCAGCTTAGGCTGATAGATAATGGTAGCTTAGCAGAGCAGCTTAGGCTGAACTAGGAGACGTGTGAAGCTACTACAGTACCACTTAGTGTCATATGCACAATATCATAAGAAAACACAATACACAGTTATACTAAAAATAAAGGTACTTTATTTTTATGACAATATGCCAAAGTATCTTAGAGTGTACCCTCAGTGAGAGGATAGGAAATATACACAAGATATATATACACAATAGCAAAAATATGCAGTATAGTCTTAGAAAACAGTGCAAACAATGTATAGTTACAATAGGATGCAATGGGGAAACATAGGGATAGGGGCAACACAAACCATATACTCCAAAAGTGGAATGCGAACCACGAATGGACCCCAAACCTATGTGACCTTGTAGAGGGTCGCTGGGACTATTAGAAAATAGTGAGAGTCAGAAAAAATAACCCTCCCCAAGACCCTGAATAGTGAGTGCAAAGTGCACTAAAGTTCCCCTAAGGACAAAGAAGTCGTGTTAGAGGAATAATGCAGGAAAGACACAAACCAACAATGCAACAACTGTGGATTTCCAATCTAGGGTACCTGTGGAACAAGGGGACCAAGTCCAAAAGTCACAAGCAAGTCGGAGATGGGCATATGCCCAGGAAATGCCAGCTGTGGATGCAAAGAAGCTTCTACTGGACAGAAGAAGCTGAGGTTTCTGCAGGAACGAAAAGGGCTAGAGACTTCCTCTTTGGTGGACAGATCCCTCTTGCCGTGGAGAGTCGTGCAGAAGTGTTTTCCCGCCGAAAGAACGCCAACAAGCCTTGCTAGCTGCAAATCGTGCGGTTAGCGTTTTTGGACGATGCTGTGGCCCTAGAGGGACCAGGAGGTCGCAAATTGGACCAGAAGAGAGAGGGGACGTCGAGCAAGACAATGAGCCCTCTCAGCAGCAGGTAGCACCCAGAGAAGTGCCAGAAACAGGCACTACGAGGATGCGTGAAATGGTGCTCACCCGAAGTTACACAAAGGAGTCCCACGTCGCCGGGGACCAACTTAGAAAGTCGTGCAATGCAGGTTAGAGTGCCGTGGACCCAGGCTTGGCTGTGCACAAAGGATTTCCGCCGGAAGTGCACAGGGGCCGGAGTAGCTGCAAAAGTCGTGGTTCCCAGCAATGCAGCGAGGTGAGGCAAGGACTTACCTCCACCAAACTTGGACTGAAGAGTCACTGGACTGTGGGGGTCACTTGGACAGAGTCGCTGGATTCGAGGGACCTCGCTCGTCGTGCTGAGAGGAGACCCAAGGGACCGGTAATGCAGCTTTTTGGTGCCTGCTGTTGCAGGGGGAAGATTCCGTCGACCCACGGGAGATTTCTTCGGAGCTTCTGGTGCAGAGAGGAGGCAGACTACCCCCACAGCATGCACAAGCAGGAAAACAGTCGAGAAGGCAGCAGGATCAGCGTTATAGAGTTGCAGTAGTCGTCTTAGCTACTTTGTTGCAGTTTTGCAGGCTTCCAGCGCGGTCAGCAGTCGATTCCTTATCAGAAGGTGAAGAGAGAGATGCAGAGGAACTCGGCTGAGCTCTTGCATTCGTTATCTAAAGTTTCCCCAGAGACAGAGACCCTAAATAGCCAGAAAAGAGGGTTTGGCTACCTAGGAGAGAGGATAGGCTACTAACACCTGAAGGAGCCTATCAGAAGGACTCTCTGACGTCACCTGGTGGCACTGGCCACTCAGAGCAGTCCAGTGTGCCAGCAGCACCTCTGTTTCCAAGATGGCAGAGGTCTGGAGCACACTGGAGGAGCTCTAGACACCTCCCAGGGGAGGTGCAGGTCAGGGGAGTGGTCACTCCCCTTTCCTTTGTCCAGTTTCGCGCCAGAGCAGGGCTAAGGGGTCCCCTGAACCGGTGTAGACTGGCTTATGCAGAATTGGGCACATCTGTGCCCAAGAGAGCATTTCCAGAGGCTGGGGGAGGCTACTCCTCCCCTGCCTTCACACCATTTTCCAAAGGGAGAGGGTGTCACACCCTCTCTCAGAGGAAGTTCTTTGTTCTGCCATCCTGGGCCAGGCCAGCTATGCCAGGATGGCATAGAGGGGGTAATTCCATGATCATAGACATGTTACATGGCCATATTCGGAGTTACCATGGTGAAGCTACATATAGGTAGTGACCTATATGTAGTGCACGCGTGTAATGGTGTCCCCGCACTCACAAAGTCAGGGAAATTGGCCCTGAACAATGTGGGGGCACCTTGGCTAGTGCCAGGGTGCCCTCACACTAAGTAACTTTTCACCTAACCTTTACCAGATAAAGGTTAGACATATAGGTGACTTATAAGTTACTTAAGTGCAGTGTAAAATGGCTGTGAAATAACGTGGACGTTATTTCACTCAGGCTGCAGTGGCAGGCCTGTGTAAGAATTGTCAGAGCTCCCTATGGGTGGCAAAAGAAATGCTCATGGAACCCCAATACCCTGGGTACCTCAGTACCATATACTAGGGAATTATAAGGGTGTTCCAGTAAGCCAATGTAAATTGGTAAAATTGGTCACTAGCCTGTCAGTGACAATTTGAAATAAATGAGAGAGCATAACCACTGAGGTTCTGGTTAGCAGAGCCTCAGTGAGACAGTTAGGCACCACAGAGGGAACACATAGATATAGGCCACAAACTTATGAGCACTGGGGTCCTGACTAGCAGGGTCCCAGTGACACATAACAAACATACTGAAAACATGGGGTTTTCACTATGAGCACTGGGCCCTGGCTAGCAGGATCCCAGTGAGACAGTGAAAATACCCTGACATACACTCACAAACAGGCCAAAAGTGGGGGTAACAAGGCTAGAAAGAGGCTACTTTCTCACACAACCCCCCCCCAAACGAAGGACAATAAGGCTAACCTTGGCCAGTTGAGACTTTATTGTCTAAGTGGTGATAAGTAGAGAGTAGCTCTGCAATAGACTGGTTACTCCCTTTATCATCCACTATATGGTTACTTCCCTGTGGGGATGTAAACCACCCTGTTTGAAGTTTTTTAGCTAAGCAACAATGTGAAGATGTATTTTCAGAGTTTCTATCAGTAAGTTTTAGTTTAGAGCAGTGGGAATTGTCCACTGAACCTATTTGTAGTGATGGAAATGCCAGACAGGGATGCTGTCTCAGAAAAGCCATAGCTGGGCCAAAACTTTGTCCATATGGCTGGAAGAGAGAACAGGGATGCTGTTTCTCTTGAGATGGAGCAGGGCAGGGATGCTGTCCTATGAGCTCCACACTAGGGCAGGGGTGCTGTCCTAAGTGTTGTGAGGCAGTGCAGGGTTTCTGCACTAAAGTTTCTCTGGGAGGGTTAGAGGGATGCTCCATGTTAACTAAAATGGTGCTCTTCTTGTCACCAAAGTTAGTTATCCCACAGAGAGGTACTTCTACCTCAGGGAGTCCAGCTTTGCCAGCTGATGATTCCCTTGGAACAGGTGCCACCCCAGGAGAGGTTTCTCCCACCACAGGAATGGTATCCTGAATGGTAGGGTGGTTAGGGGATACTGTGATACCCTTTTTACCTGTTGATGGAGAGGGATCCTGAGTTTTCAGGCCTTCTCTCCTTTGCTTTTTCATTTCAGTAGAAATGAGAGGGAACAATTCCTCTGGGATGCCCAGCATGGCTGCATGGGCATAAAACTCTACATCAGCCCAACCTGAGGCCTCTAGGTCATTACCTAAGAGACAGTCTACAGGTAAGCTAGGTGATACCTCCACCTGCTTAGGGCCAGTAACTCCACCCCAACTAAACTGAATTATAGCTAAGGGAAGAAACGTAGTGGAGTTATGGACATCAATAATCTTATACTGTTGTCCAATGATGTGTTGATCAGGGTGCACTAGGTTTTCAGTCACCAAAGTGATACTGGCACCTGTGTCCCTGTAGGCCAAGGCATCAACAACATTTATTGAAACTGTCTGCCTGTACTTATCCATTGTAAGGGGACAAGCAGCCAGTGTGGCAAGGCCAATGCCACTAGGTGTGACAGAAACTGTCTTGGGACTGACTACCCCAGTTTCTATGATGGACCCATAAGTGAACCCAACTACACCCTTAACTTGACTGTTGCCAGCAGTCCCACCACTAGTACCACTCCTGCTAGGGGCACTAGAGCTTGATGTATTAGTGGTGGTAGGCTCAGGGGGTTTACCTGGACAGGACTTATCCCCTGGCCTATGGCCTCTGTTTTTACACACAAAGCACCAAGGCTTTTTAAATTGTGTAGGTTGAGAAGAAGAGGAAGAATTTGTTTTATCTCCACCCCCTGAAGAGTGTTTAAGATTTGAAGTGGGATCTTTGGTTTTACCCTTATCCCCATGCTTATCTTGAGATTTTTCACCATCTTTCTTCTTAGTGCTCTCTTTGTCACCCCCTGTATGAACTTTTCTGTTCACCCTTGTTCTGACCCATTTGTCTGCCTTCTTTCCCAATTCTTGGGGAGAGGTCAGATCTGAGTCCACCAAGTACTGGTGCAACAAATCAGACACACAATTATTAAGAATATGCTCTCTCAGGATTAAGTTATACAGGCTGTCATAATCAGTAACTTTACTGCCATGTAACCACCCCTCCAAGGCCTTCACTGAATGGTCAATTAAATCAACCCAGTCTTGTGAAGACTCCTTTTTGGTCTCTCTGAACTTTATCCTGTATTGTTCAGTGGTTAAGCCATAACCATCCAGAAGTGCATTCTTAAGAACTTGGAAATTATTGGCATCATTTTCTTTCACAGTAAGGAGCCTATCCCTACCTTTTCCACTAAATGATAGCCATAGGATAGCAGCCCACTGCCTTTGAGGGACATCCTGTACAACACAGGCCCTCTCAAGTGCAGCAAACCACTTGTTAATGTCATCCCCCTCCTTATAAGGGGGAACTATCTTGTGCAGATTCCTGGAATCATGCTCTTTTGCAGGATGACTATGGGGAATACTGCTGCTGCCACCATGGGTATCTAAACCCAACTTCTGTCTTTCCTTCTCTAGTTCAAAAGACTGTCTATCCAAATCCAGATGTTGCTTTTTAAGCTTCAGTCTGGTTTGTTCCACCCTCAACTTATTGAGTTCCCTCTCTAACATTCTGTCATCAGGGTTGGTGGGAGGGACATTCCTAGATACAGAGGTATGATGGGAATGAACAGAAGGAGACCTGTCCCTTACAGAAGCCACCCTAACAGCTTGGCTAACACAAACATCACTACCAGTATGGTGAGAATAAATGCTTTTGCTATGATGTGAGACAACACTATTTGTATGGTGTGGCTCATCATCATTACCAACTATGCTAGACTGTCTAGTAATGGGCAGGCTAGGAAGTTTCTTTCCTGAATCTTTTCCTGGGGGACTCCCTGAATCAGATTGGGAACTATTAGGTACTTTTTCAACAGATGGGGCACTTATAGCCTTATCTTGTTCTCTAAGCATGTTAAGTAACAATTCCAAGGAAGGATTCTTCCCTACACTCAAACCTCTCTCTACACAGAGACTCCTTGCTCCTTTCCAGCTAAGGTGGTCATATGCAAGTTTGGACAGATCAACATTTTGGCCTGTGCCAGACATT
Source organism: Pleurodeles waltl (assembly GCF_031143425.1). Classification (NCBI taxonomy): domain Eukaryota; kingdom Metazoa; phylum Chordata; class Amphibia; order Caudata; family Salamandridae; genus Pleurodeles; species Pleurodeles waltl. Next base: position 72,070 of record NW_027149844.1, on the reverse strand, counting down.
TTTAGAGAGAGTTAAAGTGATAGAAAAAGAAAAAAAAGTTTTCAGAACTTTTTAGAAAGACAGAAAAAAAACTTTTTTAAACTTTTAAGAACTTTTTGAAAGTTTAGAAGTACTTTTCAGCACTTAGAAAAGAGTGAAAAGAGGAAATGCAATTTTTTTTGGCTATGTGTATATACACTGACCTTGTTTTGTATATTTTTCTCTTATGAAAAGTACAATGACAAGAGTGGTAAGTAGTCTCAAAGCACTTATCCCACCACTGCACAACCAAAGTAGGAGGCTGGACTGGCTTGTAGTGAGTACCAAGGGGTACTTGCACCTTGCACCAGGCCCAGTTATCCCTTATTAGTGTATAGGGTGTCTAGCAGCTTAGGCTGATAGATAATGGTAGCTTAGCAGAGCAGCTTAGGCTGAACTAGGAGACGTGTGAAGCTACTACAGTACCACTTAGTGTCATATGCACAATATCATAAGAAAACACAATACACAGTTATACTAAAAATAAAGGTACTTTATTTTTATGACAATATGCCAAAGTATCTTAGAGTGTACCCTCAGTGAGAGGATAGGAAATATACACAAGATATATATACACAATAGCAAAAATATGCAGTATAGTCTTAGAAAACAGTGCAAACAATGTATAGTTACAATAGGATGCAATGGGGAAACATAGGGATAGGGGCAACACAAACCATATACTCCAAAAGTGGAATGCGAACCACAAATGGACCCCAAACCTATGTGACCTTGTAGAGGGTCGCTGGGACTATTAGAAAATAGTGAGAGTTAGAAAAATAACCCTCCCCAAGACCCTGAAAAGTGAGTGCAAAGTGCACTAAAGTTCCCCTAAGGACAAAGAAGTCGTGTTAGACGAATAATGCAGGAAAGACACAAACCAACAATGCAACAACTGTGGATTTCCAATCTAGGGTACCTGTGGAACAAGGGGACCAAGTCCAAAAGTCACAAGCAAGTCGGAGATGGGCATATGCCCAGGAAATGCCAGCTGTGGATGCAAAGAAGCTTCTACTGGACAGAAGAAGCTGAGGTTTCTGCAGGAACGAAAAGGGCTAGAGACTTCCCCTTTGGTGGACGGATGCCGCTCGCCGTGGAGAGTTGTGCAGAAGTGTTTTCCCGCCGAAAGAACGCCAACAAGCCTTGCTAGCTGCAAATCGTGCGGTTAGTGTTTTTGGACGCTGCTGTGGCCCTGGATGGACCAGGAGGTCGCAAATTGGACCAGGAGAGAGAGGGGACGTCGAGCAAGACAAGAAGCCCTCTCAGCAGCAGGTAGCACCCGGAGAAGTGCCAGAAACAGGCCCTACGAGGATGCGTGAAATGGTGCTCACCCGAAGTCGCACAAAGGAGTCCCACGTCGCCGGAGACCAACTTAGAACGTCGTGCAATGCAGGTTAGAGTGCCGTGGACCCAGGCTTGGCTGTGCACAAAGGATTTCCGCCGGAAGTGCACAGGGGCCGGAGTAGCTGCAAAAGTCGCGGTTCCCAGCAATGCAGCCCAGCGAGGTGAGGCAAGGACTTACCTCCACCAAACTTGGACTGAAGAGTCACTGGACTGTGGGGGTCACTTGGACAGAGTCGCTGGATTCGAGGGACCTCGCTCGTCGTGCTGAGAGGAGACCCAAGGGACCGGTAATGCAGCTTTTTGGTGCCTGCGGTTGCAGGGGGAAGATTCCGTCGACCCACGGGAGATTTCTTCGGAGCTTCTGGTGCAGGGAGGAGGCAGACTACCCCCACAGCATGCACAAGCAGGAAAACAGTCGAGAAGGCGGCAGGATCAGCGTTACAGAGTTACAGTAGTCGTCTTAGCTACTTTGTTGCAGTTTTGCAGGCTTCCAGCGCGGTCAGCAGTCGATTCCTTATCAGAAGGTGAAGAGAGAGATGCAGAGGAACTCGGCTGAGCTCTTGCATTCGTTATCTAAAGTTTCCCCAGAGACAGAGACCCTAAATAGCCAGAAAAGAGGGTTTGGATACCTAGGAGAGAGGATAGGCTACTAACACCTGAAGGAGCCTATCAGAAGGAGTCTCTGACGTCACCTGGTGGCACTGGCCACTCAGAGCAGCCCAGTGTGCCAGCAGCACCTCTGTTTCCAAGATGGCAGAGGTCTGGAGCACACTGGAGGAGCTCTGGACACCTCCCAGGGGAGGTGCAGGTCAGGGGAGTGGTCACTCCCCTTTCCTTTGTCCAGTTTCGCGCCAGAGCAGGGCTAAGGGGTCCCCTGAACCGGTGTAGACTGGCTTATGTAGAATTGGGCACATCTGTGCCCAAGAGAGCATTTCCAGAGGCTGGGGGAGGCTACTCCTCCCCTGCCTTCACACCATTTTCCAAAGGGAGAGGGTGTCACACCCTCTCTCAGAGGAAGTTCTTTGTTCTGCCATCCTGGGCCAGGCCTGGCTGGACCCCAGGAGGGCAGATGCCTGTCTGAGGGGTTGGCAGCAGCAGCAGCTGCAGTGAAACCCCAGGAAGGGCAGTTTGGCAGTACCAGGGTCTGTGCTACAGACCACTGGGATCATGGGATTGTGCCAACTATGCCAGGACGGCATAGAGGGGGCAATTCCATGATCATAGACATGTTACATGGCCATATTCGGAGTTGCCATTGTGAAGCAACATATAGGTAGTGACCTATATGTAGTGCACGCGTGTAATGGTGTCCCCGAACTCACAAAGTCAGGGAAATTGGCCCTGAACAATGTGGGGGCACCTTGGCTAGTGCCAGGGTGCCCTCACACTAAGTAACTTTGCACCTAACCTTTACCAGGTAAAGGTTAGACATATAGGTGACTTATAAGTTACTTAAGTGCAGTGTAAAATGGCTGTGAAATAACGTGGACGTTATTTCACTCAGGCTGCAGTGGCAGGCCTGTGTAAGAATTGTCAGAGCTCCCTATGGGTGGCAAAAGAAATGCTGCAGCCCATAGGGATCTCCTGGAACCCCAATACCCTGGGTACCTCAGTACCATATACTAGGGAATTATAAGGGTGTTCCAGTAAGCCAATGTAAATTGGTAAAATTGGTCACTAGCCTGTCAGTGACAATTTGAAATAAATGAGAGAGCATAACCACTGAGGTTCTGGTTAGCAGAGCCTCAGTTAAACAGTTAGGCACCACACAGGGAACACATACATATAGGCCACAAACTTATGAGCACTGGGGTCCTGACTAGCAGGGTCCCAGTGACACATAACAAACATACTGAAAACATGGGGTTTTCACTATGAGCACTGGGCCCTGGCTAGCAGGATCCCAGTGAGACAGTGAAAATACCCTGACATACACTCACAAACAGGCCAAAAGTGGGGGTAACAAGGCTAGAAAGAGGCTACTTTCTCACACCAACTATGTCCTAACTTTAGGTGATATGAATGTGAGTTAAAGACTTGGAAAACTCCTTCTCTCAAAAACTAACAGAGAATATGGAATTCCTTTGAGAACATCTGATCGGAAAACCAACACATGAAGGTGGGCACAGCATTGAACTTTTGTTCTGTACCTCCACTAGATGAAAACCATCAGCACCATTCATTTTCCTTTGCATGACCACTTCCTAATCATCTCCCAATCAAATTCTCCTTAGAAATCATGCTGGGCAAAAGTCGTAAACCCAATCATAATAAAATCAATATCGTTAAATACCTCACAGCATTTTAAAATAAAAAGACTCCATTAAACAGGCACACAGATAACCCTTGTACATTGAAAAGGCAAAACAAAGCTTTTAAAATACGCTAGAATAAATAATTCACTAAGCCAACAGATTAGCCAACTGAGCATTCCAAAAACCTTATACAGTAGTGTGTGCAAGGAAAAAACACTACCAGTCTTACATCTAACCTCTGTCAAAGATCTTTATCATACCTTCAAAGAGATAACTTCAACCACAGCCCCCAATGTTCCTTTGTCCTCCACAACAGCTGTCTGCAGTAACCTCATGACATTCTCCATCAATAAGATGAAGGCCCTTAGGGCTTAAATCATAATTTCTTCTATGAGACCCAAATGACAGGAATCAAAATCCTTCAACAATATAGCTATAATACTCAATCCAGTCCACTTGTGCAGGCCTAATGTAAGTACAGTACTAGAGTTTGCACAATAATGTGACCTGAAAGTAAGAACACTTCTCTTTCAAGAAGTCGTCATCAACCTGGGACACTATCAATTTCCAAGTGATTAATCTGGACCTACCAGCACTTGTACTCATCATTACTAAACAATTACAAAGCTCCAAACATGTAATCAATAACTGTTCCTTTTCTATAGAAGTCAAATGCTGAGCTAGAAGTCTTGGGGAGCTGAAGGCCAATCTCAAACCCCCACCATTAGGGTTATAAAAGTACTGCAAACAGGTATCTCATAACAACTTTACTTTCCCATCATCATGAAAACAATGGCCTTCTCAATTATATCAAATCCAGTTTCACATTTAGAAGACGCACCAAAATCACACGACTAAACATTAAGGAGGAACTCTGCATGGCCTCTAACTAAGGCCACTTTTGTGACTTGATATTACAGTATTTCTCCAACACACATGACACTACAGACTATTAATCTCTCATTCATAGGCTATCCTCCATTACAGGCATAAAAAACAAGCTGTTGGCTTGGTAACACAATTCCTCCACAACTACACTCACATCCAGCTATTTACAACCTAGGACAAGTACTGCTTGGTTACACCCTAGTAAAGGTTTCTTTAATAGCAGTAATTGCAAGGCTTGCAGCTCAAATTGTAGAAGTTTTAGATCACCTGTTGGACAGCATAAAATGAGAGAGAACATATTACATGTGCCAGTGATTATAGTGTTTATATATATTAATGTCCTTGCAAGCGGATTTACGAAGGTCACACCATCTTCCCTGTATATCAAAGAATTTTTGGAGCACATATATGCTATTCAAAATTGTTGGAAAGTGGATTATTGGTAAGGGAACGTAAGTAGCTACACTTAGAAAAAGGCCACTAACTCCCACTAGGTCCAGTTAGGTCTCAATAAATTAATCCCAGCTCCACACTTGGTAGCTTGGCAACGATCGAAAAGGTTTAATTAGGAGGTAGGTGTGTAAAGCATTTAAAAATAAAATCACTAAACAGTAAATAAGTAACACACAAAACACAATAAAAATCCAACACAAATTTGTAAAAATAGACTATATTTTTATCTTTAAAATCACAAACAAAAGATGAAAATTGGATAAGGAGAACCAGAGGTATGAATTTTTAAAGAATTAATGTTTTTTAGCACATAGAAACTAAAAGTGCCAATCTGGTCATCTGGCCGCAATCAACTGGGGCAAAGTCAAAATTTGGCTGGCCAATCAGAGAAGGGCACTATAGAGCTAAAGTTGACAATTTTCAGGTAGAGATCTAAAACTCTTTACCTGGGCTAGTTATATTAATATCAACAATGGCAAGTTTTTGGATTTATACTAACAATCAGTTCGATATCAAACCTGATATATTTAGCTCCTTTTGGAACTTTATTAATTAAAATAAAGTCTCCTCATGTAAGGCAATGGTGCCCATTCACTACAGTGAGGGAAAACACATTTTGCTATTTTTCCATCACCAGGGCTTAAAAAACATCTTTCATTAGGCCCCTGCTTATAGTTACTTAGCACCCAACCCTATATATATATATACATATATATATATATATATATATATATATATATATATATGAATATTTATATATAAAAAGGAAGTTTAAGACTTGTGGTACTTTTAATTCCAAAGTCAAATTTGAAGGTAACTTTAATTTAAAAGCAGCCAGCAAGGCGGGCCTGCCTTTAAAATAACAATGGGTACCTCAGCAGTGCACCAATGGGTGTACTACCTATGCTGGGGTCCCTAAACCTACATGCACTACCATATACTAGGGACGTATAGGTAGGTTGATACTGCCAATTATAATAAGCCTAAATTGCATAATCATTTCAATCAGGACACCAGCCCTTGGACTGTGTAGCAGTGCCCAAGGCACCATAAGAGTCAGGAAAAAACACCTGCAAAAAGTGAAAAATGGAGGCAAAGAGTTAGGGGGATTCTGCAACCAGCCCAGTTTTCAAACAAGAATTGTGACAATGCATATTCTGTTGCAAGACATTTTGACAAGGAACATGATTGAAATCCTGATTAATGTAATTTAGTGGTACTGACAGGGCTCAACAGAATATATGATGAGGTTATTGAGTGAACATTTTAAGGCTGATTGAATGCATATTCTGGAACTTGGTACAAAATACCAGATGGGTCATAACATTGATGAAGAGTTTCATTTGAATCTGTACATCAATATTTTCAAGATTTTGCTTCCCTGATACGGTGGATACAGTGAAGGGTATTTTTTGCTTTTGCTTTTTTTGTATTTATTATTTTAAAAAATGACCATTGACTTGTTGCATTATTGGCTGTGTTAATATCCCGCTTGGGCAATACTGACTGCAAAATTTCAATTTGATGTTGTTTCTGTTGGTGATTTTGTTTTGTTTTGTTTTGACCAGTTTGCACTATGCTGGGCTCTTACTTTTGTGAAGAAGCATTTCATTTCATTTAGATGTGCTTTTCAAAAAATGGGTTTCCTCAAGGGTCCTTTTCAAATTGCATGATTCATTTTATAAATGTATAACTTTTAAACTTTTATAATGTTTAAATGTTCCATAAAGAAGCAATCATATTTTGTTTGTAACCCTTCTTTTGTATTATGCTTTCATGTCTATTATACCACTACTATTTGTTTCGAATGTGGGCAAGGCACATCAGCTTTTTTCCAAGATGGCTCCCATGTGGGCTGTATTTGAAGAAGGCAAGTGTGCTGAAATGTGTCACATTGGTGTAATTTGATAAACTATTTCAAGTGCTTTGGAGTTCTGGTGTCTTCCTTTTTTTGGAGCAGTATTCATTGGAACTTGGGTGCTGCACCCGAGACTGGCACCAATGCTGAAGGGTGGAAGTAACTTGTGTCTGAAGCGATTGGAGCCTTACTTACACATTAATTCAGTAATGATATTGAATTGTTGTTGGCTCTGGATTATTGGCCCACTTGGGCATTAATATAGGAGTATCTCACAGAAACATTGTAATGTTTAGGTATAATTTACATTTCAACATATTCTGTTTTTTTTTCTTCCATGATTGTAGTTTACAGTGCAGCAACATTTATACTTCTACAAAGTTAAATGTAATTTTGTTTTCAGCATTACAATTTTTTTCCAAGATGGCCCTCACTTAGGCTACATTTGATTGAGGGGATAGGTACTTCCTTTTTGTATGAGTTTGTGGCACAGCGTATATGTGCATTTACAATATTTTTCTTGCATGTGGCAATTATAAATTACTTACATTTCCGTTACAATGTTCAAGTTTGGATTATCTTTAATTCATGCTCATATTGCATGCAGCAGCAATAACTATGTTCCCTAGTCACTGAGAGCTGTTTAAATTTACAGCAGCATGTCATTTTGTCTTGTTCTCTCAAGATGGTGCACACTTGGGCTTTCTTTAGCATGCAGTTCTACAGATTACACCCTTCAATTTGGACTACCAATTTGAAATGCAGGAGTAGTCAGCAGAATTTATTTTGTATTATATATTGTTTTGCTATTACATTGAAAACTCAACTGAACAACATGTTCATCATCATTATCATAATAATCTTTATTCAGATCTTTTATGATGTCCATAAAAGAAACATACAAAAGATATAAGAACAATTAAAAAAAAACATTAAATACATATTAAAAAATTAAAAGCATTTGAAAACCATAAAAAACTCTTCCTATATCTGTTAAGAAAGACACAATGTCAGATTTGAGTATCATAAATATCATGGTACAGTGTGCACGTAGCCAGCGGAAATAACAAAATGTACAAATTTATTTTCCGCTCTCTTTCCTTTCTTTTATCACTGCAACAATAAAACGCTAAACAACTGCACACACCGTATCAAACTGCAGTAACTGCAGGTAAAAAATTGCTTCCATTTACATCCTGCCATTCAAAAGCCTAAGTGTTGGAATTAAAAAAGCCCTTCTCTGCTTTACATAAAATGTACAAGATAGAAACATATGCAGTTGAGATTGCTCTGAATGTCCATTGCATGGGCAGAGCATAAAGTTTTATGACAAGACAGGATGCTAGCATTATCCATTACCTTTTATTCACTTCTTCTGAGCAGCAAACCCATTAAAAGTATCCAATAGAACCATAACAACATCATAATAGAAAAACAGAATGTTCAGCTCCATATAAACTGTGTGACCTCCATTTTCTTCCTCTTTTGTTTGCTGCTTCTGAGCAGATAAGTATATGGAAATGGAGGTTATATTTTTTTCTGATGGTATTACTGTATGTGGTCATTTGTTTGTGTTGTTACCCAATTTATGGGTAGAATTAATAATTGAAAGGAGTTAGTTTCAGTTCATAGAAGTATTTATAATTTAGACAAATTAATAATAATGAGTAGTACTGTTTTAGAATATTTCTTTGTGTGTTTCTGTTATGGTGTCAGTTCAGGCAAGGTATCTATAATTGATTCATTAAAAAAACAAAAAGGTAAGTGGCACGGACTTTATTTATTTTTGAGCTGAAGCGCTGTAAGAGTGAGGCAAGACTTCTTTTGTCAGGGGAGCGGCCGCTTTAGAGGAATAAATGCTCTACATTTGTTTTTCCTCTGCTGCGAGTCGCGAAGAGGTCAGCGCATTGGATCTAAATCTGGAAGCGCAAGCAGATTACTGTTCAGCCACATAGGATTTTTCAACGAGGTTAGAGGATTGAACGTTTTACACGTTCGTGACCTCTACTTCTGAATGTGCTGACAAGTCTATTTGTTGTTAAGGAAGCCGGGTTTTCCCTTCGCTTCGAGAGGGAGTTGGGCATATTGTTAAGCAATTCAGCTTATTTCTGAAGCTGATTGCAGTTGTTGTGCGTTTCCATAATTACGAATCACGGTTGGTGCTTTGTTACGAGAGAAACGTAGCGTTTTTACAGAGTTTATTGTTCAGTAGGAAATTATTTTTTAAAAATATTGTTTAATTTAAAAAAAAGAATGTATATGTATATCTACATATATATATACACATATATATATATATTTATATATATATATACATATATATATATATGTATATATTTTTGTTTTAAGTATGTCTGAGGTTAGCATGGAGAAGGAAGGCTCTCAAGAGGATTTAATTAGAAAGATTGTTTCTGAAGAAGTAAAAGCAGTGGTCCAGGAATCTGTGAAGCAAGCCTTGGGGAAGAGAAAAGGTATTGGAGAGGAAGAATTTCGGGCCAGATGTAGGAAACATTTTGCAAGGTGCAAACTGCGAATCAGTTTGCGCCATCCAAAACGCGCATTGTGATACACATTCCCATTTTGCGAGTCAATACGACTCGCAAAATGGGAATGCGACTCGCAAATAGGAATGGGTGTTCCCCTTCCTATATGCGATTTGCATCGCATTCGAATTCGCAGTTAGCACCCATGTGAAGTGGGTGCTAACCCATTCGCAAAAGGGAAGGGGTCCCAATGGGACCCCTTCCCCTTTGTGAATGGCTCTAAAAATATTTTTTTCAGATCAGGCAGTGGTCCTATGGACCACTGCCTACTCAGAAAAAATAAAACCAAATGGTTTCATTTTCACGAGTGTATTGTAACTCATTTTCCTTTAAGGGTAACGGGCTGCAATACCAAAAAAAAAAAAATGCTTTATTGAAAAAGCAGTCACAGACATGGTGGTCTGCTGTCTCCAGAAGGCCACCATCCCTGTGAGTACAGGGAATCGCAAGGGGGTCGCAAATTGCGACCCACCTCATTAATATTAATGAGGTGGGTCTTTGCGACCCCCTTGCGATTTGCAGATGGTGTCTGGGACACGATCCTGCATATGGGATTGCGACTTGCAAAATTTGAGTCGCTCCGAATCGCAATTTGCAAGACTGTAGGAAAGTACCATCTTGCCTGGCATGTTACCCCCATTTTTCACTGTATATATGTTGTTTTAGTTGTATGTGTCACTGGGACCCTGTCACCCAGGGCCCCAGTGCTCATAAGTGTGCCTGAATGTGTTACCTGTGTAGTGACGACGGGCCAGATGTAGCAAATTTAAAATTTGCGAGGTGCAAAGTGCGAGTCCATGCGACTCGCACTTTGAACCTCGCAAATTGGTATGCAGTACGGTGTCTCAGACACCGACTGCAACTCGCTATGGGGTCGCAATGACCCACCTCATGAATATTCATGAGGTGGGTCGCAAATTGCGGCCCCATAGCGAGTATAGGCACTCGCAAACATGGAGGCCTGCTGTCGTCAGCAGACCTCCATGTTCGTGACTGCTTTTAAATAAAGCAGTTTTTTTTTTTTTAAGTGTAGCCCGTTTTCCTTACAGGAAAACGAGCTGCACTTAAAAAAAAAACGAAACCTTTAGTTTCGGTATTTTTTCAGGGCAGGGAGTGGTCCCTTGGACCACTCACTGCCCTGAAAAAATGTTTGTGGGTCCAGTCACAAACTGGAAGGGGTCCCATGGGGACCCCTTCCAATTTGCGAGTTGGTTACCATCCACTTGAAGTGGATGTTAACTGCAATGCCATTTGCGACCGCGTACGCGGTCGCAAATGGTATTGCATACCACTCAGACTCGCAAATAGGAAGGGAACACCCCTTCCTATTTGCGAGTCGGAAATGCATATTGCGAGTCGATACCGACTCGCAATATGCATTTCTGCATAGCAAAGAGGCATTTGCACCTCGCAAACGGCGATTTTCGCCGTTTGCGACCTGCAAATACTTTGCTACATCTGGCCCTAACTGTCTCACTGAGGCTCTGCTAATCAGAACCTCAGTGGTTATGCTTTCTCATTTCTTTCAAATTGTCACTAACAGGCTAGTGACCAATTTTACCAATTTACATTGGCTTACTGGAACACCCTTATAATTCCCTAGTATATGGTACTGAGGTACCCAGGGTATTGGGGTTCCAGGAGATCCCTATGGGCTGCAGCATTTCTTTTGCCACCCATAGGGAGCTCTGACAATTCTTACACAGGCCTGCCACTGCAGCCTGAGTGAAATAACGTCCACGTTATTTCACAGCCATTTTACACTGCACTTAAGTAACTTATAAGTAACCTATATGTCTAACCTTTACCTGGTAAAGATTGGGTGCTAAGTTACTTAGTGTGTGGGCACCCTGGCACTAGCCAAGGTGCCCCCACATTGTTCAGGGCCAATTCCCCGGACTTTGTGAATGCGGGGACACCATTACACGAGTGCACTTCATATAGGTCACTACCTATATGTAGCTTCACAATGGTAACTCCGAATATGGCCATGTAACATGTCTATGATCATGGAATTGCCCCCTCTATGCCATCCTGGCATAGTTGGCACAATCCCATGATCCCAGTAGTCTGTAACACAGACCCTGGTACTGCCAAACTGCCTTTCCTGGGGTTTCAATGCAGCTGCTGCTGCTGCCAACCCCTCAGACAGGCATCTGCCCTCCTGGGGTCCAGCCAGGCCTGGCCCAGGATGGCAGAACAAAGAACTTCCTCTGAGAGAGGGTGTTACACCCTCTCCCTTTGGAAAATGGTGTGAAGGCAGGGGAGGAGTAGCCTCCCCCAGCCTCTGGAAATGCTTTCTTGGGCACAGATGTGCCCAATTCTGCATAAGCCAGTCTACACCGGTTCAGGGGACCCCTTAGCCCTGCTCTGGCGCGAAACTGGACAAAGGAAAGGGGAGTGACCACTCCCCTGACCTGCACCTCCCATGGGAGGTGTCCAGAGCTCCTCCAGTGTGCTCCAGACCTCTGCCATCTTGGAAACAGAGGTGCTGCTGGCACACTGGACTGCTCTGAGAGGCCAGTGCCACCAGGTGACGTCAGAGACTCCTTCTGATAGGCTCCTTCAGGTGTTGCTAACCTATCCTCTCTCCTAGGTAGCCAAACCCTCGTTTCTGGCTATTTAGGGTCTCTGTCTCTGGGGAAACTTTAGATAACGAATGCAAGAGCTCATCCGAGTTCCTCTGCATCTCTCTCTTCACCTTCTGCCAAGGAATCGACTGCTGACCGCGCTGGAAGCCTGCAAACCTGCAACATAGTAGCAAAGACGACTACTGCAACTCTGTAACGCTGATCCTGCCGCCTTCTCGACTGTTTTCCTGGTGGTGCATGCTGTGGGGGTAGTCTGCCTCCTCTCTGCACTAGAAGCTCCGAAGAAATCTCCCGTGGGTCGACGGAATCTTCCCCCTGCAACCGCAGGCACCAAAAAGCTGCATTACCGGTCCCTTGGGTCTCCTCTCAGCACGACGAGCGAGGTCCCTCGAATCCAGCAACTCTGTCCAAGTGACCCCCACAGTCCAGTGACTCTTCAGTCCAAGTTTGGTGGAGGTAAGTCCTTGCCTCCCCACGCCAGACTGCATTGCTGGGAACCGCGACTTTTGCAGCTACTCCGGCCTCCGTGCACTTCCAGCGGAAATCCTTTGTGAACAGTCCAGCCTGGGTCCACGGCACTCTAACCTGCATTGCACGACCTCCTAAGTTGTTCTCCGGCGACGTGGGACTTCTTTGTGCGACTTTGGGTGAGCACCGTTCCATGCATCCTCATAGTGCCTGTTTCTGGCACTTCTCTGGGTGCTACCTGCTGCTGAGAGGGCTCCTTGTCTTGCTCGACATCCCCTCTCTCTCCTGACACAATTTGCGACATCCTGGTCCTTCCTGGGCCACAGCAGCAACCAAAAACAGTTACTGCACGATTTGCAGCTAGCAAGGCTTGTTGGCGGTATTTTGGCGGGAAAACACTTCTGCACGACTCTCCACGGCAAGAGGGATCATTCCACCAAAGAGGAAGTCTCTAGCCCTTTTCGTTCCTGCAGAAACCTCAGCTTCTTCTGTCCAGTAGTAGCTTCTTTGCACCCACAGCTGGCATTTCCTGGGCATCTGCCCATCTCTGACTTGCTTGTGACTTTTGGACTTGGTCCCCTTGTTCCACAGGTACCCTAGATTGGAAATCCATCGTTGTTGCATTGTTGGTTTGTGTCTTTCCTGCATTATTCCCCTATCACAACTTCTTTGTCCTTTGGGGAACTTTAGTGCACTTTTCACTCACTTTTCAGGGTCTTGGGGTGGGCTATTTTTCTAACCCTCACTATTTTCTAATAGTCCCAGCGACCCTCTACAAGGTCACATAGGTTTGGGGTCCATTCGTGGTTCGCATTCCACTTTTGGAGTATATGGTTTGTGTTGCCCCTATCCCTATGTGTCACCATTGCATCCTATTGTAACTATACATTGTTTGCACTGTTTTCTAAGACTATTACTGCATATTTTGGTATTGTGTATATATATCTTGTGTATATTTCCTATCCTCTCACTGAGGGTACACTCTGAGATACTTTGGCATATTGTCATAAAAATAAAGTACCTTTATTTTTAGTATAACTGTGTATTGTGTTTTCTTATGATATTGTGCATATGACACTAAGTGGTACTGAAGGAGCTTCACTCGTCTCCTAGTTCAGCCTAAGCTGCTCTGCTAAGCTACCATTATCTATCAACCTATGCTGCTAGACACCCTATACACTAATAAGGGATAACTGGGCCTGGTGCAAGGTGCAAGTACCCCTAGGTACTCACTACAAGCCAGTCCAGCCTCCTACAGAGACGCAATCCCATTTCTACCTACATCTGGCCCTTTAGTCTTTATCGGAGGATGTGGATGCTTTGAAAGGTCCAGGAGGTAAATGTTTGAGTAAAAGAAGGCATTTAATTGAAATACACAATAAGCTTGGATTCCAAAGCGGCTCAAAAAAGAAAGGTACCCTGAGCAGTACAATAGAGAGTCAGCTTGACGCAGAAAAATATTATTTTAATGAGAAACATGATAATGAGGATGCTGACAAATATGTTTTGGATGTGGAATATCAGGATGAACTTGAGGAAAAACTGGGAAGTAATTTTAGAAGTAAGAATAGCGAGAATTTAATAGATCTGATGAGAAGTTTTTTGAGCCCAAGGATATTAGCCATCCTCGAGGAAAAGAGTGGTGGCTTTTGGACCATGCTGCCAGTTACATAAAGGCTAGGCTGCGCAAAACTCTAGAGAGAGATGAGAGAAATATAATAAGGGCAGAGTGTTCTAGACCCATGATTGATGAAAAGGTGTGTTTAACACCAAAATTGGATCCAGAGATGATACCTCATTTATTGAAGTTAGGTAGGGTTCCAAGAAAGGGATTGGAGAAGTATTTGAAACAGGTTCAAGACAAATTAATTGATGTGTTCGGTCCTTTAGGTAGGATTTTTGACACAGTGGACAATGCATACTTAAAAGAGAAAAAATGTAATGCGCATCTCTTACGAGTTTGGTGTCAGAGAGCAATTTGTTTTATCCGAAATGCAAATGCAGGACTCTTGGCTAAGAGAAGAAAAATGGTTTTAATGTGTATAAATCTAAAATTATCAGATTTGGATAGCAAAGAATCTTCTGAAGAGGCTTGGTAAAGGCTTTGTCAAAATATGTACGCACATTTACTAGTTTAGATAAGGCTCATTTCTCTATGAAGAGATTTTTTACAAACACTAATTTATATGAGAGGGCTGGTAGGAGAGGGCAGCTTACCATCCAAGCAAATTGTAGAGCCCAATATCAAGGCTCAAGCTTCTTCAGAGGCAACCATGGAGGTTCGCAATTTTATCCCCAGTGAGGTAGAGGACGTGCTCGGGTTACAAGAACGAGCAGTGGTAACCTTGGACATGCACAAAGTCAGGGTGACTATGACCCTATCCCTATAGGTGTAGGAGGAAGATTGAAGTATTTCAAAGAAAATAGGGAAATAATCACTCAAGATGTGTGGGTTTTGCAGACGATTCAGGGTTATGTAATAGAGTTCGAACAAGACCCGATGCAGGAGATAGAACCAAGAGAATTAGGTGGTCATTACAACCCTGGTGGACGGTGTTAAAGCGGCGGTAAGACCGCCAACAGGCCGGCGGTAAAAAAATTGCAATTACGACCGTGCTGGAAACCGCCAACAAAGACAGCCACTTTAACACTCAGACCGTCACGGCGGTACAAACAAATAGCGCGGCGGTCACTGCCAACAGACAGGCGGGACACAATGTACTGCCCACACTATTATGACAGGCCAATCCGCCACCTTTTCCGGAGCGGATTCACCGCGGATAAAAACACGGCGGAAACAGGAATTTCGAAGGGAAAACGCTCACCTCTATACAACCCACGAGGAATGAGGACACCATGGAACCGGAACTCCAAATTCTACCTCAATAGTCTTCCTGCTCCTCTACTAGAAACACGAACGCCGGCGGCGAAGACCACAGTGAGTACTGCACCTACGACACAGTGGAGAGGGGAGGGAAAAAACAGGGACGCACACACGCAACACCCCCACCCCCACCCTCACCCACTATAACACACACACTAATACATGTTGATACATTACAGTTACACCCCCCAAGCCATCCGGAAGAATGCAAAGTCAAAAGGAAATTATTGTAATGATTGTAATCTATTAAAATCCAGTACTCCAAAATATATATACACTATAAACAAATATATACACCAATAATACAAGTCCAGGTATTGCACCATTTATAGTTTGTGGACCACTGGGCCCAAAATGCATGGGCGAGGCCCACACTCGATACCAGATCAAAACAGAGAGAACACTGCAGGGGCATCAGATAGAAATACAACAGGCACCTCAGGGGGAATGGAAGGGGGGGCACCTCAGCCGGATGAGTGCACGACGCCAGAACCACGAGGGGGCTCAATGCCCACTGTTCAATCCAGGGGAGTGCAAAGCCACAGTCTCTCAAGTCTCTACAGTGGGTGGTTTGCCCACTGTTCAATCCTGGGGAGTGCAAAGCCACAGTCTCTCAAGTCTCTACAGTGGGTGGTTTGGCCACTGTTCAATCCTGGGGAGTGCAAAACCACAGTTTCTCAAGTCTATACAGTGGATGGGTTGCCCACTCTTCAATCCTGGAGAGTGCAAAGCCACAGTCTCACAAGTGGATAACAGTCTCCACTGGTTCTGGAGGGGGAGTGGTGCCAGAGTGCTTCATCCTGCGAAGGACAGAGGTAGTGGATGGATGTCTCCACTGGTTCTGGAGGGGGACTGGTGCCCGGAGTGCTTCATCCTGTGAAGGACAGAGGTAGTGGATGGATGTCTCCACTGCTTCTGGAGGGGGACTGGTACCCAGAGTGCTTCATCCTGTGAAGGACAGAGGTAGTGCATGGATTTCTCCACTGGTTCTGGAGGGGGACTGGTGCCCAGAGTGCATCACTCACCCCGTGATGGACCCAGTTGCGTCAGTGCCCCTGCCGCTCATGGGCTAGCGGTGCTTGAGTTGGCGGTGCCCTGTTCAGCGGTGCTTGAGTTGGCGGTGCCCTGTTCAGCGGTGCTTGAATTGGCAGTGCCCCGTTCAGCTGTGCTTGAGTTGGCGGTGCCCCGTTCAGCGGTGCTTGAGTTGGCGGTGCCCTGTTCAGCGGTGCTTGAGTTGGTGGTGCCCTGTTCAGCGGTGCTTGAGTTGGCGGTGCCCTGTTCAGCGGTGCTTGAGTTGGCAGTGCCCTCTTCAGCGGTGCTTGTGCTGGCGGTCCTTCATGGCCCAGCGGTGCTTGTGCTGGCGGTCCTTCATGGCCCAGCGGGGCTTGTGCTGGCGGTCCTTCAAGGCCCAGCAGAGCTTGTGCTGGCCGTCCTTCATGGCCCAGCGGGGCTTGTGCTGGCGGTCCTTCATGGCCCAGCGGGGCTTGTGCCGGCGGTCTTTCATGGCCCAGCGGGGCTTGTGCTGGCGGTCCTTCATGGCCCAGCGGGGCTTGTGCCGGCGGTCCTTCATGGCCCAGCAGGGCTTGTGCCAGCGGTCCTTCATGGCCCAGCGGGGCTTCTGCTGGCGGTCCTTCATGGCCCAGCGGGGCTTGTGCCGGCGGTCCTTCATGGCCCAGCGGGGCTTGTGCCGGCGGTCCTTCATGGCCCAGCGGGGCTTGTGCAGGCAGTCCTTCATGGCCCAGCGGGGCTTGTGCAGGCAGCCCTTCATGGCCCAGCAGGGCTTGTGCTGGCGGTCCTTCATGGCCCAGTGGGGCTTGTGCTGGAGGTCCTTCATGGATCAGTGGGGCTGGGGCTGGCGGGGCCCTCCTGGGTAGCTGGGCTGGGGCTGGCGGGCACTCCTGGACAGCGGGGATGTTGGCGGTCTTCTCCGCCATGCAGCTCTTTCCAGACTTGCCGGGTTTCTTGTGGCCCTTCCTCACCTTGTGAGGTGTCACAGCTGACTTCACACTCCCACCGGGACCCCTGGGAGCAGCTTTGGTGGCTGGAGTCTTCCCCCTCTCACGCCGGGCACTGGCCAACTTCTGATGCTTCACAGGTGGGGGACTGGCTATGCTGTGGCTCTGTGCCACACTGGCTGTCCTGGTGGCCGGTGCACTCCACATATCGGTGACTACAGGCACCACTGGTGCTGGAGATGTTGTGGCTGAGGTGCTAGTTCGGGACCTATGAGATGGACGGGGTGTGGGCGGTGTGGGAAAAAGGTCAAGGCTGGACATGAAATATTTCTTGGACACACTGGGACGGGTAGCTGGAGGGGGTTTGGGAGTGGAGGAAGAGGTGGTGGTAGTAGGAGGTGTACGTTTGGTGACTTTGGGTGCAGGTGCATGCGCTGGAGGCTGTCGTGAGGTGGATGGCTGTTGGGTGGGTGTGTACCTGGATTTGTGTATCTTGGGAGGGGGCGTCACAGACACACTGGGAGAGGACACAGGGGACGTGTGAATGGTAGTGGGGGTGGTGACTGCACGTGAGTGGGGTGTGCTGGTGGGTGTGCTGGTGAGGGATGTAGTGGCTGTAGAGGTAGTGCATGCAGGTGTGAGTGGAGACGAGACTGGGAGGGAGGAGGGAGACAACGAGGAGGAGGACACAGTGGAGGCAGTGGATATTGGTGTGTCTGCATGTGTGTGTTGCTTGCGTGAGTGCCTGTGGGATGTGTGGTGCTTATGTTTGCCTGAGCTTCCTTTGTGTGTTGACATGTGTGCATGCTGGTCTGTAGGTGTGCTTGGGATAGGCAGAGGTACAGGGGATTGGCTCTGGGTGGAGGAAGTTGGAGGCGGGAGGCTAGAGACGGGGACAATGGCTGCCATCAGTGCTGAGGCCAGAGTTTGAAAAGCTTGGTGAAGGGCCGCCTGACCAGAATGAATGCCCTCCAGGAATGCATTAGTTTGTTGCATCTGCCTTTCTACACCCTGGATGGCATTCAAAATGGTAGACTGCCCAACAGTGAGGGACCTGAGGAGGTCGATGGCCTCCTCACTGAGGGCAGCAGGGGTGACTGGGGCAGGGGCTGAGGTGCCTGGGGCGAAGGTGATGCCCACCCTCCTGGGTGAGCGGGCATGGGGCGAAAGCAGACGGGCTGCTTGGAGGGCGGTGCTGGTAGGGGGGGTGGCGGCTGTACCAGTAGGTGCGGGGGCACAGATGTTGCCACCACCACAAGGGAGCTCTCATCAGAGGACGTGTCCATGTCGCTGGTGTCAGCTCCTGTCCCCACTGTGAAGCTCCCCTCGCCCTCCGTCCCACTGGTCAATTCCGAGTCTGTAGTCTCGCCCTCCAGGGCCATGTGGGATGCAGCTCTCTCGTGCTCCAGTGCCACTGCTCCTCCGCCTGATGATGCTAATGCACACAAGAACAGGGAGACCACAAAAACGGGGGGGGGAACAGAAGAAAGACATGTTGAATGCATGCATTACCGCAACCGTTGGCGGACAAGACGGACACAGAAGCCCCCTGCACTACGCCGCGCTCTTGGCCTCCACTGTTCAATTCCTGGGAAATGGCCTACAAGGCTATGGACGACATCTGCACACATAGATGACACAGGGGCATGAATAGCTGTAATTGGCAGTCTACAAAGGTGGGGTGGGGTGCCACATGGCCTGCCTTACAGAGGGGCCTTGCCTACGAAACTCGCCCTGGCCTAGGGAAACCCACAGCCCTTCTCCCCCACCCAGACACCTCCACTGCACGCAAAGTCAGCAGAATGAGAGTGTACTCACCCCGTTGTGTCTGCTGTGATGACCTCAAGTGCCCATCCAACTCCGGGTAGGCCACCGCCAGGATCCTGAATATCAGGGGGGTCATGGTGCAACGGGCACCCCTCCCACGTTGGGAGGCCATCCCCAGCTGAGCCTCCGCCGTCTTCTTGCTCCAGCGGCAAATGTCCTCCCAATTTTTCCGGCAGTGGGTGCTCCGTCTGTGGTAGACCCCCAGGGTCCAGACGTCCTTGGCGATGGCATGCCAAATATCTTTTTTCTGGTGGGCGCTGACCTACATGAAATGTACAGGGGAAGAAGAGAAGTCATTACCAACTGCACTGTCAAAGTGATTGGCCCACCGTATTTCATGCACACAGCACTCTGCCCCCTTCCTTCTTACATCCAGCCCTCTCCACACAGGCATAGCCCATACAACATGCTCCCTGTGTACTTACCTGTTTGTCTGGAGGACCGTAAAGTAGCGTGTACTTGGGGAGGACCCTATCCACGAGCTTCTCCAACTCCTCCGATGTGAAGGCAGGGGCCCTTTCCCCAGATACATGAGCCATTGTCTCTTCCAGACCGAGGTCACAGCAGCACTTGCAGTGTAGGTCCTCTCCTGTCGAAGATCAGGTATCGAGTGATTGAACATATAGAAAATGTCGGTCACGTCCGCGGCGGTCACGTCTGTGGCGGTGCGTACCGTCACCGCCGGCGTACATCGTCATTGGCTTCTGGGACCCATATGGTCCAATGTTAACCAATGCAGCATTTCACCGCGGTCTTCGACCGCCTACCGCGACGTGTACAACGCCAGCACAGTTACCTCACATCCCATTGTCCCACTTTACAGGTCAGGCAGCCGCCATTTCAGGGGCCCACATGACTTTGTTTCCAACTGTGTCACACATACCTAGGCCTAGTCTCAACACACATACAGGCCACCTTTTGTGTATGATTGGTGTTCTGTGTAAACTGTGGGTATGTACCTCTGAGTTGTTTGACTTTCTGTTTGCTGTTGTCCTTCATAGGCACCGTCCTCTGGGACATGTGAGGAGATGACGGCATCCTCCGGTGTACCGACCGTTGGTGGGCCTGTCGACAATGGAGGAGTGACATTTGATAATTACCTACAGGCTTGACCGTGCCACAATCCAGGAACTGTGTACCCAGTTGGAGCCAGACCTGATGTCAGCAATCCGCCATCCCACAGGAATCCCCCCTCAAGTGAAGGTGCTGTCAGTGCTCCATTTCCTTGCAAGTGGCTCTTTTCAAACAACTGTGGCCATGGCATCAGGGATGTCCCAGCCTATGTTTTCCAACGTATTGTCCAGAGCGTTGTCTGCAGTTCTGAAACACATGCGAAACTACATCGTTTTCCCTCAGGTGGAGGATTTGCCTACAGTGAAAGGTGATTTCTATGCCCAGGGACATATCCCCAACATCATAGGTGCCATTGATGGGACCCATGTGGCTTTGCCCCCGCCACCCCCCACAGGAGTGAACAGGTGTAAAGAAACCAGAAGAGTTATCATTCTATGAATGTACAGATGGTCTGTTTGGCAGACCAGTACATCTCCCATGTGAATGCCATATTTCCTGGCTCAGTGCATGACGCTTACATCATTATGTGATGGGTCAACTCCAGAGGCACCGTGTGTGGCTATGAGGTGAGCACCTGGAAGCAAGTCAGTGGGAATGGTTGTCTGGGTCTGGGGGTATCCCTCCAGGTTAGTGTGTGTCTAACAGTTGCCCCTCACCATTTGCAGGTGACTCTGGTTACCCCAACCTGTCATGGCTACTGACCCCAGTGAGGAATCCCAGGACCAGTGCAGAGGAACGCTACAGTGAGGCCCATAGGCGAACTAGGAGGGGGATCAAGCGGACCTTCAGCCTCCTGAAGGCGAGGTTCAGGTGTCTCCATATGACAGGTGGATCCCTATTCTACTCACCAAAGAAGGTGTGCCAGATCATCGTGGCCTGCTGTACGCTTCACAACTTGGCTTTGCGACGCCAGGTGCCTTTTCTGCAGGAGGATGGTCCAGATGGCAGTGTTGTGGCAGCTGTGGAGCCTGTGGATAGTGATTAGGAGGAAGCAGAGGAAGAAGACATGCACAATAGGGACTCAGTGATCCAGCAATATTTCCAGTGAAACACAGGTAAGAATAAAATCCTGCCTATTACATGCACTTTTACACTACTACCTCTCTCCTGTCTGTCGTTTTCACCCAGTGTATGGTCACTGAGTTGTCACTTTTCCTTATCGTTTCACAGATGTGGGTCCCACTTTGTGACATCTGCTTAGATTCCTCATGGACTAGAGCTGTGTGACATAGGTATGTTGACATAACTATTTCAAAAACATTTTGTCACTGTAATTGCTAATACACTATTTCGAAATCACATACAGACTCCAGATCATTTTGTGCTTTAGGTGTGTTTATTTAAATGCAAAATATTGGAGGGGGTAGTTAAATGGTGAGGGGTGATGGCGGAGGAGTGTCCATGGCAGAGTCCAGTCTATTAGTCTCACAGGTGCATTGCCCATATGGGCATAGTAAGTGGAGCTGAGGCAGTTTAATTATGGACAGGGTGACAAAGTGGGACAGTAGGATGACAATCAGGGTGGTCTCATTTCTTGGCGGGGGTCTTGGCATCGTTCTCTGTCTTGTTCCTGGATCTCAGGGACCGTTTGCGGGGTGGTTCTTCCTCTGCAGGGGGTGGGGTGCTGGTGTGGTGGTCCTGTGGCGGGGCGTCCTGTCCACTAGTGCCGGCGGAGGTGGTGGGCAGTTCATCGTCCATGCTAGTGTCAGGGGCCCCATGTAGTGCCACAGTGTCCCTCCTGGTGTTGAGTACTTCCTTCAGCACCCCTACGATGGTGCCCAGGGTGGAGCTGATGGTTCTGAGTTCCTCCCTGAAGCCCATATACTGTTTCTCCTGCATGCGCTGGGTCTCCTGAAACTTTGCCAGTACCGTTGCCATGGTCTCCTGGGAGTGGTGGTGTGCTCCCATGAAGGAGGAGAGGGCCTCGTGGAGAGTGGGTTCCCTTGGCCTGTCCGCCCCCTGTTGCACGGCAGCCCTCCCACTTCCCCTGTGCTCCAGTGCCTCCGTTCCCTGGACCTTGTGCCCACCGCCACTGCCCCCACGTCCCTGTTGTTTTTGGGGTGGTGGGTTATCCTGGGTTCCCTGTAGTGGTGGACACACAGCTGATTGACGTGTCCTGGGGACGGAGGTATGGGCCCGCTGGGTGGGTGCTGTGCTGGTGTTTCCAGAGGGGGGAAGGTCTGTGGTGGCCTGGGCCTGTGTGAGGGGAACTGACTGTCCAGAGGTCCCCGATGGTCCGGGCTGGTCATCTAGATCCAGTAGGACTGTGGGCCTCTTCTGTTGGTGGTGTGGACATGTGTGGACCCTCCTGTCCAGTGACGTTGGGTAGGGGTCCTGCACGGGTTAAAAGGATGTTTGTTAAATCTGTGTGTGTCATGGTGTGCAATGGGTGGGTGAGCATGTACCCCAGTGCTAGCATTCCTGTGTGGGAGCTTGTGTGATGGTGGTTTAGTGGGGTGTATGGGTATTTGCAGTGGGCATGCTTTGGTGATGGGTGTCCATGCTTTGTAGTTGCATGCAGGGCTTGGTGTTGGGATGTGTGGTTTGTGATGTTGGGACATTTGTGAGGAGTTGGGGTGCTGGGGGGGAGGGTGAGGATGGGGGTATGTGATAGCATGCCGGTAGGGTGGGGGATGTAATAGTAAAGCTTTGACTTACCAGACTCCATTCCTCCACCTACTCCTGAGAGGCCTTCAGGATGCAGAATTGCCAAGACCTGCTCCTGCCATGTTGTTAATTGTGGGGAAGGAGGTGGGGGGCCGCTGCCAGTCCGCTGAACCACCAGGTGGTGTCTTGAGACCACGGAACTCACCTTCCCCCGTAGGTCGTTACACCTCTTCCTGATGTCATCCCGAATTTCTTGGGTGCTGTCCCACTGCATTGACCCTATCCATGATTCTGCGCCATAGCTCCATCTTCCTAGCTATGGATGTGTGCTGCACTTGTGATCATAATAGCTGTGGCTCTCCCCGGCGATTTCCTCCGCCATGACCCTGAGCTCCTCCTCAGAGAACCTGGGGTGTCTTTGCCGTGCCATGGGGTGGTGTGGGGTGATGTGTGGGGTGGTGTGTGTATTGATAGGTGGGGTGATATTTAGTGGTGTGTTGTGTGAGGTGCGTGGAAGTTCTGTGGGTGATGGTATTGTGTGCCTGTGGATGCTTGGTAGTTGTTTGTGGTGTCTCACTCTGGCCTCCGTTCGGGATTTTTGGTCATAGGGGTTTGTGGGTGATGTGGGTGTGTGTTTTATATTGTATTGGGTGTGTGGGAGTGGTGTGTGTATGTGTATCAGGTATGTGTGTTTCGAATTGTCCAATGTGGTAGTGTTTTGTACAAGTGTGTGTATTTTGAGCGCGGCGGTGTGTACCGCCAATGGAATACCGCGGTTGAAAGACCGCCGCGTTGATTCGTGTGTCGTGATAGTGTGGGCGTATTTCTGTTGGCGTGACGGTGGAGGTTTTGTTTTCTCCAGTTTATCACTGACCTTTGGTGCGCGGACTTGTGTGGGTGTCTCAATTTTGGCGGATTCCGTGATATAGGTCATAATAGCTGTGGCGGAGTTCCGCAGCGGTGTGTTAGCGGTCTTCTGCACGGCGGTAAGCAGCTTTTACCGCCAATGTTGTAATAAGGGCCAATGTCTGGTATGACATTTTATCAATATTTGGATGAATGTCCTAAAATTTGTGTGGTTCGTTGTTTGAAAGAGTATGAATCCAGAATGCTGGAAATAAGAAGAGCAGGGGTTGAGCAACTTTTGATTTCCTATGTAAAAACTTTTAAAGGAGTATCAAACGCTACTATTGCAAGTTGGGTGAAAGGTGCAATGAAGGAGGCTGGTGAAGATATATCTAAATTCACAGCACATTCGATGGGAGGAGCTATGGCAAAGTAAAGTTTGTATGCTGGGAGGAACTTTGGATCTTATTATCAAGGCTGCAGATTGGTCTTCAGCAGAAACGTTTAGGAAATTCTATTTTAAAACTATAGATTATGTTTCAATTTGTGTTGCAGGGCTTTAAGCATGCATAATGCCAGCCTCCTGTCTTGACATAAAAGGTTTACTGTCTAAAGAATTGTGATTTTATTAAAGACAAGGAGGCTAGCATTATCCCACCCTCCCTTTCCCAGGAGTGGTGGAAGAGTGAAATTCTGTGTATTTTATGTAAAAAAAATAAAAAAAAAGAAGAAGAAATGGGGGAAAATAGTATATAGAGAAAAGTTTATGTTTTGAGAGTTATTTATTCATCATTTTGTTTGCAGAGTCATAAGAAAGGAAGAATTTCAACTTAAGTGGATTCTGGAGGAGAGGAAAATTTCAAACTAAAGAGGAAGAAAATGGAGGTCACACAAGTTTATATGCAGCTGAACATTACGTTTTTTCTATTATGATGTTGTTAAGGTTCTATTGGATACTTTTAAATGGTTTGCTGCTCAGAAGAAGTGAATAAAAGGTAATGCATAATGCTAGCCTCCTTGTCTTTAATAAAATTGTAATTCTTTATACAGTAAACCTTTAAGACTTTAAGAATCGCCATTCTTTGGGCGATATACCTTAGGTGGATAAGCCACCAAGATGTGAGCCAGCCCGAAACCTCATCAAATAAAATCTATAATGGTGTGGAGCAACTAACAGATACTCTTTGGAGTAGTGCATTGGGGAAGATAGGCTGCCACCATGCCTTTCGCCAGCTCGCGCCTCCATCTATCACCCATCATTTATTTTGGAAATTCATTTTTAACCACTATAATGTCCTGTTTGGTTATAGACCTAGGATTAAGAAATAGATTTATTTTAAGATTGGCAGGCTATCTTTAACATACATAACCCACGTGCACCTCTGTCTCAGTCTCATGACGTTCATGAGCAATGAGACGGGAGTAAGGGCTGCTTCGGGTCTAGTACAAACGGACATCTAAAGGGAAAAAGGGGCCAACTTAATCAAATCCTCAATAAACGGAAGTCCCATTTCTTCGCGTAGAATAATGTCAGATACACTGGAGGAAAGTGAGAGTAAACTCAGAACTTATTTTCACTGATTTGCAACACAGGTGCACCCATATAACCTCACACCACGGCACCATATCTTGAAATTGATGTCAGGCTTTTCTCATAGATGGTAGTAATGGGCTTTAATAGAGCACAGCCAAGTTTTTAAATAAATGTATGCAGAGCTACAACCGCCTGATTGTATTGCATGTTCTTAATCTCTCTGAGATAGTTCCATTTACCCTCATTGTCATAGGGGATCCCCAAGTATGTGAATGTATTCACACAATTCAGACAGAAGTCTGAAATGGAGAACTGGGGCACTCTACTTTCTGGGCGGCCAAAAAACATGGTATACGATTTTGCTTTGTTAGCAGTTAAGCCTAGCGCAGTCATAAACTCCACACATTTTTTTAGGAATTTGTGAAGGCCCTTCCAGGTTCTGGCCATCAATCAATCAATCAATCACAATATTTATAGAGCGCACTACGTACCCGTTAGATTTTCAAGGCGCTGAGGGGGGAGGGGGGGTTGCTGCTACTGGTCGAAGAGCCAGGTCTTAAAGAGTCTCCTGAAGGTGAGAAGGTCCTGGGTCTGTCGCAGGGCGGTCGGGAGGGCGTTCCAGGTCTTGGCGGCGAGATGGGAGAAGGATCTGCTGCCGGAGGTCTTGCGATGGAAGCGGGGAACTATGGCGAGGGCGAGGTTGGCGGAGCGGAGTTGGCGGGAGGGGACGTAGAAGTTGAGTCTGTTGTTCAGGTAGACTGGTCCGGCATTGTGGAGTGCCTTGTGTGCGTGGGTGAGGAGCTTGAAGGTGATCCTTTTGTCCACGGGGAGCCAGTGTAGGTCTTTCAGGTGGTGGGAGATGGGGCATCAGTGGGGTACGTCGAGGACCAGTCAGGCGGAGGCGTTTTGGATTCGTTGTAGGCGACGGATGTCTTTTGCTGGGATGCCTGTGTAGAGTGCGTTGCCGTAGTCTAGTCTACTGCTGACGAGGGCCTGGGTTACAGTTTTTCTGGTGTCCGTCGGGATCCATTTGTAGATTCTACGGAGCATGCGGAGGGTGTTGTAGCAAGAGGAGGACACGGCATTGACCTGCTTGGACATGGTGAGGGCGGAGTCGAGGACGAAGCCCAGGTTGCGTGCGTGGTTGGTTGGTGTTGGAGGGTGGCCCAGCGCGGTGGGCCACCAGGAGTCGTCCCAGGCCAAAGGGGTGCGTCCGAGGATGAGAACCTCCGTCTTGTTGGAATTCAACTTCAGGAGGCTTTTTCGCATCCATTCGGCGATGGACTTCATTCCCTCTTGGAGGTTGTTTTTGGCGGTGAGTGGGTCTTTGGTGAGGGAGAGGATGAGCTTGGTGTCGTCGGCGTAGGAGAGAATGTTGAGGTTGTGCTGACGGGCCAGTTGTGCGAGGGGGGCCATGTAGATGTTGAACAGCGTCAGGCTTAGGGAGGAGCCTTGGGGTAAGCCGCAGATGATGTTGGTGGCTTCGGAACGGAAGGGAGGGAGTCGGACTCTCTGGGTTCTGCCGGAGAGGAAGGAGGGGATCCAGTTGAGGGCTTTCTCTTGTATTCCGGCTTTGTGAAGGCGTGTTAGTAGGGTGTGGTGGCAAACCGTGTCGAAGGCTGCGGAGAGGTCCAGGAGGATGAGGGCCGATGTTTCGCTGTTGTCCATTTGCTTTCCGATGTTGTCTGTGGCGTCGAGGAGAGCAGTCTTGGTGCTGTGGTTGCGTCTGAAACCAGAATGGGAGGGGTCCAGGATCGAGTTGTCCTCGAGGTGGTGGGTGAGCTGAGTGTTGACGATCTCCTCGATGACCTTCGCTGGGAAGGGGAGGAGGGAGATCGGGCGGAAGTTTTTGAGGTCGTTGGGGTCTGCCTTGGGTTTTTTGAGGAGGGCGTGGATTTCGGCGTGTTTCCAGCTTTCCGGGAAGGTTGCGGTTTCGAATGATAAGTTGATGATCTTTCGAAGTTGGGGGGCGATGGTGGAGTCGGCTTGTTGTAGACGTGGTGGGGGCATGGGTCAGAAGGGGATCCTGAGTGGATGGAGTTCATGATTTTGCAAGTTTCCGAGTCATCTACGTGGGTCCAGGAGGTCAGGCGGTTGGTGTATGTGGAGCTGTTGGGGTGGGGTCTGGCGGAGGTGTGGTGTTGAGGCTGTCGTGGATGTCAGCAATCTTCTGATAGAAGAAGGAGGACAGGGCGTCGCAGAGTTCTTGGGAGGGAGGGATGTCGTTGGCGTTGGCGCTGGGGTTTGATAACTCTTTCATGATGCAGAAGAGTTCTTTGCTGTCGTGTGCGTTGTTGTTCAGGCGTTCTGTGAAGTGGGAACATTTGGCGAGTCGGATTAGCTGGTGGTGCTTGCGGGTGGCTTCCTTGTGGGCTGTCAGGCTGTCTGGTGTGCGTTCGAGGAGCCATTTCTTCTTTAGTTTCTTGCAGGTGCGTTTGGAGGTGATGAGTTTGTCTGTGAACCAGGCGGCTTTTTTCTTTCCTTGGTTGTCGGCGGGTCTTTTGAGAGGTGCAAGGGTGTTGGCGCAGTCGTTGATCCATTGTCGTAGGTTGAGAGCGGCGGTGTCTGGGTTGGTGGGGTCGGTAGGCGGGTTCTGGGCGAGGGTGCTGGTCAATTGGTCTTCGGTGACTTTGCTCCAGCGGCGGTGGGGTGGTAGTTGGGTGCGGTGGTGTTCGATGTGCTTCTTGAATGTGAAGTGGATGCAGTGGTGGTCGATCCAGTGGAGTTCGGTGGTGTGGCTGAAGGTGACATGGTTGCGTGCAGAGAAGATCAGGTTGAGCGTGTGGCTGGCGATGTGGGTGGGTGTGTTGACCAGTTGTTTGAGGCCGAGGTTGGAGAGGTTGTCTATTAGGGCTGTGGTGTTGGCATTGTTGTTGTTCTCCAGGTGGAAATTGAGGTCTCCAAGGAGGATGTAGTCCGTGGAGGCGAGGGCGTGGGTGCTCATGAGGTCGCGATGGAGTCGCTGAAGGGAGCCCGTGGTCCTGGGGGGCGGTAGATGAGTGTTCCCCTGAGCGTAGTGTTGGGGTCGGTGTGGATCCGGAAGTGCAGATGTTCGGCGGTCTTGAGGGTGTCGTCCGTGTGCGTGTGGATCTTGAGGGTAGATTTGTGGGCGATGGCTATTCCTCCTCCGATTCCGTTGGGGCGATCTCTTCTGGTGATCTTGTAGCCGTCAGGGATGGCTATAGTGATGTCGGGTGCTGAGGCGTCTCTACACCAGGTTTCGGTCAGGAATGCTACGTCTGGGGCGGTGGTGTCGAGCAGGTCCCATAGCTCGATGGCGTACTTTCGTGCGGAGCGTGTGTTGAGGAGTATCCAGTGGAGGTAGTTTGTGCTAGTTGTTACAGGTTTCCTTGTTCTGTTGCAGGTGAAGTTGCAGGCAAAGCAGGAGAAGGATCCTTTGGTGTTCTTCGGTGTGGCCTGGAAGCATGTTGTGGAGGAACCAGGGTTGAGAGCGATGAGTTCCTTGGCAGAGTAGCGGCGTCTGTTGGTGCGGGGGTCGCCCGGACCAGGGGGGGTGGCACTGGGCGCGGTCCAGGCGCGGATGGGCGCAGACGTGCTTGCGTCTGGTGCGCCTCTGGCTCACCAGCGGCACGGACGCGTAGCGCCAGCCATTAAGAAGGGAGGGGGGTGGGGGAGGGAGGAGCAGCTGGGAGGCGGGAGGGAGCGGCGAATGGGGGCGCGAGGGGGGCGGGCCGCAGGGAGTCAGCGGCAGGGGAAATCGGCAAGGGGGAGCGCCCAAGGGTCGAAAAACAAGCAGAGAAAGCACAAAAAGTGAAAAAAAGGACAAGGCAATCACAAAATACGGAATACAGTCACAAATATGGTAAACGGCACAACACAAGCGGAATACAGCAATTTAAAAAGGCACAAATGGGGGCAGAAGCGCTAGGAAGCAAGGCGCAGAAAACAGAATACAGTTAAAAGATACGGCGAAAACGGCACAATGCACACAAGTCTAGCGACGCTTACCAGAAGCTCACTAGACACCAGGGATGAGGTGCAGGAGGAGGCCACGGGTGGAGGAGGGCCTCGAACACACTAGCAGCAGCGTGGGCGGGGGATAGGGACACGGAGACAGCAGGGTGGTGCTGCGGACGTGGGGGGCAAGCTCTTGACCAAAAACAGGTCAGAGGTCGCTCACCCTCGACGCGCAGCGCCAGCCATTAAGAAGGGAGGGGGAGGGAGGAGCAGCTGGGAGGCGGGAGGCAGGAAGGAGCGGCGAATGGGGGCGCAAGGGGGGCGGGGCCGCAGGGAGGCAGCGGCAGGGGAAAGCGGCAAGGGGGAGCGCCCAAGGGGCGAAAAACAAGCGGAGAAAGCACAAAAAGTGAAAAAAGGCACAAGGCAATCACAAAATACGGAATACAGTCACAAATACGGTAAACGGCACAACACAAGCGGAATAGAGCAATTTAAAAAGGCACAAATGGGGGCAGAAGCGCTAGGAAGCAAGGCGAAGAAAACAGAATACAGTTAAAAGATACGGCAAAAACGGCACAATGCACACAAGTCTAGCGACGCTTACCAGAAGCCCACTAGACACCAGGGATGAGGTGCAGGAGGAGGCCTGCAGGTGGAGGAGGGCCTCGAACACGCTAGCAGCAGCGTGGGCGGGTGTCAGGGACACGGAGACAGCAGGGTGGTGCTGCGGATGTGGGGGGCGAGCTCTTGACCAAAAACAGCTCCCATAGGTATGGTAGGCCATAGGTACACAATCAACAGCATACATTAAGACCGGTTTAGGTCTACCAGCAATTTTAGGAGATCTGCTTTTTCATCTACAGGGCTTCCTCAAGGCCATTTATGTAAATTGCGAACAAAAAGGGGGCTAACATACATTCTTTGCCAATCTTAAACGAGCTAGTACATTATCCCTGTTGTCCAAATCTAACCTTAGCTTCACGTTACTGTGAAGTTGAGCCAGTAGAGATACATCCTTTGGGTTTGTCCCTTTGTTAATCAGCATTGCCAATAATTTGCTACTTACAACATTATCAAATGCTGCAGAGAGGTCCATAAATGCCAAATATAAACAACCTTGTTTAGCCCCCATATACTTTTCTCTAAGCAATTGAAGATTCAGACATTGATCAACTGACCCCAAACGTCTTTGGGAAACCACACTCGGACATTGAAATGATATTGTTATCAAAAGCCCAAATTTCCAGGTGGTCCAAAAGGACCCTCCCAAATATTTTTGCAGTGGCGTCAACCAGGTAGATTGGGCGATATCATGTAGGTTAATTCTGACTCCCCTTTTTAAAGATTGAAACAATGATAGCTTTGGACGATGTTAGAGGAGAGGCAGAGGTTGGGAGAGCTCTCAACATTAACATTAACATTAACAAAAATTGGGGCCCACAGCTCTAAATTATTTTTAAAGAGATAAGCTGGACATCATCTGTTCCCTGTGCCTTATTAGAGGGTGAACAACATGCCACAAGGTGGTGCTTGTAGTGCTTGTAATTGCGTTATGTTCCCAACTCTAGCAGCCCTTTGTTTATGTCACTAAACATAGATGATGTTGTTGCCATTACTAATAAAGAAGATTTGGAATGCATTTTCCCAAAGTGTGCATGCTTCATTCAGTACTTTGGAGGTCTGCTTGGTGATTGCTATTGGGCTGCCGCCATTGGTGACGCCAGTAGGTAGTTAGTTAGGATCTAGCTTCTATAGGAAAAGTGTTTTATGACTTGCCTGTATCTTTGGCACTGTTTGATTAATCTTCGTGAAATGTTCCTGAAAACATTTATCCTATAGAGATTTGTTGTACATGGAAAGTTTCTGAAGTATCAAGCGGAGCCAGAGAAAAAGTGGGGCAAATGAATTGTGTTTTCAATGGTAATTCGCATTGATTATTTAGATACTCCTGCAGCCATCACCGCTAAACAGAATGACACCAAAATTGTCAGGAAGCTAAGTCTTGAAAGGCAGAGTGTGCTTTTTGTGATTTGGTGCAGATCCGTTCAGTAGTGTTTGAGATATCAGAGAGCAAAAATATAGATATTTAGGGATGCAGATGCTCAGTGGATCCACCACAAGTGGATCTCTGGATCTGGGAATCCACGCACCAGTGTATGAATTTGATTGGCTGGCCGCAATCTGAAAGGGAAGTTGCAATCTCCATTTCATTATATTGGGGAAACGGTCCTCGGGGCTGAAATGTGAGGGGTAGTGGATGTAAAGGGCTCACACCCAGAGACACCCTGTCAGGCCCACTTGTATATCCAGAGACAGCCTCTCATTCCATCTCTCAAACCCAGGCAGATGCCTTCTCACACTCACTCTCACACCATGAGATATGCTCTCATACCCACTCTCACACCCAGAGGAAGACTCTTATATCCACTCTCACACCTCCAAAGACACTCTCATACCCAGTGACATACCCTGTAGGAGGCTGGCCTGGCTTATAGTGGGTACCTTGTGGTACTTACACCCTGTGCCAGGTCCAGTTATCCCTTATTAGTAGAATAGAGGTGTTTTTAGCAGCTTAGGCTGATAGGAGGTAGCTATGGCAAAGCAGCTTAGGCTGAACTAGAAGACATGCAAAGCTCCTACTATACCACTTATCTCACATAGCACAATATCATAAGAAAACACAATATTTAGAGTTACTAAAAATAAAGGTACTTTATTTTTATGACAATATGCCAAAAGTATCTCAGTGAGTGCCTTCAGTTAGAAGGTAAGTAATATAACAGTAACAAAGGTAATGCAAACAATGTAGACTCACAATAGGATGCAATAGAAGAACATAGGTCTAGGGGCAACACAAACCATATACTCCAAAAGTGGAATGCGAAACACGAATGGACCCCAGACCTATGGAAGCTTGTAGAGGGTTGCTAAGAATATAAGAAAACAGTCAGGGTGTCCAAGATACCCCACCCCAAGACCCTGAAAAGTAGGAGTAAAGTTCCCCTACTATCCCAAAAGGACACAATAGTCATGACAGGGGGATTCTTCAAGAACCACTACACCAGCAAAGCACTGAAGACGGATTCCTAGACCTGAGGACCTGCAAGGCAAGGGGACCAAGTCCAAGAGTTGCGATAGTGTCCGGGGGGGGCAGGAGCCCAGGAAACCCCGGATGAAGGTGCAAGAAGGCTACCTCCGGGTGGAAGAAGCCTAGGATTCTGCATAACAGAAAGGGCTAGGAACTTCTCCTTTGGATGGAAGATGTCCCACAGCGTGCTGGATGTTGCAGAAGTATTTCCACGCAGAAATACCGCAAACAAGCCTTGCTAGATGCAAGAGTCGCGATAAAGGTTTTTGGGTGTTGCTGGGGACCAGGAAGGACCAGGATGTCACCCCTTGGAGGAGGAGACAGAGGGGGTGCTCAGCAACTCAGAGAGCCCCCACAGAAGCAGGCAGCACCCACAGAAGTACCAGAGCAGGCACTTAGAAGATTGGTGTAACAGGAGTCACAAAAGGAGGGTCCCACGATGTCGGATGTCCAACTCAGAGGGTTGAGCACAGCAGGACAGAGTGCTGGGGACCCAGGCTAGGCTGTGCACAAAGGAATCCTTGGAGGAGTGCACAGAAGCTGGAGCAGCTGCAAATCAAGCAGTACACAGGTTTGCAGTCTAGCGTGGGGAGGCAAGGACTTACCTCCACCAAACTTGGACTGAAGGTTCATTGGATTGTGCGGGTCACTTGGATCTAGCTCCTGTGTTCCAGGGACCACGCTCATCAGGATGAGAGGTGACCCAGAGGACCGGTGATGCAGTCTTTTTGTGCATGCGTTAGCAGGGAAAGATTCCATCGACCCACAGGAGATTTCTTCTTGTCTTCCAGTGCAGACAGCACCACCTGGAAACAGTTGAGAAAGCCGGCAGGATGAGGTGCTACAATGTGGCTGGTAGTCGTCTTGCTACTTTGTTGCGGTTTTGCAGGCGTCCTGGAGCAGTCAGCGGTCGATCCTTGGCAGAAGTCGAAGAGGGAAGTGCAGAGGAACTCTGGTGAGCTCTTGCATTCGTTATCTGAAGAATGCCCCAGAGGAGAGACCCTAAATAGCCAGAAAAGGAGGTTTTGCTACTAAGAAAGGAGGATAGGCTACCAAGAGAGGTAAGAGCCTATCAGAGGGGGTCTCTGACGTCACCTGCTGGCACTGGCCACTCAGAGCAGTACAGTGTGCCAGCAACACCTCTGAATCGAAGATTGCAGAGGTCTGGGACACACTGGAGGAGGTCTGGGCACCTCCCCTGGGAGGTACTGGTCAGGGGAGTGATCACTTCCCTTTCCTTTGTCCAGTTTCACGCCAGAGCAGGGCTGGGGGATCCCTGAACCGGTGAAGACTGGCTTATGTAGAGATGGGCACCATATGTGCCCATCAAAGCATTTCCAGAGGCTGGGGGAGGCTACTCCTCCCCAGCACTTCACACCTATTTCCAAAGGGAGAGGGTTTAACACCCTCTCTCAGAGGAATTCCTTTGTTCTGCCTTCCTGGGCCAGGGCTGCCCAGATTTCAGGAGGGCATAATCCTGTCTGAGGCGTTGGCAGCAGCAGCAGCTGCAGTTGAAACCCCAGAAAGGCAGTTTGGCAGTACCCGGGTTCTGCGCTAGAGACCCGGGGATCATTGAATTGTCCCCCAATACCAGAATGGTATTGGGGGGACAATTCCATGATCTTAGACATGTTACATGGCCATGTTCGGAGTTACCATTGTCATGCTACACATAGGTAGTGACCTATGTGTAGTTCACGCATGTAATGGTGTCCCCGCACCCACAACGTTCGGGGAATCTACCCTGAGCAATGTGGGGGCACTTTGGCTAATGCCAGAGTGCCCACACACTAAGTAACTTGGCACCCAACCTTCACCAAGTGAGGGTTAGACATATAGGTGACTTATAAGTTTCTTATGTGTAGTAAAAAATGGCTGTGAAATAACGTGGACGTTCTTTTGCTCAGGCTGCAGTGGAAGGCCTGTGTAGGCTGACCTCCCTATGGCTGGCAAAAGAAATGCTGTAGCCCATAGGGATCTCCTGGAACACCAATATCCTGGGTACCTAAGTACCATATACAAGGGAATTATATGGGAGTACCAGTGTGCAATGAGAATTGGTAAAATTAGTCACTAGCCTGTAGTGACAATTTTAGAAAGCAGAGACAGCATAAACACTGAGGTTCCGGTTATCAGAGCCTCAGTGATACAGTTAGGCACCACACAGGGAACACATACAGAGCATATACTGTGAGCACTGGGGTCCTGCCTTGCAGGATCCCAGTGACACAAAACAAACACACTGACAACATAGGGTTTTCACTATAAACACTAGGCCCTGGCTAGCAGGATCCCAGTGAGACAGTGAAAACACCCTGACATATACTCACAAACAGGCCAAAAGTGGGGGTAACAAGGCTAGAAAGAGGCTACCTTCCTACATACCCTCTTACACACTCTCACACGCAGAGACACACTCCACTCTGACACCCATGCACACCCTATCACTCACATTCTCAGACCCATACAAAGAATCATACACATAACTTTCACCCAAACAGACACATCACATCTACTCTCACACCCAGAGACACCTTCTCATATCCACTCTCATACCTAGAGGCACACTCTCTCACCCAGAGAGACACTCTCACACCCACTTTCATGCCCAGAGACAGACTCTCACACCCACTGTCACACCCAGACACACCCTTTCACACTCACTCTCACACCTGGGGACACACTGTCATAATCTCCCATATTCTCCCAGACACACCATCCTACACCCACTCTAATACCCTTAGGCACTCTCTCACAACCACTCTCACACTCAGACACACCCTCTCACATCCACTTCAAACACAGACAAATACTCTCACACCAACTCTCATATCCACTCTCACACCCATACACATACTCTTACACCCACTCTCACATCGACACAGATACTTTCATACCCATACTCAGAGACACACTGTCACACTCACTCTCATAGCCAGACACCCCTCTCATGCCCATGCTCACAACCATACACAGACTCTTGTTCCCACTTTACACTCACACAGACACTCTCACACCCATAGTCACACCCAGAGACACACACTCTAACACCCACTCTCACCCCCAGACAAAATATATCACATCCACTTTGACACCCAGAGATACTCTCCCACCTCAAAGCACATTCTCACACCTAGCGACACATTCTCACACCCAGACACTCTAACACCAACGCTCACACCCATAAACACACTATTACTCCCACTCTTACACCCACAGACACCCTGTGATATTCTATCACATACCCATACATACCCTCTCTCACCCACTCTCATACCCAGAGGCACTCTCTCATAACTACTCTCACACCCAGACACACCCTCATACACTCAATGTCCATGCACAGACCCTTTACACCCACAAAGACTACTTTCACACCTAGACATGCACCCTCTCACACCCAGGCACATTATGTCACATCCACTCTTACACCCAGAGACACCCTCTCACACCCACACTTACACCCAGAAACACACTCTCACACCTAGATTCTCTCACACCCACTCTCACACCCAGAGACACCCACTCTCACACCCAGAGGCACCCTGTCAAATCCTCTCAGGCACCCAGACACAGCCTCTCACATCCACTCATACCCAGAGAAACACTCTCACACCAAGGCACTCTCACACCCACTCTCCTATCCATACATAGACTCTTACACCAACTCTCACTCCCACTCTAATACCCAGATCCATCCTTTCACACCCCTGTCACATCCAGACACACACCCTCAGAGCCATTTTATTGTATCTGTCACAGGGTCTTGGGGCTAAAACACACACTGGACTGCATATGAAGCGGTCAGGGTATAAGTACCCTCACCCCAGGGGCTTGGTATAAATGTGGCACCCATCAATAATGGGTGTATAATTTAAAACATTTGTTTCATTTGGCATTTTCAAGACCTGTAGATCTGAATGATATTGAAGAAAATAGGAATAAAAAAAGTATGGGGGTTATTACAACTTTGGAGGAGGTGTTAATCCGTCCCAAAAGTGACGGTAAAGTGACGGATATACCACCAGTCATATTACGAGTCCATTATATCCTATGGAACTCGTAATACGGCTGGTGGTATATGCGTCACTTTACCGTCACTTTTGGGATGGATTAATACCTCCTCCAAAGTTGTAATAACCCCCTATATCTATTATAAATGTGTTGCCTCTAAAAGGAGTCTGTATGTGTATGAGGTGTAGTTGATAACCACAAATGAAACAGAATGCAGTCTTGCAAGTTCAGCAGGAACACACTGTTGCATTCTTCTGTCAGGTGAACTCTACCATTTTAATATATACCATCCATATTAAAAATAAACTATTGTGGTACATAGAGCCCATGTTATGGTCTCTGAGGAATGCAGAAATAGTTTTATTAACATGTTTCCTGGATTTGTCTATGTGTGGACAGAATTTACTTGACCACTTCCTCATCTGCCTTTGGCAAATGTTCGAATATACAAAGACAGCATGTGGGAAAAGTGACATCAAATTTCCAAAGGTATCCTTGATTAGGATTTCCAGTCCTACCCCAGTAACTGTGCCGGGTCATTATCACCACAGTACACAATCATGAGGACTGGATGTTGGCAAACTTTAATGCTTTTCACCAAAGGCAGTAATTGACACCAGTTTAAATATCTCTGGTCAAATGAAGTAATATCCATATTAGATAAGCCCAGGTTCCTGTCAATGTCACTCTTTCTAGCACTCTCTCCATCCCAAAACACAAAGTTGTGTCCCACAATCCATAATCTGAGCATTCCAGAGGGAAGTTGTAGTACCACACAGAAGAAGGCTGCAGTTGAGTGACACACTTTTCAAATTAAATGCAGTTGAAATCGGGGCTACTAGTTACAAATTGAAAGAAAATATTTGATTGGTTGTTGTAAATATGTTGGTACATAAAGCTCAGTAGCAATTTGTGAGAAAATGAAATAGATCTACTGGGTTTTGAGAAATTAGAAAAAGGTGTTGGTGTTTAGGATAAGTTTATTATTACAATATATATATATATATATATATATATATATATATATATATATAAATTCTAAACAACTAATAAACCGTAAAAAAAGAAAAACGTAACTTAAAATTAGTTGTTCAGGCAATCGTTATTCAGGCAAAATCGTTGTTTAGACAGTAGTTATTCAGTACTTCGTTGTAGAGACTTTTTAGTTGTTTAGCAGTAGTGGTTTAGGCAAGTAGTTGTTTAGGACCTAGTTGTTCCATCACATATTCCTTTGAAATTGCCGTTGTAGTGTAAAAGCATGATCAAAAGTCTTTATAGGTGTGAACACATTTTTTCGATCAAACAGGTGTGCATATCACATTGGTTTCGAATAGGAAAACACATTTTGTACTCCTGTGTGTATATTCTGAGCGCCGTTCTGAGTGGCTTGGATGGATCCACAGACCTAGTGAAAAGCCCTGTCAAATAAGGCTGCCCTTTGAGGTGAGTTGGAAAGGGTTAAAGACAGTAGCCAGTGAGAAGATATTTTACATGTTAAATATGAAAGAGAGATTTTGATTTGTGATTGAGTAGTCTTGAAAGCAAAGTTGGAAAAGTTGCCATTAATGGTTGCTTGTATGAGAGTGATATACTGTTCTTCTGCTTGGGTTTTGTACATTTTTAGTGAGAAGAAATTCTAACTGATATTGAGAGGCAAACATATAGAACAACAAACACACTTTACAGGTATGTGAACTAAAATGTAGTTTAGTTTAGAATGCAGTAGTCATGACATGAGTGTATATAAGGTAAATTAAAGTGAGTAGCGTATTTATAAAAACTGAAAATGAATATAAATGAAGAACAATTGATAAAAATACAGAAAAGCAGAATAAGTAAAGCTGAAAATTAAAGACCGACCTTGGAATTAGAAAACCTGGATCACAGGCCATAAACTGTTGTTTTGTTATACAAATCCCTCCTCTTAGGTAGGTTGCAGCTAGGCCACAGTGTAGGATGCATTGTGAATAAAAGGTAAAACATGTCATTTTTAGCTTCAGTGTGCAGTTGTAGACCGTTATTCTCAGTTGTATGTGCAATATCTCAACCATACTGCAAGTCACATA
Organism: Pleurodeles waltl; assembly: GCF_031143425.1. NCBI lineage: Eukaryota > Metazoa > Chordata > Amphibia > Caudata > Salamandridae > Pleurodeles > Pleurodeles waltl. The sequence goes on along the minus strand of NW_027149844.1, from coordinate 33,839 downwards.
CCTATTTACAAAACCATACTGCCACTCACACACTCAGTCAGACACTAAAAAAGTCACTTAAACATTTATACACAGATCCAGGCGGCAAGTATTTATGCAGTAGTGGTGGTTAAAGCATATGGAAATTTTTGTCTGACATAGACGTAAAGATTAATAGTATCAAATCACATTTTTTGGTTTGTGGCAAACGTCTGAATAGGGTGGGTGTGTTAAAGATAAAGGATCAAGTAATAAGTCCTGTACAGGATTTTCCCTATTTATGGGTAACCTTTGATGAAAAGGGAACCTGAAAACCTTGTATTTCCAGAAGATGTGAGTTTTTTAATGCCACGGTAGGAGCCACATTTGAGTTTGTCTCAAGAGTAGGTAATAAACTGATAAACTCCCTGCTGGAGTACAGGAGTACAGGAGTACAGGAGTAAATGTTTCCCAGTTTTAATGTATGGGGCATCACTCTGGGGCTACTCAGTTAGTAGGGCACCTACGAAGGAGGAAAATCGATTTTGTAGAAGGCTGTAGGACAAAACACCTCTGCCTTTTGCACATATTTAGAATTGGATCTGGGCTTCATAGAGGATGCCATTGAGACTGCTCCTCTTCTGCTTTGGATCTCCATCTGGTCAAATGAGCATGCCTCCTTAAATAGAGAAATCCTGCGTGATTGCATGATATGTGATCACTCGATGGATATTCCCTGGTTGTCATACATAAGAGAAGCTGCTATATCCCTTGGTCGCCCAGATATGTTCAATGCGCCACAGTGTCTAACACGTTCTGATAAGCGCTGGGCAAATGAGAACTTTCTCAATATCTTAGAAGCCAAGAGGGAGGCAGAACTAAGGAAAAAATTGGTGAGGCATTTTCAAATGTTAAAAACTATGGCGGGCCTAGAGATCTACCTCTTGGTGATAGACAATGTCTGGGAAAGGACACTCATCTCGCAATTTCAGTTAGGTGTTATTAGAAGCAATTTGTGCTTTACGCTGGGACAGTGTGATCCAAATTTTATACAAATCTGCCCCTCTGATGGGGTATCCTTACAGTCCCTGATCCATTTTACTTTGTTTTGTGACTTTTATGCTCCATTTAGGCGACAATTTCTACTCCCCCTGCTGAAGGAAAGGGGCTTTGTGCAGCACCGCCCAGCCTATTTGTGGCTGTGCATGGTCTATGATGTGTTGGTGTGTTGGGGGTAGGGTCCTTTTTAAAGGGAGCCATAACTTGGCGGGATAGTGTAAATCCTTTTTAATCTTATTTATAGATTTTATCTATTGAATTTTGTATGAGAAATGATCTTGGATGAGTTTTAAAGCTCTGCAAATATGTGACTTTTAATCTGGTGTGATTATTATATGATACGTATCTATTTGTTTTATGGTTGGTAATACCACACCAAATAAAGAACTAACTTTATGCAGTAGTGTGACACGCAATGGGGTTTGATGCAGTCACTCCGATATTTAGAGAACTACTCATACTACCAAGTTACCCATTTAGTGAAGTAGTCTTTTAAACATCCGCAGAGCTTGACTGTACAGTTGTGCTAGCAGCTCAACTTGCCACTTAAATATCATTTTCCACGTGTTAAACTCCTTTTAATATAGAAAACTTACCGTTTAGCTAGACTGAAGGTAGTCCATAGAGCAGAGTGCTTTGTGATTAAAAGCTAAAACAAGTGTTTCTCAGTTTCACTGAGTTGAATACTCACTTGCACAGCCATAGGGCCAATTATATATGCAGTGTGCCACCCATACTGCAACTCACATACCTAATAACAAAAAAAAAGAGACACTGCTACCCTCCAATAAGACACTCAGAGAGCAACTATATATTCATGCACACACCCAGAGGGCAGGTATGCATACAGGAGAATCGGAGCCAGTTGCACACACAGTTACATGCACCTGTACTCACCATATTTACTTACAAATCTGGGGGGACACTGATCGAGGTACTGGTAAGATCTGTCAGATGTGTAGCCAAACACAGGCACAAACTACTGCCCTATCAACACAAGTACTACTTTAAACATGGCTCAAGGCTGCTAGTACAGATCCTGAGTGTGCAGTTTTACTGTGAGCTCTACTTGCCAATTGAAAAGCTGCTTGACAATCCTTAAACTGACCTTTTACTACAGAAAGCTGAGCACTCAGCTAGGCTGTAGGTTGGTCATAGAGCAGGTTACTTTGTGGTTCAAAGATGAAACATGTGCTCTAAGTTTCACTTAGTTAGATGCATACTTGAAGACTCCAAAGCTCACTTCTTTATGCAGTGTCCCACCCATACTACCACTTGTATGCATATTAACAAAAGAATAGAGCCACGGGCACAGCCAGTCAGAGATGGAGACGGCCACTTTTACATTCATGCACACACCCAGACAGCAGGTATGTATGCAGCAGTATCAATACCAGCAGTGATACAGTTACTCTGATATGTAATGAAGTAATCAAACAACCTACTTACCTATCCCGAGAAGTAGTTCTTTAAGCATGGCTTGGGGCTACTATGCCACATGCAGTTTTACCATCAACTTGACTTGGAATTAGTAAACCTGCTTCCCAAGTCCTTTTACTATACAAAACCTACCCCTCAGCTAGGTTTAAGTAGTCCATTGAGAAGGTCCTTTGTCATTAAAAGATGAAACATGTCTTTCTGAGTTTCACTGTCTTAGACATTGATTTGGTAGACCTCTATTCACAGTTACATATGTAGTCCCCCAAGCACACACCAATTCACATGTCAATTTAATAAAAGATAGGACCACTCAAACACCGAGTCAGACACTAAAGATCCACAAACATTCATACACACATTCAGATAGCAGGTATGTATGCTGCAGTATGATACCTAGTTGACAACTGATACAGTCACTCCAATATTTAGTCTAGTATTCTCATAACCTAGTCGCTGAAATAGACACGTAGAACTTTAAACATGGTTCAGGCCTACTACTGGTGAGCCTGAATGTAACGTTTAACTGTCAGCTTAACTTGGCATTAGAAAACCTGCTTCAAAAGCATGTTGCTGTCCTTTTACTGTAAAAAAAACTCACCCCTCAGCTAGGTGGTTGGTAGGCCATAGAGCATGGTACTTTGACATTAAAAGGTTAAACATGTCCCTGGCAGTTTCACTGTCTTAAACATTGACTAAAATAAACCTATTCCTTGTTATATATGCAGTCTCCCACCCATACTGCAACTCACATACCTATTTACAAAAGCATACAAAGTCTGACAAATCCAGTGAAATACTGAAACAGACATTTATACATCCATGCACACACCCTGACAGCAGTTATGCATCCTGTAGTATCTGAGCTAGTTGCACACACAGTTACATATTGCTGTGATCTGTACCACAGCCAGTAAGCAATTCATATACTCACTGACATGTACATTTAAAGACCCAAAGAGTTACTAAAATAACCAGTTATGTACCAGTATACTCTTTTAAACATCTGATGACACACCATAGAGGGTCTGATACACTCACTAAAACATGTAGGTAAGTACTAACATACCCTAGTCACCCATCCAGAGATTTGCTACTATACACATGGTGGCAGGCCTGTGTAAGAATTGTCAGAGCTCCCTATGGGTGGCAAAAGAAATGCTGCAGCCCATAGGGATCTCCTGGTACCCCAATACCCTGGGTACCTCAGTACCATATACTAGGGAATTATAAGGGTGTTCCAGTATGCCAATGTGAATTGGTGAAATTGGTCACTAGCCTGTTAGTGACAATTTAGAAAGCAGAGAGAGCATAACCACTGAGGCTCTGGTTAGCAGAGCCTCAGTGAGACAATTAGTCATCACACAGGGAACACATACAGGGCACACTTATGAACACTGGGGCCCTGGCTGGCAGGGTCCCAGTGACACATACACTAAAACAACATATATACAGTGAAATATGGGGGTAACATGCCAGGCAAGATGGTACTTTCCTACAGACATTGTCCCAGTTTTTGTTGACCCTGGCACATGACATTCCCCTAGCTTGTCTCCTGGGGAAAAATGAGACATGGGACAGACTAGGTCCTCACTTTCACTGGCCCCATATGTCTGAAGACACAAAGGAGTTTTGTCACTCCTTGTCACTTGACAAGCCAGTGTCAAGACAGATGGCACCCCAAAGTCCCCCTTAATCCAACTATCAGTGGCTGGGATAACCTTTTTGGTAGGGGTTGACATTGTTGGCCCCTAAGACCCTTCCACAGCTTCTGGAAATAGATTCATACTTTGATGGTGGACCATGCCACCAGGTATGCAGAAGCCATCCCTCTAAGGACCACTACAGTACCTGCAGTGGCAAAAGCCCTCCTGAGTATTTTTTAAAGAGTGGGCTTCCCAAACAAGGTAGTATCAGACAGAGGTAGCAGCTTCATGTCTGCATACTTGAAAGCTATGTGGAAAGAGTGTGGTGTAACTTACAAATAGCTATTCAGCTAGTGCCTCAGATTTTAGAGTAACATTTCCCCCCGCTCGTAATGACCTGTGGTATGTATGCATTAGAACATTTACATTGGAGTATTGTTGAGTCCTGGTTATGTCAAAAATGCTTTCCCCTTTCTTTAAAATAATGCTCTGAATATGCAGGCACATAGACAAAAGAAAAGAGTACGATACAGCCATTTTACTGTTGGATAGTCTTTTTGAGTTTCTTGTCTCTCCACTCCTACTACTCTTTTGCATCGTGATAACCAATTAGAACAACTGAAGGGGTGATTATTTATATAAGCTCTAAAAGTTACAATGGTCTCTCTTTTGTCCGAGGTAGGCATCTGGTTCCTCTGCCCCTCCCCCAAAGGACTACACTTCCCAATATACCCGGGATTCCACCATTAATGAAGTCATGTTTTGAGTGCTGTGAAACAAGGAAGTGGGACTGAGCGGTCTCTATCGGTATTTAGGGCAGCTTTTGAAATGGCACTATTACAGTTTGGCAAGGACGGTGTACAGATAGGTACTCAGGCATGATGTACCTTTTGGGGTAGTAAGTTGCTGTTACCACCCCGTATGGGAAGGAGTGCATGCAGGTGTGCGTGAGGTGGGGACTTGACTTGGGGCAGCGCAATTTTTGTGCAGCACAAATTAACATCTCTGGTGCATATGTATGACTGGTGATTGTAGGAGGCTGGCCTGGCTTATAGTGGGTACCTTGTGGTACACACACCCTGTGCCAGGTCCAGGTATCCCTTATTAGTAGAATAAAGGTGTTTCTAGCAGCTTAGGCTGATAGAAGGTAGCTATGGCAAAGCAGCTTAGGCTGAACTAGGAGACATGCAAAGCTCCTACTATACCACTTATATCATATGGCACAATATCATAAGAAAACACAATACTCAGAGTTACTAAAAATAAAGATACTTTATTTAGTTATTATTACTTATTATTATTATTATTTACTTTATTTAGTTAGTTTTTTTATTTAGTGCAGAGGAATTCTGGTGAGCTCTTGCATTCGTTATCTGAGGAATAGCCCAGAGGAGAGACCCTAAATAGCCAAAAAAGGTGGTTTGGCTACTGAGAAAGGAGGCCTGGCTACTGAAAGAGGTAAGCACCTATCAGGAGGGGTCTCTGACATCACCTGCTGGCACTGGCCACTCAGAGCAGTCCAGTGTGCCCCCAACACCTCTGAATCCAAGATGGCAGAGGTCTGGGACACACTGGAGGAGCTCTGGGCACCCCCCCTGGGAGGTACTGGTCAGGGGAGTGGTCACTCCCCTTTCCTTTGTCCAGTTTTGCACCAGAGCAGGGCTGGGGGATCCCTGAACTGGTGTAGACTGGCTTTTGCAGAGATGGGAACCATCTGTGCCCATGAAAGCATTTCCAGAGGCTGGGGGAGGCTACTCCTCCCCAGCCCTTCACACCTATTTCCAAAGGGAGAGGGTGTAACACCCTCTCTCAGAGGAAATCCTTTGTTCTGCTTTAATGGGCCGGGCCCCCAGGAGGGCAGATTCCTGTCTGAGTGGTTGGCAGCAGCAGCAGCTGCATTGGAAACCACCGGATTGGCAGTTTGTCAGTACCCGGGTTCTGTGCTAGAGACCCGGGGGATCATGGAATTGACCCCCAATACCAGAATGGTATTGGTGGGACAATTCCATGATCTTAGACATGTTACATGTTACATGGCCATGTTCGGAGTTACCATTGTGACGCTACACATAGGTAGTGACCTATGTGTAGTGTACACGTGTAATGGTGTCCCAGCACTCACAAAGTTCGGGGAATTTGCCCTGAACAATGTGGGGGCACCTTGGCTAGTTCCAGGGTGCCCACACACTAAGTAATTCTGCACATAACCTTCACCAAGTGAGGGTGAGACATATAGGTGACTTATAAGTTCCTTATGTGCAGTGAAAATGGCTGTGAAATAAGTGGATATTATTTAACTCAGGCTGCAGTGGCAGTCATGTGTAAGAATTGTCAGCTCCCTCTGGGTGGCAAAAGAAATGCTGCAGCCCATAGGGATCTCCTGGAACCCATATACCCTGGGTACCTAGGTACCATATACAAGGGAATTTAATGGGTGTTCCAGTGTGCCAACGACAATTGGTGAAGATGGTCACTAGCCTTCAGTGACAATTATGAAAGCAGAGAAAGCTTAAACACTGAGGTTCTGGTTAGCAGAACCTCAGTGACACAGATAGGCACCACACAGGGAACACATAAAGGGCATACATTATGAGTACAAGGGTCCTGCCTAGCAGGATCCCAGTGACACAAGGACAAAAACAAACATACATACAGTGAAAATGGGGATAACATGCCATGCAACATGGAACTTTCCTACAGTAGTGTGTTATGTTGCAGAGATCCTTGAAACCTCATTCATATACTGAAGGGATTTTACTTTGGATTTGGACTATTAAGATTGAGGGATATCTGTTGTGGTTTTGCATGGGCCACAAGTTAGTGTGATATAATACTGCAACCCCTTGGTAAAGTGAAGAACCTCATGGGAGGTGTTGAAAAATAGGTAGAGGAACAATGAGAATTGTTATGGGCCAGTTGGAATTTCAATACCTCAGCGAGATGTAGTGAATTACTGATCTGTTTGTTTTTCTCTAAAAGCAGGGGTCTAGTAGACAAGAGCATCTTAACTGACCATACCGACCCGCATATATGAGCTGTAAAAGTTAACCTCTGTTATCAGTGATACAGAATGATAAAAGAGCTATGCACATTATGGGGGTCATTCTGACCCTGGCGGTAGACTACCGCCAGGCCAACGACCGCGGATGCACCGCCAACAGGCTGGCGGTGCATCCATGGGCATTCTGACCGCGGCGGTACCGCCGCGGTCAGAAACGGAAAACCGGCGGTGTCCCGCCGGTTTCCCGCTGCCCTGGGGAATCCTCCATGGCGGCGCTGCAGGCAGCGCCGCCATGGGGATTCCGACCCCCGTACTGCCAGCCTGGCTCTGGCGGTTCTGACCGCCAGAACCTGGATGGCGGTAACGGGTGTCGCGGGGCCCCTGGCGGCCCCTGCAGTGCCCATGCCACTGGCATGGGCACTGCAGGGGCCCCCTAACAGGGCCCCACCAAGATTTTCAGTGTCTGCCAACCAGACACTGAAAATCGCGACGGGTGCAACTGCACCCGTCGCACCCCTTCCACTCCGCCGGCTCCATTCGGAGCCGGCATCCTCATGGAAGGGGGTTTCCCGCTGGGCTGGCGGGCGGCCTTCTGGCGGTCGCCCGCCAGCCCAGCGGGAAAATCAGAATTACCGCGGCGGTCTTTTGACCGTGCAGCGGTCTTCTGACGGCGGTACTTTGGCGGGCGGCCTCCGCCGCCCGCCAAAGTCAGAATGAGGCCCTATGTTTTCTCTCATTATCTTTGTGTTTGGTATGTTTTTTGTCTTGTGTCTCTCAAATTCAGTGTGTGACTATAAAGGACATTGTAGGAGGCTGGCCTGGCTTGTAGTGGGTACCAAAGGTACTTACACCTTGTGCCAGGTCCAGTTATCCCTTATTAGTGTAGAAGAGGTGTTTCTAGCAGCTTAGACTGATAGAAGGTAGCTATGGCAAAGCAGCTTAGGCTGAACTAGGAGACATGTAAGAAAACAGTGAGGGTTAGAAAAATAGCCCACCCCAAGACCCTGAAAGGTAGGTGTAAAGTGCACCTACTACCCCCAGAGAGCACAGAAGTCGTGAAACGGGGATTCTGCAGGAAGAGCAAACACCAGCAATGCAACAACAGTGGATTTCCAGACCTGAGTACCTGTAAGACAAGAGAGTGGGCAGGAGCCCAGGAAATTCCAACTGAGGGTGCAAGGAAGCTGCCACCTGTTGGAAGAAGCCTGGAGTTCTGAAAGAAAGAAGAGGACTAGGAACTTCTTCCACGTCGCGATGAAGCTTGCACAGGATTCTGCCCTCCTGGGGTCCAGGCAGCCCTGGCCCAGGAGGCAGAACAAAGGATTTCCTCTGAGAGAGGGTGTTACACCCTCTCCCCTTGGAAATAGGTGTGAAGGGCTGGTGAGGAGTAGCCTCCCCCAGCCTCTGGAAATGCTTTGATGGGCACAGATGGTGCCCATCTCTGCATAAGCCAGTCTACACCGGTTCAGGGATCCCCCAGCCCTGCTCTGGGGCGAAACTGAACAAAGGAAAAGGGAGTGACCACTCCCCTGACCAGTACCTCCCAGGGGAGGTTCCCAGAGCTCCTCCAGTGTGTCCCAGACCTCTGCCATCTTGGAAACAGAGGTGTTGGGTGCACACTGGACTCCTCTGAGTGGCCAGTGCCAGCAGGTGACGTCAGAGACCCCCTCTGATAGGCTCTTACCTTTCTTGGTAGCCAATCCTCCTTTCTTGGTAGCCAAACCTCCTTTTCTGGCTATTTAGGGTCTCTCCTCTGGGGAATTCTTCAGATAACAAATACAAAAGCTCACCAGAGTTCCTTCCTCTTTGACTTCTACCAAGGATCGACCGCTGACTGCTCCAGGACGCCTGCAAAACCGCAACAAAGTAGCAAGACGACTACCAGCAACATTTTAGCGCCTAATCCTGCCGGCTTTCTCGACTGATTCCTGGTAGTGCATGCTCTGGGGGTCATCTGCCTTCACCCTGCACTGGAAGCCAAGAAGAAATCTCCAGTGGGTCGACTGAATCTTCCCCCTGCTAACGCAGGCACCAAAATACTGCATCTCTGGTCCTCTGGGTCCCCTCTCATCCTGACGAGTGTGGTCCTGGACACACGGGAATTCTATCCAAGTGACTCCCACAGTCCAGTGATCCTTCAGTCCAAGTTTGGTGGAGGTAAGTCCTTGCCTCCCCATGCTAGGCTGCAAACCTGAGTACTGCATGATTTGCAGCTGCTCTGGCTCCTGTGCACTCTTCCAGGATTTCCTTCATGCACAGCCTAGCCTGGGTCCCCAGCACTCTGTCCTTCAGTGCTCAACCTGCTGAGTTGGCCTCTGACGTTCAGGGACCCTCCTTTGTGACTCTGAGCCAGCTCCAGTTCACAAATCTTCTAAGTGCCTGCTCCGGTACTTCTGCGGGTGCTGCCTGCTTCTGTGGGGGCTCTCTGAGTTGCTGAGCACTCCCTCTGTCTCCTCCTTCAAGAGGCGACATTCTAGTCCTTCCTTGTCCCCAGCAGCACCCAAAAACCTCTACCGCGATCCTTGCTGCTAGCAAGGCTTGTTTGTGGTATTTCTGCGTGGGAACACTTCTGCAACCTTCATCGCGACGTGGGACATCATCCTTCCAAAGGAGAAGTTCCTAGTCCTCTTCGTTTTGGCAGAATTCTAAGCTTCTTCCATCCAGAGGCATCTTCCCTGCACCTTCATCCGGGGTTTCCTGGGCTCCTGCCCCCCGGACACTATCGCAACTCTTGCACTTGGTCCCCTTGCCTTGCAGGTCCTCAGGTCCAGGAATCCATCTTCAGTGCCTTGCTGGTGTTTGTTGTTCTTGCAGAATCCCCCTATCATGACTATTGTGTCACTTTGGAGTAGTACTTTACTCATACTTTTCAGGGTCTTGGGGTGGGGTATCTTGGACACCCTGACTGTTTTCTTACAGTCCCAGCGACCCTCTGCAAGCTCCCATAGGTCTGGGGTCCATTCGTGATTCGCATTCCACTTTTGGAGTATATGGTTTGTGTCGCCCCTAGACCTATGTTCACCTATTGCAACCTATTGTCATTCTACACAGTTTGCATTACTTTTATGACTCTTACTTACCTGTTTTGGGTTTGTGTACATATAACTTGTGTATATTATTGGTGGGACAATTCCATGATCTTAGACATGTTACATGTTACATGGCCATGTTCGGAGTTACCATTGTGACGCTACACATAGGTAGTGACCTATGTGTAGTGTACACGTGTAATGGTGTCCCAGCACTCACAAAGTTCGGGGAATTTGCCCTGAACAATGTGGGGGCACCTTGGCTAGTTCCAGGGTGCCCACACACTAAGTAATTCTGCACATAACCTTCACCAAGTGAGGGTGAGACATATAGGTGACTTATAAGTTCCTTATGTGCAGTGAAAATGGCTGTGAAATAAGTGGATATTATTTAACTCAGGCTGCAGTGGCAGTCATGTGTAAGAATTGTCAGCTCCCTCTGGGTGGCAAAAGAAATGCTGCAGCCCATAGGGATCTCCTGGAACCCATATACCCTGGGTACCTAGGTACCATATACAAGGGAATTTAATGGGTGTTCCAGTGTGCCAACGACAATTGGTGAAGATGGTCACTAGCCTTCAGTGACAATTATGAAAGCAGAGAAAGCTTAAACACTGAGGTTCTGGTTAGCAGAACCTCAGTGACACAGATAGGCACCACACAGGGAACACATAAAGGGCATACATTATGAGTACAAGGGTCCTGCCTAGCAGGATCCCAGTGACACAAGGACAAAAACAAACATACATACAGTGAAAATGGGGATAACATGCCATGCAACATGGAACTTTCCTACAGTAGTGTGTTATGTTGCAGAGATCCTTGAAACCTCATACATATACTGAAGGGATTTTACTTTGGATTTGGACTATTAAGATTGAGGGATATCTGTTGTGGTTTTGCATGGGCCACAAGTTAATGAATACACAGATATTCCCAGGTACACACTGGCACACCCAGGCCCACACTGAGATACACAGACACACACTCATGTACACACTGACACACCCAGGCACACACTGATGTATACACTGACACACCCATGCACACACCGATATGTAAGTTAGTGTGATATAATACTGCAACCCCTTGGTAAAGTGAAGAACCTCATGGGAGGTGTTGAAAAATAGGTAGAGGAACAATGAGAATTGTTATGGGCCAGTTGGAATTTCAATACCTCAGCGAGATGTAGTGAATTACTGATCTGTTTGTTTTTCTCTAAAAGCAGGGGTCTAGTAGACAAGAGCATCTTAACTGACCATACCGACCCGCATATATGAGCTGTAAAAGTTAACCTCTGTTATCAGTGATACAGAATGATAAAAGAGCTATGCACATTATGGGGGTCATTCTGACCCTGGCGGTAGACTACCGCCAGGCCAACGACCGCGGATGCACCGCCAACAGGCTGGCGGTGCATCCATGGGCATTCTGACCGCGGCGGTACCGCCGCGGTCAGAAACGGAAAACCGGCGGTGTCCCGCCGGTTTCCCGCTGCCCTGGGGAATCCTCCATGGCGGCGCTGCAGGCAGCGCCGCCATGGGGATTCCGACCCCCGTACTGCCAGCCTGGCTCTGGCGGTTCTGACCGCCAGAACCTGGATGGCGGTAACGGGTGTCGCGGGGCCCCTGGCGGCCCCTGCAGTGCCCATGCCACTGGCATGGGCACTGCAGGGGCCCCCTAACAGGGCCCCACCAAGATTTTCAGTGTCTGCCAACCAGACACTGAAAATCGCGACGGGTGCAACTGCACCCGTCGCACCCCTTCCACTCCGCCGGCTCCATTCGGAGCCGGCATCCTCATGGAAGGGGGTTTCCCGCTGGGCTGGCGGGCGGCCTTCTGGCGGTCGCCCGCCAGCCCAGCGAGAAAATCAGAATTACCGCGGCGGTCTTTTGACCGTGCAGCGGTCTTCTGACGGCGGTACTTTGGCGGGCGGCCTCCGCCGCCCGCCAAAGTCAGAATGAGGCCCTATGTTTTCTCTCATTATCTTTGTGTTTGGTATGTTTTTTGTCTTGTGTCTCTCAAATTCAGTGTGTGACTATAAAGGACATTGTAGGAGGCTGGCCTGGCTTGTAGTGGGTACCAAAGGTACTTACACCTTGTGCCAGGTCCAGTTATCCCTTATTAGTGTAGAAGAGGTGTTTCTAGCAGCTTAGACTGATAGAAGGTAGCTATGGCAAAGCAGCTTAGGCTGAACTAGGAGACATGTAAGAAAACAGTGAGGGTTAGAAAAATAGCCCACCCCAAGACCCTGAAAGGTAGGTGTAAAGTGCACCTACTACCCCCAGAGAGCACAGAAGTCGTGAAACGGGGATTCTGCAGGAAGAGCAAACACCAGCAATGCAACAACAGTGGATTTCCAGACCTGAGTACCTGTAAGACAAGAGAGTGGGCAGGAGCCCAGGAAATTCCAACTGAGGGTGCAAGGAAGCTGCCACCTGTTGGAAGAAGCCTGGAGTTCTGAAAGAAAGAAGAGGACTAGGAACTTCTTCCACGTCGCGATGAAGCTTGCACAGGATTCTGCCCTCCTGGGGTCCAGGCAGCCCTGGCCCAGGAGGCAGAACAAAGGATTTCCTCTGAGAGAGGGTGTTACACCCTCTCCCCTTGGAAATAGGTGTGAAGGGCTGGTGAGGAGTAGCCTCCCCCAGCCTCTGGAAATGCTTTGATGGGCACAGATGGTGCCCATCTCTGCATAAGCCAGTCTACACCGGTTCAGGGATCCCCCAGCCCTGCTCTGGGGCGAAACTGAACAAAGGAAAAGGGAGTGACCACTCCCCTGACCAGTACCTCCCAGGGGAGGTTCCCAGAGCTCCTCCAGTGTGTCCCAGACCTCTGCCATCTTGGAAACAGAGGTGTTGGGTGCACACTGGACTCCTCTGAGTGGCCAGTGCCAGCAGGTGACGTCAGAGACCCCCTCTGATAGGCTCTTACCTTTCTTGGTAGCCAATCCTCCTTTCTTGGTAGCCAAACCTCCTTTTCTGGCTATTTAGGGTCTCTCCTCTGGGGAATTCTTCAGATAACAAATACAAAAGCTCACCAGAGTTCCTCTGCATCTTCCTCTTTGACTTCTACCAAGGATCGACCGCTGACTGCTCCAGGACGCCTGCAAAACCGCAACAAAGTAGCAAGACGACTACCAGCAACATTTTAGCGCCTAATCCTGCCGGCTTTCTCGACTGATTCCTGGTAGTGCATGCTCTGGGGGTCATCTGCCTTCACCCTGCACTGGAAGCCAAGAAGAAATCTCCAGTGGGTCGACTGAATCTTCCCCCTGCTAACGCAGGCACCAAAATACTGCATCTCTGGTCCTCTGGGTCCCCTCTCATCCTGACGAGTGTGGTCCTGGACACACGGGAATTCTATCCAAGTGACTCCCACAGTCCAGTGATCCTTCAGTCCAAGTTTGGTGGAGGTAAGTCCTTGCCTCCCCATGCTAGGCTGCAAACCTGAGTACTGCATGATTTGCAGCTGCTCTGGCTCCTGTGCACTCTTCCAGGATTTCCTTCATGCACAGCCTAGCCTGGGTCCCCAGCACTCTGTCCTTCAGTGCTCAACCTGCTGAGTTGGCCTCTGACGTTCAGGGACCCTCCTTTGTGACTCTGAGCCAGCTCCAGTTCACAAATCTTCTAAGTGCCTGCTCCGGTACTTCTGCGGGTGCTGCCTGCTTCTGTGGGGGCTCTCTGAGTTGCTGAGCACTCCCTCTGTCTCCTCCTTCAAGAGGCGACATTCTAGTCCTTCCTTGTCCCCAGCAGCACCCAAAAACCTCTACCGCGATCCTTGCTGCTAGCAAGGCTTGTTTGTGGTATTTCTGCGTGGGAACACTTCTGCAACCTTCATCGCGACGTGGGACATCATCCTTCCAAAGGAGAAGTTCCTAGTCCTCTTCGTTTTGGCAGAATTCTAAGCTTCTTCCATCCAGAGGCATCTTCCCTGCACCTTCATCCGGGGTTTCCTGGGCTCCTGCCCCCCGGACACTATCGCAACTCTTGCACTTGGTCCCCTTGCCTTGCAGGTCCTCAGGTCCAGGAATCCATCTTCAGTGCCTTGCTGGTGTTTGTTGTTCTTGCAGAATCCCCCTATCATGACTATTGTGTCACTTTGGAGTAGTACTTTACTCATACTTTTCAGGGTCTTGGGGTGGGGTATCTTGGACACCCTGACTGTTTTCTTACAGTCCCAGCGACCCTCTGCAAGCTCCCATAGGTCTGGGGTCCATTCGTGATTCGCATTCCACTTTTGGAGTATATGGTTTGTGTCGCCCCTAGACCTATGTTCACCTATTGCAACCTATTGTCATTCTACACAGTTTGCATTACTTTTATGACTCTTACTTACCTGTTTTGGGTTTGTGTACATATAACTTGTGTATATTACTTACCTTCTTACTGAGGGTACTCACTGAGATACTTGTGGCATATTGTCGTACAAATAAAGTACCTTTATTTTTAATAACTCTGTGTATTTTGTTTTCTTATGATATTGTGCATATGAATTAAGTGGTGTAGTAAGAGCTTTGCATGTCTCCTAGTTCAGCCTAAGCTGCTTTGCCATAGCTAGCGCTATCAGCCTAAGCTGCTAGAAACACTTCTATTCTACTAATAAGGGTGTAAGTACCACAGGGTACCCACTATAAGCCAGGCCAGCCTCCTACACCGGGGTGTGTCAGTGTGTGAAATAGTGTGTGGCCATGAGTGTTCAGTGTATATATCAGTGTGTGCCTAGGTGTGTCAATGGATGCCTTAGTGTGTGCCTGGGTGTGTCCATGTGTGCCTGGTTGTATCAGTGTATGCATCAGTGTGTACATGGGTGTAGGACAGTACCATCTTGCCTGGCAAGTTAACCCCATTTTCACTGTGTGTATTTTTGTTTTTGCCTGTGTCACTGGGATCCTGCTAGCCAGGACCGCAGTGCTCATAAAGTGTGCCCTGTATGTGTTCCCTGTGTGGTGCCTAACTGTATCACTGAGGCTCTGCTAGCCAGAACCTCAGTGTTTATGCTCTCTCTGCTTTTAAAATAGTCATTGCAGGCTAGTGACTAGTTTTACCAATTCTGATTGGCACAATGAAACACCCTTATATTTCCGTAGTATATGGTACTTTGGTACCCAGGGTATTGGGGTTCCAGGAAATCCCTATGGGCTGCAGCATTTCTTTTGCTACCCATAGGGAGCTCAGACAATTCTTACACAGGACTGCCACTGCAGCGTGAGTGAAATAATGTCCACGTTATTTCACAGCCATTTTACACTGCACTTAAGTAACTTATAAGTCACCTATATGTCGAACCCTCACTTAGTGAAGGTCAGGTGCAAAGTTACTAAGTGTGAGGGCACCCTGGCACTAGCAAAGGTGCCCCCACATTGTTCAGGGCAATTTACCCGGACTTTGTAAGTGAGGGGACACCATTACACGAGTGCACTACATATAGGTCAATACCTATATGTAGCGTGACAATGGTAACTCTAAACATGGCCATGTAACATGTCTAGGATCATGGAATTGTCACCCCAATACCATTCTGGTATTGGGGGGACAATTCCATGCATCCCCCGGGCTCCAGCATAGAGCTGGGGTCCTGCCAAACTAACTTTCCAAGGTTTTTCTCTGCAGCTACCATTGCTGCCAACCCTCAGACAGGTTTCTGCCCCCTGGGGCCTGGGCTGCCCAGTCCCAGAAAGGCAGAACAAAACATTTCCTCTGAGAGAGGGTGTTACACCCTCTCCCTTTGGAAATAGGTGTGAAGGGCCTGAGAGGAGTAGCCTCTCCTGGCCTCTGGAAATGCTTTGAAGGGCACAGATGGTGCCCTCCTTGCATAAGCCAGTCTACACTGGTTCAGGGATCCCCACAGCCCTGCTCTGGCGCAAAACTGGACAAAGAAAAGGGGAGTGACAACTCCCCTGACCAGCACCTCCCAAGGAGAGGTGCCCAGAGCTCCTCCAGTGTGTCCCAGACCTCTGCCATCTTGGGTGCAGAGGTGTGAGGGCACAATTGACACCTCTGAGTAGCCAGTGCCAGCAGGTGACGTCAGAAACCCCTCCTGATAGGTGCTTACCTTTCTTTGTAGCCATTCCTCCTCTGAGGGCTATTTAGGGTCTCTCCTGTGGGTATATCACCAGATAACGAATGCAAGAGCTCACCAGAGTTCCTCTGCACTTCCCTCTTTGGCTTCTGCCAAGGATTGACACTGACCGCTCCAGGACACCTGCAAAACCGCAACAAAGTAGTAAGAAGACTACCAGCAGCATTGTAGCACCTCATCCTGCAGGCTTTCTCGACTGTTTCCTGGTGGTGCATGCGCTGAGGGCTGTCTGCCTTCACCCTGCACTGGAAGCCAAGAAGAAATCTCCCGTGGGTCGACGGAATCGTCCCCCTGCCAACGCAGGCACCAAACTTCTGCATCACCGGTCCTCTGGGTCCCCTCTCATCTTGACGAGCGTGGTCCCTGGAACACAGGAGCTGGATCCAAGTGTCCCCACAGTCCAGTGGCCCTTCTTTCCAAATTTGGTGGAGGTAAGTCCTTGCCTCCCCACGCCAGACAGTAATCCTGTGTACTGCATGAACTGCAGCTGCTCGGGCCTCTGTGCATTTTTGCAAGACTTCCTTTGTGCACAGCCTAGCCCAGGTCCCCAGCACTCCGTCCTGCATTGCCCAACTCGCTGAGTTGGACTCCGACTTCGTGGGACCCCCTTTTGTCATGCTGAGTCGACCAACGTGCTCAGATCTTCTGAATGCCTGTTCAGGTACTTCTGCAGGTGTTGCCTGCTTCTGCATGGGCTCTCCGTGTTGCTGAGCGCCTTCTCTTTCTCCTCCTCCAAGGGGCGACCTCCTAGTCCTTCCTGGGCCCTGGCAGCATCCAAAACCTTCAACCGTGACTCTTGCAACTAGCAAGGCTTGTGCGTGGAAACAACTCTGCATCCTCCACCACACCGTGGGACATCTTCTGACCAAAGGAGAAGTTCCTGGCACCTTCCGTTGTTGCAGAATCTTCAGCTTCGTCCACCCGGAGGCAACCCTTTTGCACCTTCACCCGGGGTTTAGTGGGCTCCTACCCCCCCTGGACACTTGCTTGACTCTTGGTCTTGGTCCCCTTCCTTTACAGGTCCTCAGGTCCAGGAATCCGTCTTCAGTGCTTTGCAGTCAGTTGTTGTCATTGCAGAATTCCCTATCTTGACTTTACTGTCTTTCTGAGGTAGTAGGGTAACTTTATTCCTACTTTTCAGGGTCTTGGACACCCTTAGTGTTTTCTTACACTCCCAGCGACCCTCTACACACTACACTAGGCCTGGGGTCCATTCGTGGTTCGCATTCCACTTTTGGAGTAAATGGTTTGTGTTGCCCCTAGGCCTATTGTCTCCTATTGCATTCTATTGTGTTCTACAGTATCTGCACTACTTTTCTATCTGTTTACTTACCTGATTTTGGTTTGTGTGTATATTTTGTGTATATTACTTACCTCCTAAGAGAGTATATCCTCTGAGATACTTTTGGCATGTTGTCACTAAAATAAAGTACCTAGGGGGTTATTCTAACTTTGGAGGAGGTGTTAATCCGTCCCAAAAGTGACGGAAAAGTGACGGATTTACCACCAGCCGTATTACGAGTCCATTATATCCTATGGAACTCGTAATACGGCTGGTGGTATATCCGTCACTTTACCGTCACTTTTGGGACGGATTAACACTCCTCCAAAGTTAGAATAACCCCCCTAGTATTGTGTTTTCTTATTATATAGTACTAAGCGATATAAGTGGTTAACTAGGAGCTTTGCATGTCTCCTAGTTCAGCCTAAGCTGCTCTGCTATAGCTACCTCTATCAGCCTAAGCTGCTAGAACACTTCTAATCTACTAATAAGGGATAACTGGACCTGGCACAAGGTGTAAGTACCACAAGGTACCCACTATAAGCCAGGCCAGCCTCCTACAATGGGTGTGTCACTGTGTGTGTAAGTGTGTACCTGAATGTGCCAGTGTATGTATCAACGTGTGTCTGGGTATATCATTTTGGGAATTAATGTTTGTCTAGGTGAGTCAGTGTATGCAATAGTGTGAGTCTTTATATCTCAGTGTGGGCATCAGTCTGTGCCTGGGTATATCGGTGTGTGCATGGGTGTGTCAGTGTATACATCAGTGTGTGCCTGGGTGTGTCAGTGTGTACATGAGTGTGTGTCTGTGTATCTCAGTGTGGGCCTGGGTGTGCCAGTGTGTACCTGGGAATATCTGTGTATTCATTAGTGTGTTCCTAAGTGTGTCAGTGCATGCCTCAGTATGTGCCTGGGTTTGTTGGTGTGTGAATTAGTATGTGTCTGAGTGTGCCACTGTATGTATAAGTATGTGACTGGGTGGGTCAGAGCGTGAATCAGTATGTCCTTGTGTGTGTGAGTGTGTGTATGAGTGTGTTACTCAGTTTGTCAGTGTATGCATTAGTGTGTGCCTAGGTGTGTCAGTGTATGAATCAGTGTGTGCCTGAATGTGTCAGTGCATGTATCTGTGTGTGCCTGGGCATGTCATAGTATGCATTACTGTTTGTCTGAATGTGTCAGTGTATGCATCAGTGTTTGCCTAAATGTGTCAGTGTATGCATCAGTGTTTGCCTAGGTGTGTCAATCTGCGAACTAATGTGTGTCTAGATATGTCTGTCTGTCCAATAGTATGTGTCTGGGAGTCTCTTCGTATGCAGCAGTGAATGCCTGGGTGTGTCCATGTGTGTCTGAGTGTGTCAGTGTATGCATCAGTGTATGCATGGGTGTCAGTGTCTACATCAGTGTGTGCCTGAATGTGTCAGTGTATGCATCAGTGTGTTTCTGGGTGTGTCATTTTGTGAATTAGTATGTGTCGAGGTGAGTCAGAATGTGCACTAGTCTGTATCTGGGTATCTCAGTATGGGCATCAGTCTGTGCCTGGGTGTGTCAGTGTGTGTATGGATGTGTCGGTGTATGCATCAGTGTGTGCCTAGGTGTGTCAATGTGTACATCAGTGTGTCTGTGTATCCCAATGTATGCATCAGTGTGTACCTGGGTGTATCTGTGTATGTATTAGTGTGTGCCTAGGGGTGTCACTGCATGCCTCATTGTGTGCCTGGGTGTGCCACTGGGTCAATTAGTATGTGTCTAGGTGTGTCAGTGTATGCATAAGTGTGTTCCTGTGTGTGTCAGTGTATGCATGAGTATGTGCCTGGGGGGGTCAGTGTGTGGATCAGTGTGTGCTTGGGTGTTTGAGTGTGTGCATGAGTGTGTGCTTAGGTGTATCAGTGTAAGCATGAATGCATGCCTCGGTGTGTCAGTTTACGCATAAGTGTGTGTAAGTGTATGCATCAGTGTGTGTCTAGCTGTGTGAGTGTATGCAGTAGTGTGTGCCTGGGTGTGTTAGTCTGTGCATCAGTATGTGCTTGGGTGTGTCAATGAATACATGAGTGTTTCCCTTGGTATGTCAGTGTATGTATATGTGTATACCAGCGTGTGATTAAATAGTATGTTTTGCTGTTGTAATAGTATTAAATGTATGTACAAAGTATATAAATGGATGATGTATGAATTAACCAAGATTAAATGAATTACCTACAGTACTGCACAAAAACTCCTTTAATCTATGTAGAAAGAGAGAAAACATAAATGAAGTGTAAGTTTCATATTATAAATTTCTCTATTAAAGGTTAATAATCTGTAATGAAAAAGCTACTGTTAATAATAAAACATAGAAATGTATATCATTGTCAAGCAATTATACATATTATTTACTGATGTATTCCCTTCCTTTACTGTTCTCACTGTTCTCAGCTTCTATACTTTTACACTATGAATGAAGGGTGTATAGAAACTCATCCTTGAAAATTGGAGGGAAAACAATCATAGAGATTGTAAAAAAAAAAACATGAGTACATAGCACGTTATTTCAAATTATCATTACTACGCATCACATACACTACAAATATTTACCAAACTGTTTTACCTAAACTTGTTAAATAACATCATTTGTATTATAGTGTTATGTAGCCATTTTAGTTTTAGCCGCATACATGTTAGTTTAGCAAACTTAGCCTGCTGTTTTGCACTTTAACCAAGATAGATTATATTCAGCTTTGTTTTATTATTTTAACAATAGCCACATTTGCGGTCTTGTTTTATTTTCTCTATCTAGCTGTTCTTTGGCCAGCACTCCGTTCTTAAACAAGACATTTCTTCCACTCTGTGCTTTTCTCAAGGCTGCAGTAAGATAGGTTGCCAGCAAATGTGTTATGCTCTGTCTCTAATATTCAAAGAATCATATACACACCTACTTGGGGATCCTTTCTTGTCACATTAGTTGTTTTACTTTAAAAACACCACTTTGACCCATGTACGTTGGAGGGAGATTCCAGCCAAGTGACCATGACTGTATGCTGATTGCTGAACGCTTCACTGGAGCTGCTTATGTAGACTACGGGCTTCTTGCTCATGTATGAGAGATGATGTCTTCCCAGGGGAACCTGAAGGGCAGAACTAGAGCTTAACATGCTGTGTTCTGACATAATCTATGTAGGAATTATTTTAAGAAACCGTAGGGACAATATAGTACTGTTATTTTTATGCTTTACTCTACGTGTCACAATTCTAATCCTGTCCTGCTTCATCGTCCAAATTATTGCAGTACATGCTTTATTATATAAGATGCAGTTGTTTCAATAAAACCTTATTGAATTTTATTCTGCCTCTGATTGTCCTTGTATATGTGAGACTAATGTAACTGAGAGAAACGGATGAGATCTGAGTGACCACTGTTTCCCTGAGAAGTCAGTTGTGTCATGTGCTCGGTTGCTCAATCCTCCCTGCTCTTAGGTGGAGATGAGGCTCTACTAGTTAGCCGGAACAAAACCCGGATTAGGCTGACAGGTGTCACCTTTAGTGGGTTCAGACTCAGTCCCCCACAGTGCAAGTGATTCTGCCACCCAAATCCAGTAGTCTCATTAGAATAATGAGATCTTACGCGGCAATAGTTTTATAACACAATTGATGTATATGAATCATAGTGGTAGCTTAAATAGCATATAAAGATATAACCCTTGGTAGGCCACATGATGTCATTAAATCGGCTCCTTCATTAAACAAGAGTAGAGTATATCCATGGTGTAATTATTTTCGTATTGTTTTGAGCTGTTCTTCAAACATAAGTTTAGCAGTATTCATTTTCCTGTTCATTACATTGTTGGCCTGGTTTGCAGTTTCTAATATGTGGTTTTAATTTAGTTGTATCTCTGTTGTAAGTTCATTTCAAGATTTGAAATCCGTTATGAAGACATTACCCCAGACGTATGATGTCTTAACTTGTTGTATAATGATGTCCCAGAAGTGTAGGATTCCATTTTTAAGTAGTAATCCTTGTTTGAACTTTGGTTAAAGAAACAGAAGGTGAGAATTTGATAGTTATAGGACAATCTCTGCTTGAATGTAAGGTTGCTATCATACAACTCTGTCCATTCACTTTTATTTTTTATGTAGATGGTGTAATGTCCAGAAGTAATATTCAGTCCTTCATGAAAAATAATGTCTATACAGGTATATGTTTTTTTTCACAAATAGAGATTTGTCCAGTTTTAACATTTGTAATTTGAGTTACTAGTATAGTTCCATCTGCATTGGAATGCTGTAGCATTAAGGTGATATACTTGGCAGTTCTTTTTATGTTCAAAGTTGATAGCAGATCTGACTTGCATTTTGTGCAGGTGTTATTCTGTGGCGCATCTTTAAACAATTTGTCAAAACTGACAGTGTTACAGACTGGTAATGCTAAGTAGATAAATTGTTCTGAATCAACTTCTGTTTTTGAAGAAAAGGACCAATGTTCACACTCATGCTGCCATGTCCAAATAAGTCATCAACACCTACCATCTCTTCTTCTAAGCTACCAAGTGGGACCATCAAGAACTGTTGTGCATCTCCTTGAGTTTTTTGTGTGAAGTGTACAGATCCAGTACACACATCTAAAAGATCTCTAATAGGAGATGCAGAATATGTTTTAGTTCTAGCACTGCACAAGTGTTCAACAAGGTAAAGAGTGCAGATCACAATCTTTTAGCTTTCTTCTGTTTAATTTCATGAACAAGAAAAGAGAATAGTGCATTGAGAATTACATTGGCATAGCAGTTGACTCCAGAGACGTTTGAGAACTGGTAAGCCACAATTCACATACATTGTTAGTATTGTTTTTCTCCAATACTTGTTTCTTCTCTTTGTCCCTCTTTTTCTCAGGAACATCAGTTTGTTCCTTCGAAATATTTCATTTCAGTAATATTCTAGTCTTTCAAGAAACTGGGTTGTGCCCTAAATGAGGGCATACCTTCTTCTCAAACAGTTATACGCTATCACACAATTCCATTCAGCATTTACGTTACTGTCACCAAACTCTATGAGATAGACCACCAGACAAAGTTCTAATCTGTGACAATGCTATATACAACACACCTTCCACGAATATGGTGCCACCAATGTTAATAAATGCAGCATTAATACTTAGACCTTGAAACTTATGTATCGTTACAGTAAATGCTAGAGATATTGGAAAGGGCTTTCTGTGAACATACAAGATTTTACCAGCGAGAAATGCGCAACAGACCTTGCTATTTGTTATACCTACAAGTTAATCAAATTTAATTGCAAGATATTCAACATAATTTCTGTTTAGATACAAAGTGAAATCAATTATTTTACCATAGCTCCATTAACTAATCCGTCTTCAAAATTTAAATTTCAATGCAAAATCACCCTTCAGTTCTTACAAACATATAAACATTTTTCTAATCCTGCAGTTTTGGAAACATACTTCTCCAAACAATTCAATTTTGATTGTAGTTTTCCATTCACCAGTATTGTCACACCTTGGTTTTCCATTTTATCAATTGATGTCAGTTCCAATATTTGTTCTTTCTCCAGTAGTAGCAATTGTTCCTTAAAAGAGGTGCATTCTTCAAGAGTAAGCATTAGACACACAATGGATTGTTGTTGAATAAATTCAAACATTAGCTGTGCTGCAGATTTTTTGGAAAGAAATATGTTCTTTATAAGTCAAGTTTCTAAGCAATTGTTTCCTTCTTTTGATAGTATTCTTTCTCTAATATCCTTCATAATATTTCCATATTGAATATTGGAAGCTTGACGCATGTTTCTAATTAGGTCTTTGTATTGGAAAAAACAGTCAACTGTGTACATTTCCAAAGCTCCCTAAGGAATTTCGAGTTTCTTCATGTAAGATTGTCTTAAAGATAGGCTGTCCTTTTACAGCGGTAAGTTGCAATAAATCACCAAAAACAATTACATGCCTTCCTCTAAAAGTACATTGTAATCTGTCTTCAATATCTGCTGCGTTCTCAAATGCACAAAGGCAACCATTTAGTTTGAGGCCATGCTCACCTCATCGATGATTAAAAGCTTAGGGCCCATATTTAAGAAAAATGACACAAAATTGCGCTAGCACATTTGTGTGAAAAAACACAGTGAGCTAACGCCATTCTCTAGTGCCAACTGTGCACCATACTTATAAAGTGATGCATGATGGTGCTACGAAAAGTTTAGTGTAAAAAAATAAATTTAGCTAACCACTGCGACATGCTGAAATTAAAAATTACGCTAATGCTTCACAAATGGCGTTAGAACATTTTGCGGCACGTTTTTTGACGCGAAACAGGTTAGCACCGTATTTAACAGCATTAGTGTAAAAAAACATGCGGACAAGAAAAAAATGTTGGGTAGACAAAATGGAAAATGCAGGCTACAAGAGACCCCAGGTAGATCCCAATCAGACAAGTACCAGCCCGAAGGGCTCAGCAAAGTCCCAGGAGAAGGGGAAGAGGAAGCAGAGGTGTTGCTTTAGTGAGGAGGAGAATGATATCTTGGTCAGAGAGGTGACGGAGCATCAACATCAGCTCTTCATCACCTCCAAATTGCCAATAGGTAGGAAAGAGGCTGTATGGCAAGCATTAGTCGATAAAGTCAACAGCGTGGCAGAAGTGAAGAGGACTGTCAATGATTGCAAGAAACGCTGGCATGATTGCAAGCACAGAACTAAGAAGAAACTTTCAAGGAACTGAAAGGCAGCACTGCAGACAGGAGATGGAAGTCCTACACCCCATGAGGACCTGGATTAGCTGGAGGAGATGGTGGCAGCAGTCATACCAGAGGAACTGGTCACTGGAATCGCAGGACAGCACAGACTATTAAGAACTACCACAAATGCAGGGTAAGTTGTAGGGGGGGCTATCTGAAATCCGATAAATGGTAGAAGGGGAAGGCACATGGGACACACACCATGCATGCAAAAGGGTTGCTTCGGGACACTTAGGGCCAGAATCAAAAGGCCTTATTGCCACCTAAGCCTCACTTTTAGAGACACTTTAGTGGCTCTCTACACTCCGACATATACACAACGTGGTCTTACACATGCAGCACTTTGCCCAGAAGAGGTTTGCAATCAGAGTAGCTGCGTGTGTGCCATAACAACACCGATTGTTGTTGCCCCAGATCCAAGCAACATGTTCACCAGAGACTGTGACTAAACTCAAACACCCCAGGGATAAGGTCAGGATGGCACAACAAGACAAAATGCTTTCTATCCTCCTTATGTCATTGCCCCTCTCATGTGTGCTGCATCCTGCAGCACACGTAGAAATGCCACCTAGCCATAAACGATTGTTTACATGCAGGAAAGGACACCGTACTGCATTTAAACAATCTATCCCCTCAACACGGGCACCCTTCCAATATTGTGCAAGGATGCCTGTGATGGGGGAACAAATATGCACAGGCGCTGGGGGAAACACAGGGGTGTGCCGTATTTCAGAAAACACAGTGCATCCCTGCATTTCATATGTGGAGCAGCGCGGTGCTATCATTGCCTCTGCACCGATCTGCACCACTTAAGAAACAATTAGGGTCTCAGTGTGCAACGTGTGAAACACAACCCACACAGAGTGGCCAAACCACAGATCTCACACACCTCCATGCACTATTTGTGAATGGGCACAAAAGTGAACTCATAAAACATATGGGGCATGTCTGTGATCATCATTTGTGCTGCTGTACAAGTAGCTTCAATTTCACCATGTCACAATGTTGTCTGTGTTGTGTGAATGGTTGGTGTTGTGCATAAAGGGACACCTTCATTCTTACGAACTGGCACAAGTGGCATCAATGTTGCACTACGGGCACAATGTCACTAATCCATAATGCAAGTGTACTATTATACAAATAGTTGCTAATGTGGATCCAAGCTGCTCATTCCCCTCGTGCCACAAGTCTCAAAATGCATGCATTGATGCATATTGAACATCCTTACACCAACATGTATGTGGCAGGTATGCTGTATGCAAGGAAATGTCCCTAACATAGGGATGGATGAACAAATGGGTCTGACAATCCATAATGGTTGCACTGTGCTGTCCAATTAGCACATGTGTGGACCCTGCTAAGGGCAGATAACAAAGTAACACAAGCATCGTAAGTAATGCTCCACCAAGTGCTTTGCTTCACTAGTGCCATCATTCACGGTGTCAATGCAGAAAAGCACCAAAAGAGTGACAGCACTCATTGCACTGCTGTGGGAATGTCCACCATGGTGAATAGGAAGGTAAATGATGTAATACTATGGTGTCAGTGGCTGGGGCACGGGGCCTGCAAGGAATATGGTGGTGTGGGATCAATGCACAAAATACCTTGAAAGGTTGCCCCATGTGTGATGCACAATGCAACGCATAATTAACTAACTGCAACCTGGGGTAACATGTCACTGGGCCTCCAGTAGCAAGTAAAAAATGAGTCATGTCAACAGCCACTATAGTCAAAGATTGACATTTTACTATCTCATTTCAGAGGGTGATGCCTTACCTCCTGCCGACCTGCCTGTCCTGGATTTTACAGATGACATAGATGGCCAGCTGCCGACCATAAACGAAGGATGTCCTAGGCTCCCTCCAGACACCACCTCCAGTTGAAGAGTGGACACACACATGAACCGCACAACTACCAACACACAGCACCAACAAGTCCTACCACAGCCCTGACTCCAAGGACCCAGACATCACCTTTCAGAGGTCAGTAGTAGGAGCTCAGCTGGAGCTGGCCAAGCAGGTGCGAGTGGGACTGGAGACCATGGGAGGCAGCCTAGAGGGAGTGCAGTGGTGCTTCAGTCCAAATAAAGACAACTCAGCTGCCATCAGAGGCACCCATTCCCCGTTATGTTGACTCCAGGAGTCCCTGGCCGACATAGCTGCTGTCATGAGGCAGAGGCTTCAACAACTGCCTTCCCAAAGTGGCAGCAGCATGATAGACAACAGACTGGGGCTATATAAAATACCCTGGAGTCAATACAGTGGGAAGTGGCCTCCCTCAGGGAAAACATGGCTGCCTACTATAGTGATGTTGCTGTGGTATTGAGAAATCAGCAGTTCCTCCTTGCTGCAGTGATGCGTTATGTGTTCCCACAAATGACAGCTGCTGGGATCTTTGATTACACATCTCCATCCCCTGATGTGTGTGTGGCACTCTCAACTTCAACAACAGAACCACCCATGGACCAGGAGGCACCACACATCAGAGGATGAAGATGTGAAAGGAACAACATTCACACAGAAAACACCTGGTAGCACCAGTCTGTGCCACATGGACAGTATCTCCTTAGTTATGTGTTTAAGATCATGTCAGTGACGTGACAGCTGGAAATGTGCCATCTTCACTCAACCTTCATCATCTTCATTATCTAAATTCCTACATATTGTCAATCTAGATACCTCCGCACTAATGCACACTTCTCATACCCATGTCTCATGGCATGTCCCTCACCCTTGGACTCTGAATGTATAACAAATGGCTCAGGATCTCTGATGGGGTCTGTGAACTGGGCATTGTATTGTATTGGAAAATACACTTGCACATGCAAATAAATCCCTATATTCTCATGTATCTTGTCAACTTTTACTGTGATCCATCAACTCATCAAAATGTTTACATGGTGTGAAGCTATGTCAATGAGAACAGAATATAATTACATGTGTGGCTTACTGACCGACACAAAGCCACACACTAGGACTCTAGCCTGAAAAGGTGTCTGATGGTGTTGTGGACTGCAACCAACTTACAGAGCCTCACAAGCATGTATTGATCAGATATCCATGTAACTTGACATATGGCATGTACGGGTCAGAACCAATTGTCTGTAATTTTCCCTGATGAGAACACCAGCAAATTTGATCACTGATGGGAAGCTGTCAGTGTGCCAGGATACATACCCCAAATAAGTTTAGTCACATGTGCCATACTTTACAAGATTATTTCTAATAGACTTCAATGAAGACAGTTGAAGTTCCATACTTATCTGTAAAAGATGTATTATACATACACAATATGAATATGTCAGGAACTTGGGATGACAAGTGCTTTGAGTAGCTAATGTCATATTGCAGCCAATCTGACAGCTTCTTGGTCATAGGGGATACACATATAAATCAATATGGCTGCCATTTCCCTCCTCATGTCCACCTCAAGGTTTGAGGATGTGGCTGCTGCAGGTGGCTGTAGTGGTGGCTGAGTAAGCATAGGTGCTGATGATGTGGAGGGGGTTGAACCAGCTGATGCTCCCCTGGCCCCATATGTTGTGCCCAATGTGCCCTGCACAGTTGCAGCCTGTTTCGGAGGTCCCCCATGTTGAAAAGCAAGCCAAGCCCCAAAGATTTTTCGCGCCAATACCTCCTGGCCATCTTCTGGTACCCAGCATGTACCTCCATTATGTGGTGGAAACACTCTGCCCTCTTTTCAAAAGCACGCTTCTGTGCTGTGGTCATAGTGGCAGCTAAAACATGAGGAGAACATGGCATCAAATACTGCATTGGGTAGAGGGAGAAAAAACATGCAATGTACACAGCAAACTCAGATGACACATGCTGTCTACCAGACATTCAGCAAAAATGTAAATTTCCAATTCAAGACTAAACTTCCTACCAGCCATCAACGATATCATATACATGTTGCTGGGTTAACAGCTATCCATTGTTGACCATTTGGGCCCAGAGGTAGGTGGACTAGTGCCTCCTTGTGCAACATGTGAGTCATCAAACTAGTGAGGATCAAGTGGCCCAACAAGTCCCAAATCCCTTTGCCACAGTCACAAAGTGGTGCAATTCATGCATTCCATCACTTTGACACCCCTCACAGTACATCAAGCCTTGGCCAGGCATCATGGATGCACAGTGGGGTTCACCCGGTAGGGAGAAAGGAAAAATGGCATTGGGAATTCTATGGAATGCCAATGCATCATTCATGTGTCCTTGGATTAACACCTGCTCAGAGCAGGCGTTAGAAGGGGGCACGCCACTGCTTACAATGGGCCTCCATGTACAGTTCAGGGTTAGTGCCCATATAGTTTGCCCTAAACCTGAACATTCCATCTATATTGTCTACAGATTTTGTACCAATTGCCCCCTACCCTGTGGCATTGCGTGTGACATTTCTTATGCAGTGCACACATGGTGGCTGTATGGGTGCTCTAAGGGTCACAGGAAGAGTGGCACTACAATGTGCACAGATACAGTTTTCCTTCCTATGGAACTAACTGTGCACATGCACATTTAACATCTTCTAAGTACCAGGGATACACTCAGTATCCACATTCTGTCCACAAGCTCACTCACAATTATCATGACTGGTAGATCATGTTGGTACATCTGCACACATCTAGTTTGCTACAATCTATAGACAATTCTCACATCCATCTGGAGCTGAGTTGTATCCTCATCGTGTACTCAACTGACTGTTGTCCAGCACAGTAAGGCTCCTTGCAAAGTGGCTGCTTCACTTAATTTCTGAAGAGTATTGAGGCACTGGTGGTTCAAGTGTCTCCTTCTTAAGCCCCTTAGAGACCACAACACATATACATCACCTGGTGTTGCACTCAGTGCTGTGAAAAGTGCTAACACATATATGTTGGCAACAGGCATGCTAATCAGGTAAACAGCACCCAGGACAAATATCTTGACTGACATCACTGTGTATGTGGGCATGCTTTTCTTTTCCTAACACCCGCAATTCCATAGCAGCACAGGTTGTCACTTACATAACAATCAACTTAAGCTACAAAACAACATTGCATCAGACATGATGTCAATACCCACACTCAGATGATGTTATCTTATTGGTCACACATGACATTTCATCATTGCATTGCACACATCATACCCTCCCACACAAAACCCTGGAATGAAACGTGATGCACTGTTAGAAATCTGGTCTCTGGTTGGCAGTGGGTTTGCACTCTCTCCAAGCAGGGACCTTCACTCTAGTCAGGGTAAGGGAGTTACACTCCTCAGACAACCTCTGTCGACTTCCTTTGTAGCTTAGCACAAGAAGTCAGGCTTATCTCAAAGGCAATGTGTAAAGCATGTGTACCAAAACACACACAGTAATACAGTGACAATACTACAAAATGGACACCACACCAGTTTAGAAAAATAGGCACTATTTATCTAAATCAAAACGACAAAAATCCAACAAACACAAGTGCAGTTCAGTTCATAATCTTTATTCGGCTATACCAAGAGTAAGCCATAAAAGCACATAAACAATAAAGTACAATAACAATAAATCAATCAATAAGGCTCATAAAAATGTAAAGTCATAAAATAAATAAAATATAATAGATGCTTTAATCAAATTTTAAGGTGCAGTAAAGCTTTTCCGAACATGAATTGCTTTTAGGATATAATTTGCCACCCTGTAGCATAAATTTGGGGTGTCTGAGGCTAGCAAGAATTCCAATGCAACCTGGTAAGTTCATCTATTAAGTTCATTAAAAAGTGTTTTGAGGTAGACAATTCTAAGATGTTCATAAACTTTACAGAATAAGACAAAATGCAATGTGCATTGTTTACTAACTGCATCACACGGGCATCTAAGTGACTCTTGTGGGCAATGCCTAGTTTGAGGAAATGCTACTAGGTGGTGCGCATTGCCCAGTCTTAGTCTAGTTAAAACAAACCGGTGCTGCATGTTGGTGACTATGGAAAGATAGCCAAACCTACTTGCATCCAATGAGTAAGACAGGTAAAGGCCAACAGTGGTTTTCGTAGATTCAATTAGCTTCCTATAGTCTGCCTTATATTGCATAAAGGTGTCCTTAGTACATTTTTTAGATAGTGACAGCTATTTTTCTTCTGGTTTAGGTTTTATAGATCTATAAAAAACAGATTAAAAGGGGGAATCAATAAAAGCTAGCCACGGTATACACTTGGCATTATCCAGTTTCATACAGTCTGGTATGAGATCTTTGGTAAAATCGGTGGCTTCCTTAGACCATATGCTGTGCCATAAAAGCAGAGGTCTCACCTGTAGAACGTCTTCCAAATACTGTATGTCCATTTCTTGATGTGTGATCCAATTAGAGGCTGAGGTGGGTATACACAGCATGCGTTTTAGAAAACTGTTCTCCTCTAATTGTAGGGGAGCACTTTCAGTGTAACCCTACACCCCAGCACCATATGCTACTGTGGAAACAACTCTAGCCCTGTAATTGTTAAACAGAGCCTAAGGGGCGACTGTAGGAAAGTACCATCTTGCCTGGCATGTTACCCCCATATTTCAATGTATATATGTTGTTTTAGTGTATGTGTCACTGGGACCCTGCCAGCCAGGGCCCCAGTGCTCATAAGTGTGCCCTGTATGTGTTCCCTGTGTGATGACTAACTGTCTCACTGAGGCTCTGCTAACCAGAACCTCAGTGGTTATGCTCTCTCTGCTTTCCAAATTGTCACTAACAGGCTAGTGACCAATTTCACCAATTCACATTGGCATACTGGTACACCCATATAATTCCCTAGTACTGTATATGGTACTGAGGTACCCAGGGTATTGGGGTTCCAGGAGATCCCTATGGGCTGCAGCATTTCTATTGCCACCCATAGGGAGATCTGACAATTCTTACACAGGCCTGCCCCTGCAGCCTGAGTGAAATAACGTCCACGTTATTTCACAGCCATTTACCACTGCACTTAAGTAACTTATAAGTCCCCTATATGTCTCACCTTCACCTGGTGAAGGTTGGGTGCAAAGTTACTTAGTGTGTGGGCACCCTGGCACTAGCCAAGGCGCCCCCACATTGTTCGGGGCAAATTCCCCGGACTTTGTGAGTGCGGGGACACCATTTCACATGTGCACTATACATAGGTCACTACCTATGTATAGCGTCACAATGGTAACTCCGAACATGGCCATGTAACATGTCTAAGATCATGGAATTGTCACCCGAATGCCATTCTGGCATTGGGGAGACAATTCTATGACCCCCGGGTCTCTAGCACAGAACCCGGGTACTGCCAAACTGCCTTTCCGGGGTCTCCACCACAGCTGCTGCTGCTGCCAACCCCTCAGACAGGTTTCTGCCTGGCTTGTAGTGAGTACCAAGGGGTACTTGCACCTTGCACCAGGCCCAGTTATCCCTTATTAGTGTATAGGTTGTCTAGCAGCTTAGGCTGATAGATAATGGTAGCTTAGCAGAGCAGCTTAGGCTGAACTAGGAGACGTGTGAAGCTACTACAGTACCACTTAGTGTCATATGCACAATATCATAAGAAAACACAATACACAGTTATACTAAAAATAAAGGTACTTTATTTTTATGACAATATGCCAGAGTATCTTAGAGTGTACCCTCAGTGAGAGGATAGGAAATATACACAAGATATATATACACAATAGCAAAAATATGCAGTATAGTCTTAGAAAACAGTGCAAACAATGTATAGTTACAATAGGATGCAATGGGGACACATAGGGATAGGGGCAACACAAACCATATACTCCAAAAGTGGAATGCGAACCACGAATGGACCCCAAACCTATGTGACCTTGTAGAGGGTCGCTGGGACTATTAGAAAATAGTGAGAGTTAGAAAAATAACCCTCCCCAAGACCCTGAAAAGTGAGTGCAAAGTGCACTAAAGTTCCCCTAAGGATAAAGAAGTTGTGTTAGAGGAATAATGCTGGAAAGACACAAACCAACAATGCAACAACGATGGATTTCCAATCTAGGGTACCTGTGGAACAAGGGGACCAAGTCCAAAAGTCACAAGCAAGTCGGAGATGGGCAGATGCCCAGGAAATGCCAGCTGCGGGTGCAAAGAAGCTTCTACTGGACAGAAGAAGCTGAGGTTTCTGCAGGAACGGAAAGGGCTAGAGACTTCCCCTTTGGTGGACGGCTCCCCCTTGCCGCGGAGAGTCGTGCAGACGTGTTTTCCCGCCGAAAGAACGCCAACAAGCCTTGCTAGCTGCAAATCGTGCGGTTAGCGTTTTTGGACGCTGCTGTAGCCCCGGAGGGACCAGGAGGTCGCAAATTGGACCAGGAGGTAGAGGGGACGTCGAACAAGACAAGGAGCCCTCTTAGCAGCAGGTAGCACCCGGAGAAGTGCCAGAAACAGGCACTACGAGGATGCGTGAAATGGTGCTCACCCAAAGTTACACAAAGGAGTCCCACGTCGCCGGAGACCAACTTAGAAAGTCGTGCAATGCAGGTTAGAGTGCCGTGGACCCAGGCTTGGCTGTGCACAAAGGATTTCCGCCGGAAGTGCACAGGGGCCGGAGTAGCAGCAAAAGTCGCGGTTCCCAGCAATGCAGTCTAGCGAGGTGAGGCAAGGACTTACCTCCACCAAACTTGGACTGAAGAGTCACTGGACTGTGGGGGTCACTTGGACAGAGTTGCTGGATTCGAGGGACCTCGCTCGTCGTGCTGAGAGGAGACCCAAGGGACCGGTAATGCAGCTTTTTGGTGCCTGCGGTTGCAGGGGGAAGATTCCGTTGACCCACGGGAGATTTCTTCGGAGCATCTAGTGCAGAGAGGAGGCAGACTACCCCCACAGCATGCACCACCAGGAAAACAGTCGAGAAGGTGGCAGGATCAGCGTTACAGAGTTGCAGTAGTCGTCTTTGCTACTATGTTGCAGGTTTGCAGGCTTCCAGCGCGGTCAGCAATCGATTCCTTGGCAGAAGGTGAAGAGAGAGATGCAGAGGAACTCGGATGAGCTCTTGCATTCGTTATCTAAAGATTCCCCGAGACAGAGACCCTAAATAGCCAGAAAAGTGGGTTTGGCTACTTAGGAGAGAGGATAGGCTAGCAACACCTGAAGGAGCCTATCACAAGGAGTCTCTGACGTCACCTGGTGGCACTGGCCACTCAGAGCAGTCCAGTGTGCCAGCAGCACCTCTGTTTCCAAGATGGCAGAGGTCTGGAGCACACTGGAGGAGCTCTGGACACCTCCCAGGGGAGGTGCAGGTCAGGGGAGTGGTCACTCCATTTTCCTTTGTCCAGTTTCGCGTCAGAGCAGGGCTAAGGGGTCCCCTGAACCGGTGTAGACTGGCTTATGCAGAATTGGGCACATCTGTGCCCAAGAAAGCATTTCCAGAGGCTGGGGGAGGCTACTCCTCCCCTGCCTTCACACCATTTTCCAAAGGGAGAGGGTGTAACACCCTCTCTCAGAGGAAGTTCTTTGTTCTGCCATCCTGGGCCAGGCCTGGCTGGACCCCAGGAGGGCAGATGCCTGTCTGAGGGGTTGGCAGCAGCAGCAGCTGCAGTGAAACCCCAGGAAGGGCAGTTTGGCAGTACCAGGGTCTGTGCTACAGACCACTGGGATCATGGGATTGTGCCAACCATGCCAGGATGGCATAGAGGGGGCAATTCCATGATCATAGACATGTTACATGGCCATATTC